>NW_020653719.1:13711807-13795336 GCF_003589595.1 Hyposmocoma kahamanoa | reverse complement strand
AAGACAGTATTTGTTTAGGTCTAATATAGTCGTAAAGGCGGAGAATGGGAGCAGATTTCAAGCGAGTGTCGCGCCGGAATCTGATATTAAAGGCCAAAACCTCCCCTTGGGCAACTTTTAACTTCTTTATTTGCTACTTGGTTAAAGCTTTGTAAATTAATTTACGAGTTACAATTTTTAATAGATATTTTTTATATTGACTATCAACATCGCACTAGGAACGTACCGAAGCGTTATGAACTTTACGCAGCCGAGACCTCGACTGCATGAAGTTGAGAAGGACTTCACGCATAACCTGCATGCAGTCGACGTTAATTTCATACAGCCGAAATCGATTGCATGCAATTAATGCATGAAGTCATCGTGAACTTAATGTTAACTATTCAGAAAACGACGAAGAAAGACATGAATTAATTATAAATAATTTGCTAGTGACGGCGTTATTAGCTCACGCGATACATGCAGCCGTAGACGCATACCACACCTAGAGGTGCCGGTGATGATTTTATACCGATTTATCGGATATTGAAGTTGTAACAGGTAAAAGAACTAATATTAATTGCTATTTCGGTAACTACTCTAGTCATTTAAAAAAATAAACAACTTCAAAAATACGTCACGGCAATCGTGTGTGTTATTGTTTGGGCTGGTGATTTCGGTGTTTATTTATTGAAAACATACCGTAAGTAGCGTTTTTTAAGTTTACCCTGAATATAAATGTTTATAAACTATACTTTAAGGAGTAATTTCATGGTAAACGTTAGAACCACTCAAACGGAATATTATCATATTTATCCAAGTACACCAAAAATTTCATTAGTGCTTTTTAAGTGCAGGATTTGCGATCTATTACTGCATTTTATTTGAGATGTTTTTGTTGGTAGTACGGAGGTATTTATTTAGCAATGCAGAATAATAATTTTTATTTATAAAAACTTGTATTTAAACTGAACGCTTTTCTAATTTGAGAAACCAAATAGCCGCCATTTTGCGGTAGGAGGAGCGCATCGCGTGAGCGGCTAGTAAATTATTTGACTCATCTTTCTTTGTCACTACTAAAAAAATATCGTTTACGTCATTACGTGATCTAGCGAGTTTTAGGCAAACAATGTACACAGTGGTTTTTGCATTATAAAGTTCATACTATCAAATCCAAGAGGGTGTTACAAATAAAAGAAATTAAGTCTTTTTGTGTAACGACGTTATCGTTCTTAGTGTGCAATGTTAAGCATATTTATCATACTATTTCTTTTATTCAAAGGAAATCTATCACAAGAAATTACATCAAAATAAATTGGCAGAAACAACGGTGGCTGGTAACGATGGCGTGCGTTATTTTTCGCGCGTCTTCATCGGCATAGCGAATTTGAATAATGTGGCCTCTGGATTTGTAGGCGAATTTGAATTTCAAATGTGGGTACGGGCGTGTAATGTATGATTGTAAATATTGCATATCAAAATAAGAGCCTTCGTTACCATTCTCGAGGCCGATCAACAGCATGTTACGGAGAATGGTGTACTCTTCTCTCACTGGTGGGCACTTCCTCTAAGCAAACAGTTTAGGCCACGGTCCGCCATGCTGACATAATGCAGATTTTTATTTTATGATATCAAGCGACAGGACTTAAACAGTGTTTCGCACCCTTTACGCTACTAATATTTTGATGTTTGCAGTTTTTTTTATTATCAAGTGACGGGACGATACACGTACAATGACACTATTAAAGAAATAGTTTTCACACGACTTCCTCGAAAAGAAGATATTGTTTCATTAATATGCTAAACAAAGAAAGCTGTCTAAGAAAGATCCTTCGGTTGTCTAGAGATCAGCGCGGCGGTAGATGAAGAAACCCGGGGTTTAATTCCATTTATCTGGAATTAAACCCCGGGCTTCTTCATTGTTATATTACATATTAATAAGTTTTCCAAATATTTAAAGAACATCGAATTTGCAATTAATTTATTTTTAAATTGTTTCTGGCCACGAGAGCGCGTTCTTTTTTTTTTGACGAACAAGTCGTGCGCCTGATGGTAAGCTACACGCCTGTCCATAACAGTTGCAGTGCCACTCAGAGCTTCAAATCGCAAAGATCTGAGGGGCACTGCCACTGCGCCCGTCACCCTGGGACGTAAGTTGACAAGTCTCATGTGCCTGTAATTTCACCAGCACTCTTACCCTTCAAGACCGGAACACAGTAATGCTGACATTACTGCTTGGCGGCAGAAATAAGTAAGGTGGCAGTACTTCCCTGGACGAATTCTTTCACAAGGAGCTCTACTGCTACGAAAGTTAATGCATGAACTTGATCTCGGCTGCATGAAGTCGATTTCGACAGCATACAGTAAGTCGTTATCCGAGATCTCGACTTCAAGAAGTTGATTACGCATTCACGCATTAACTTCAAACATACAATGATTAGATTCAGGCGTTACTTTGCGGAAGTCCGTGTTAATAAAAATGGAAGTAAATTATTTTGCTACTCCGCGACCCCATTGAAAGTTTAATTGTGACTGTTGTAACAAAAGCAGTACAGGAAGGCGTACAAGAGAAATTCAAATGAAAATATCATTGACTTACAAATAAATGGACGACGGGTCTAATACACAAACCACGAAAAAAATGTCCCAAGTCAACCTATTTAAACGTAGTGACATGTAAAGGAATATGAAAAAGCTAAAACGTTGAATTTAAATTGTAATGTCATCGCAGTACTGTCTAATTTTGCTTGCTTCGCTGTCAGTCGAACAAACGAAGACTAGAGCGTGAATGACACTCTGTATACGATTTTAACGCCCTATAAGTTCGGACACTTTTTAGCGCGGACCCGACGTCCATATAATTGTAAGTTAATGGAAAATGTCGTTAATTTAGTGTTTATTCGGGCACAGTTACACCCCATTGGCAGTTGATACAATAATGTAATGTTACAGTGGAGCCAACTCGTATTTATACTTATTCTTGTCCAAAAATGAATTAGACACTAGAATTCTAAATCTTAGTACATAGATGAAACTACGTATTGAAAATCTAATTAGAATTAATAATAAATCGAATACAGCATCCAACTATCATCAAGCTATCAGTTTTAAACAAGAATAAAAATTTTAAGAGGAAGTATTAATTTAGTACTAGTAATGTAAAGTAATTCTAGGATTGTGAGAAATTAATAATTATTTACCATTTTATTTACAATGATTTCTATTTATGTTTATTCGTGATAATACTATGGATATTATAACTATGCATCGAGGGCTTCATGTTTAAATGGCGGTAGCGCCACCAGTGGACAACAAAGCTATAACAGTATTTGCAATTGTGTTATTAATTTTATGCAGAGAGAGTGTGGGAAAATTAACTGTATGAAAAAATATTCAACACAAGCACAGCTATTTATCGCTCGTAGTTCGTGGAGTAGCAAATTAATTTACTTCCCTTTTTATTGCAAACATGCAGTCAATCTGTTAGAAGCCTTACAGCTCCCATGGTCACAGCTGATTCAGATGATATATTACAGCAATCAGATGTAGAAAAAAAAGTGTTTTTCCAATATAGTACATGTCTTCCATGCTCGATGATGTCTTCATACGTCTAGTTTAGTGAGAACTTTAAAGAAATTAACATTCTTAGACTAGCGTAACAATTATATTTATGAAAATGCAATTTATGTTAAGAAACATATTTTTATGACATCTAGTGAAAGATATAACATGGCAACAATTAACATAATGATTATCACCAACCAACACATTCACATCACTTGTTATTTATTTATTTATTATAACATATATTCTGCTTATGTATGTATTTGTGTATGTAAAGTTCATGTATGTGTGTATGTCTGTCGTAAGTATATTATTATCATTTATATTTTATTCACATTTAAATTTTAATTTTGTTGTACAATAATTAGTCCCGCAGACTTCATTTTTGCACCACGGCTAGGGTTGGCTGGAAGAGATCTCTTATAGAGATAAGCTCACCTTTGTATATGTCCATTGTAACGTGTGTTTCATGTTTCTTTTCTTTGTACAATAAAGAATATATGTATTTTAATACTTATTAAGTCTATTGAATATCACGATGTTTTATTAATTACCGTAACATTCAATTATTTATTTGTGACATTGGTCCACTTCTTTGTTATAGTTATTAATACAGACAACGAAAACTAAGAACAATTACTTTCATCGATTAATTATTTTATTAAAAGCTAGTGTTTTATGAAGTTTTTCTAAGAGTATAAGCTGAAAAAGCTGCTTTAATAGTTGCTCCATTAATTGCCCTTCACCAGAAACCCCGTAATAATTTGTAGTTCTAGAGATCGCTGTCTAGCAAAAAGGCCGCCGGTTGTACCTTTCACTATATTTTGTACTGTCACTGTTTTTATTTTGTATGCAATAAAGCTTATTGATATATTGTCCAGAGAAGTAACCACGAACTTTCCTTTTCGTATATTGATCAATGAATTATTGAACCCTTGTAATTTTGAAACCACGTAATTAAGTGACTGAACCAGTCGTGGTTTAGTAAACACGTCGAGGGTCGCCTCTATATTAGTTTGTAGACCGTGTATACAGAACGTCATTTAGTTAGTTAATATCGAAAATGGGATCAAAGTTCGGCTTTTCGTAGTCCGCTCGCTGGGCTACCCTCTTATGTACTTACACGAGTTGTTCTACTGTGAAACTTCAGGTTGTCGATCCCACAAAGCCTAAAAACTAAGGCATTTAACCAGTGCGTTCTACCAGTTACGCAGCTGCGACGTGGACAGGCCTCATCCACAAATTCAAAGTTATTCAGCCTACGATGGAGCGAGCTATGCTTGGGGTTTCTCTGATGGACCGAATCCCTAACGAGGTCATACGTCAGAGTACTAAAGTGACCGCATAGCTCGCAAATCAGTAAGCTTAAGTGGCAGTGGATATCTGCAGGAGGATTGATCGCCGATTTGGAATGGCGACCACGTCAAAGAAAACGTAGTGTAGGACAGCAAGATGCAGCAAGATGGACAGACGACCTGAGAAAGGTGGCCGGCTAGTCTAGATGCAGGCGGCACAAGACCAGGAGGCTTATGTCCAGCAGTGATGATGAAAAATATACGCAACGCCAGTGAATGAGAGATAGAGTTAGTATGAAAACATCAATATTTACCTTCGTATTGGATTGAACTGGCCTATTTTTTTCTGGCCTATGGCGAAACAACAGTACAGTGGTAGTATTTATGTGGTCTGTGGTGACAGTGGCTATCCGTCAATATTCACGTAGCCAAAGTACAAAACAACATTGGTTAATAACTTTATTGAATTCGTATAATATTATGCCGAATAAGTTATTGTTACATAATTATTATTTTAGGTTACACTTTTATCATAAATGAATAATATTACTTATGAAAATCGAATTTATTTTTCGATCCTTCCTCGCTTAACTTGCCATTAATTAAATATATATCACCGGTTAAATTAGATATCGTAATCTCTATTTTTGTGAACTTTTGAGTAGGCACAAAAAACAAAATTACTAGAAATAATTATATGACAATCGACGATTATACCTTCATTTTATACTAAAAACAGCGTCTATAATTTGTATTTTAAGCTTTAATTACCCGATAATGCGTTTGAAGAGTAAAAAATGGATTTCGTCAAAAACTAAGTTTTCAAATTCAGCCGAATTTTTTTGTTGCATTTCAATAATAATTGACGAGCAAGAACATAATTAACAGGACGGTTTTAACACTACAACTACGTATGTAGTACCGAGCGCCACCAATAGATGGCATTACTTGTATGCTGAAACATGCAAGCATAATGTTAATATTTTTAGTTTAAGGCTGGTGAAGTAGTTGGGACGTGATATGATTATTCATCTGGTGGCGCAGTTAAGGCCATCAGTGGTCAACTGCAGTGTTAGTGTCAAAAGAAAGGAGGTCGTTGACGACGCTCTCGCCATGTTACAGGTCAATCTGCGCACGAAATAAATTCAGCACTCTCTTCTGGCAGAAGTGTCCATTAGCGTTGTCCCGTCATCTGCAAAATGTCCTTCATAAAATAATGTGGCAATCTAGTGTGGCCCAGCACTAGCTGGTTGAAAACTTTAGAAATCAAATTAGATTACCTGGAAGGGGTTGCACGGCGCGACCGCTTCCACCTCGTGAGACAGTTTGCTGTCAAGCGATAACACCCTGCGTTACTTTTTTTGTATTTTAGCAGTCTGAGCTTGCTGCAGTAAATTTTACATATACTATTACTCGCCTATTCTACAATAGTAGAATAAGTGTTTCTTTCAAACATTTTAGGCGTACGAGTCAGAAAAGGTAAGTCCTGTTCGTTCTTTTGGCGTGTACTATTCTTTAATATCTCTTTTGAATCTTTGCTTTCGAAACTTTAAAACTACTTATTATTAGTGTAAATATAAATATACATACATAGTGTATATAAATTTAAAATTGTACAGAGCAACGTTGATCCATAAGTGACGCTAGATGGCGTTGATCTGAACCGCATCATCTCTAAACAAACGTGCGGGAGTTAAGACCATGACGACCGTATTATTCTTACCAATGTCTACCAGATCGCTATACAAGGAAACCTCGCACCGAAAAACCATCTTCCCTGGCGCGGAGTCTTTACTACTACATAACAAATTTACAGTAGCAGAAACAAATGAATAGTTGCTCATCTACTAGCTTTCCGTACCACAGAACTTTCTTAGCATCTTGACAAGTGCTGTATCCATAGCACGAACTTGATCGTGTTGTATGGTACACTTAAATCTTTTCTGTATTAAACGGATTTCTATCATTGATTTTAATAAATATTTTTTACTACCATGCTACCCCTGTTTTTTGTGAAATTGCTCCGCTAGTTCTTTATAGTTATTAATACAAAAATTTCAGCATTTCTTACGAATTTCTCTATGCGTTTGTTACAGATCTTTGTTATACCCTAACGCGTTGCCCAAGAGTGACATTTCAGACGCAACTTCGAGTCCTGTCAAATGGAAGAAATTATTCTTTGTGTTCGATCTTTGCATTCATAATTAAATGAAGTCGTTGTCGCAACAACAGTACGTGGTTGGGTTTTGAAATTTATTTTTTAAAACACTCCTCGCGTGGTCGCGTAAAAGTGCAAACTAAATGTTTACCAATTTCCAACCGTATAGGTTCACTGTAGTCGATAAACAAAAGTCAAAATTGCCCGTGGGTTTTGGAAATAAACAAGCGATTTGGTCGTTTTAATTGAAAGATTCATTGTGACGGGTTACACAATTTATAACCCGGAGTCCTGATGTTTTAGTCGTGGGGTGTCTTCAAAGCATCGAGTATATGTATAACTAGAAGTAAAGACGAAATGTCATTTAATTTGTTTGAAAAATTATTTTGCTGTTTTTCCCACACCACCGAATGGAACAGCCCCCATTGTTAGAGATATTATCTTTATTACAATAAATACAAAATATTTTTGGAATATACGGAGACGTACACACAGGTCAATGATGGTGCTGTAGGTACTGTTTCAGTTTTCTAATTTGTGATTTTGGTGCAAACAAGAGTTGATATTTCAAAATGATATAAGGCCCATTTTCCTGATAAGTTGCCAGTGACGCATGACCCTTATTTCGTCTCTATTTCTGATTATATACTCGATGTTAATATGAATTCAACTTTAACATTTTAAATTCAAAACCAGGTCAAACGGAAAGTGAGGGATTTCAAATGGGATTTCCTTTGTGTATCTTTATTAAAAAGATATTGCATTACCAAAAACCCGCAAAAAGGTTGTAGAAGGGTGGAAATGTAACAATTAATGGTGTCTAAAAATAGGACGGATGCGTTTGGAAGCCTTTGCGATTGATAATATGAAGCCTTTCTTACTAGTGATGGGACGTTTATAAACAATAAACGTTTACGGTTACATAGAACTTATCTTACTTTGTATTAAGAAATCGCTAAATTATTTAAATTTTACTAGCAGTAGACCTCCTTGTTCGTCCAGGGAAGGACTACCACCTTACCTATTTCTGCCGCCAAGCACAATGAGCAATAGTGTGAGCATTACTTTAATGGAAAATTTATTTAAATAAGATAAAACGATGATAT
The DNA here is from genome assembly GCF_003589595.1 of Hyposmocoma kahamanoa. Taxonomy (NCBI): domain Eukaryota; kingdom Metazoa; phylum Arthropoda; class Insecta; order Lepidoptera; family Cosmopterigidae; genus Hyposmocoma; species Hyposmocoma kahamanoa. The sequence goes on along the minus strand of NW_020653719.1, from coordinate 13,787,234 downwards.
GAAACAGCACAATAGACAATATTACAAGTAAACATTTTTCACGAATTTCGAGATTTTGCGTGAGATAGTTGACACGACTATAAAACCGGCAATACACGTCCGATTTTTTACCGCAATACACGTTTGATCTGATAATCGGGTCGGACATCCAAGTCGGAAATACCGCCCGATTTAGTGCCGGTCTTATTGTCTGAAGGTATACTTTTCTATACTTTTTCGGAGAGACGAAATACACGTTCGATTCTTGTCTTCGGTTTGCAAATGCTAACTATTCAAAATCCCCAAAAATCAAGAGACAGCAAAGTTCATATTCCCCACGTATTTTTATGACTATAAATCCATCGCTTAAAAATATATCAAGTCGTTGAAAAACGGAATACAAAGCCACGACAGAAGAAGATTCAAAAGAAGATTCGAATCCTGCCGGATCTAAGGAATATTTTTTCGAGTGTTCGATTTCTATTAATAATTACAACAAACTAGTGGAGTAATTTCACATAAAAAATAATTAAATATCAATTCAATAAAAATTTAATTAAGTTCAATTAAGTTTAGACCTTAATATTTAAGCTCGACGAGTGGTAAGTTGTGGTGTGAAAGTATCAACACTGCTCAGCTTTATTTAGCAATAGCAGCTTTCTCTTTTTTTCATGCCGGTAACCGGCCTAAACGTTGGGAAGGATCGCGTGCTCACACGCACCGACTGATCGCCTTCATTCTATTTAAGATCCAAGCTCTTGTCGGTGACTGATAATCAGGGATGGGAATAGGTAGAGTTTTTTCGAAGAACATGGAGACTGCCTTACGTCAATATTTTTTAGGTGACCTTTTCGGGATTCAGGAAATAAATCACTTAAAAATTTTAAAAATTGACGTAATTGGGAACAGGCAGGTCCACTATATTTATCTTAACTTTGCTACGCACAGTGGATCGGATCTGCGATATTGCGGACATTGGATTTTTTTTCACGATACCTCTTTAAAAAAATGCCAATCGAGAGATCTTATTGTCCTAATTAAATGTTGTCGTATCACATTTTGCCATAAATGTAATAGTTTAGTAGGAAAAAAATAAAATGTGTATTTTTGTATGGGACCATACCTTTAGTGCCCCATCGTTACAAATTCTTAATCGACCCAGTCTTAGAATGACTACAGACGTATTATTCTTACTTCTTGACTTCTATATATATGCACACTAAAAGCGCCCCCAAACCTACCTATTCACTACTTATACGCGTCAGAAAATGGGAAAAAATTGCTCATAAATACATCATTGGTTCAATACATTAATTACCAGTTATAGTATTCCGATCACTGGTAATTAAGAGTAGAGTTTTTTCGAGGAACATAGACAGAAAATGGAGACTGCCTTACGAGAATATTTTTTAGGTCCTGGATTTTTTCGAGATTCGGGAAATCACTTGAGTACATTAAAATTGGCGTTATTTGGGATAGGTAGAATAGACTATATTTATTTTAACTTTACGACGATTTGTTGAAACACCATTTTTTCAGAATATTTAAGAAAATTCCTTCTAAAAAAAATTTCATTCATTTTCTTCTAAAAGTATACATTTTACAAAAGACTATCTCCCTCCAAACTGGAAACAGCTACTTAATATAGTTAATTACGGTTATTGCGTTTTATATTACTAACATTCTGTTTTATGAACATTCTTGCAGAATTTAAAACTATCGCAACGACTCTTCGAGTTCTAGGTATAAATTTTAACTTTCTGACTCGATTTTTATGTCATAATCAGAAAATTTCTGCATGCTCAACATATGTTGCCAGCCTTCTTTAAAATAAAATAGGGTGCGACATATAAACAATAGTAGGTAGTAATATCGGAATAGATTGGGTATATTTACTTAAACTTCAAGAAGAATTACACGTAGAGTGGATAATATCGCGCTCTGAAATATCGGAACAGTTTTTAGGGTTTCGAAATAAAACTATTTTAAATTAAAGTCTCTTGCTTCACATATAGGAAAATAAAACTAAATTGGTTGGTTTTTCGTGTTTATTTGTTTCAGTAGGAAATTAAAACTTCTGTTTCGAATTCATACTGATGTTTTGTTATTACTTCGGAAAATTACTGTAGTGATTCCAAAACTGCATCGACTAAAACTTCGTAACGATGGGGCACAAAACGTATGATCCCGTACAAAAAAACACATTTAATTTTTTTTCTACTAAACTATTAGATTTATGGCAAAATGTGATACGATAATATTTGAATAGGACAATAGGATTTCTCGATTGGCATTTTTTTAGAGACGTATCGTAAAAAATTTCCAAGGTCCGCGATATTGCTAATCCGACCCACTGTGTCGCAAACTTAAGATAAAATATAGTGTGCCTGCCTGTCCCCAGTTATGTCGATTTTTAATGTGCTTATGTGATTTCCCGAATCCCGAACAGGTCCAGGACCTAAAAAATATTGTCGTAAGGCAGTCTCCATTTTCTGTCTATGTTCCTCGCGGAACAAAAAAACTACCTATTCCGATCTCTACTGACGATAGTAGCAATTTTACAATTCAGGACAAAGTGACTTATATCCTACCGGATAATTTTATAAAAATGTTGCTATATAAACGTGGCATGATATCGTTCATAAACAAATAGATAAATAGTGGTTGCATAAATCTAGCGATGCAACATCAATCAATGGATTAAAAAAAGGTAAAATGCTAGAATCCCTGCATTTTCCCCACTTGAATTGAATCCCCATAAAATCCCCAAAGAATCGGATGTGTATTGAGTGAATATGATCAGATAGTCGGAACTGATTATAACAAAACGAAATCGGGCGTGCATTCCCAGGCTAACTTATAAAGCTAAAATGGCGGACCGAGCTCAAATATGTTGAACAACGCGTACTGTTGTCACACGTACCGCACCTCTAAGTACGTCTACTGTATTTACTATTCTGTGATTTCCTGATCCCTGATAATTGTTAATAATCAATATTGCTAAAAATGTCAAACATAAACACTACTGTTATAATTATTAATACAAAGATCGAACACTCCGAACCGACGTCTACTTGCATACCGTGCCAGACGCTATACCAACTAAGCCACGGAACGAACCAACGGACCTCACGAATTTTTCTATGTGCTTGCGTCGTGTCTTTGTACTTGGTCTTTCAACGACTTTTTAGTGGTAGCGCCATCTATGAGAAATCTATGACAGATTTTTCCGACCGGATCGAAAGAATTTTTTCTGAGTGTTTTTTCTGAGTGTTCGATCTTTGTATTAATAATTATAACAAACTAGTGGAGTAATTTCACAAAAAATAATTGAATATCTATTCAATAAAAATTTAATTTATAAACACTACTGCATAAAGAAAAGTAATGACTATTTCTGTGTGAGGTGCTATTTAAATGTAGATTAAAAAGATGGCCTCAATAAAGACTGTAATCATGACTTTCATTAAACAGATTTATCACGTCTAAGAAACATTTAAAATATGAAATCATATTCAGATTACAAAAAAAAGTGTCTCAAGAATTTACCATCACGAATACATATTTCATTCAAAACTCTCAGTGCATTACGGAGCAGTCGCGGAGAAAAATGATAATTTAATGCGGAACACGCTTGCCCGCGCTATATTAAGACGAACTAAGAATATTTTCGCAACGGAAACAATGTCTCCGAACAGATGGCGGCTGTCTCGCTACCGTATTTTGAGATAAACAATGTTTTCGTTGTCTTGATATTTTAAACCAATTCCATTGTACATAGTTTCATTTCCACAAATGTTACTTTTTGGTTAGATTTATAAACATTCTTACAAATCTTAACCAGAAATTATAAAAACGTAAAAAAGAATATTATATTAAGAATAATTATTTGTGATGCGAATGAATGAAATGAAAGGATGAATGTGTAAACTTGACGACCTCTGTGGTCGAGTCACTTGCACACCGGGTTCACCTCAGGTGAGGTCCCTAGCCGGGTCAATGAAGAAAACTAACTTTTCTATATTGTCTCGGATCTGGGTGTTTGTGGTACCGTCGTTATTTCCGATTTCCATACCACAAGTGCTTTATTTACTTACTTTGGGATCACAGCAACGAACGTGATGTTGTCTAATATTTATTTATTTAATATTATTATAATTATGTTTCGGGATGATGGACGCGGTGGTGGCGCCACTCAGGTCTTTGCAATTTGAATTTCTGAATAGCTCTTGTTCGATTTGCAGCGTCTTATATAGAATCGTCGCCGGCAGTTGACAGTAGTTACTGACTTTCCGAATTTAGGATTGTCGTGGTTGGTTGGCAGCACTGGCAGATACATTCCTCTGACGGTGTGACCTCCGTGATCGTCATCCCACCTTTTATTTAAATTTCTTATTTTATTCTCACACTCGTGTTTAAATTCAATTTTGAATTGTTTCATTCTTTGCCTCACATTCTGATTTTGTTTCGTCCGATCGCGGTAGCGAACACATCTCTTCTTATCTTTTTGAACCTCTTACTTGTTATATTTACACCGTTTACATTTTAAAGATCATAATATTATTGTTAAACCTGAATATAAACCTATAAAACTAGACTTTCAACTTTGGAACTACTAAACTTACTAAGTAAGATGTATGGACGCTGCGGAGGCCGCGGAGGCTACTACTACATCACATCCACCAGGACATAACACCACGAACGCCAGCAACACTCCTACACTCCTAACAATATGTATATTCACGCTTTTAGATTCTCATCCTGGCAAACCTCTTTTGCTTCACTGACATTACTCAGTCTTTTTACAGTCAGCCCTCTTTTTCTTCTCACTATGTACTCTCCGGCCCTGTAAAGAACATTGCAATCGTTTTTTATTATTCCATGTGACAGGACGAACAAGTCCTGGGCCTGGTGGTATGCGACACTCCTGTCTAGAACAGTTGCAATGCGACTCGGTCTTTTAAATCGCAAGTACCTGAGGGTACTGCCACCGCGCCCGTTACCCTGAGACATATTGACAAGCTCCGTGTGCCTATAATTTCACCAGCACACTTAATTGGGGAATTCCACTCCTTAGCTGTTCACCATATAAATATGGAAGCTCGCTTAGGAATTGTATCATCTACTTGATGGAGAGTAGCGAGCTATTCTCCATCGAGTAGCTGATACAATTGCATTCTAGGTGAATTCAAAATTGTTCCCTTAAACCTTGTCTCGTGGATGCTAAAATATTTCTCTCAACCCGGGACCTCTGAGTCAATTGGTACATGGTGTCTAAATGATTGAATTGCATTTTACTGCTATTATCGAAGAACAGCGAGCGGAATGGCCAATGCTTGGCTTCCACTCAAATTGCACTATTTCCGAACGGAATTACAATCCTTACTTACTCCCCCCTCAACGTACCATGGGCAACAATCGTCGAGTACCTTACACCCATTAGTAATACCTTTCCCTACGATGGCAAGCATAATATTGTATGCCATTGATGATAAGAAGAATGTTGACCGATGTGTCGAAATCTTTACTTTGAATTTTGACCTATGACCTGGGATAACTGACGCCACATCTTTTTTATAATATCAAGTGACGGGACAAACAAGTCATGCGCCTGATGATAAGCTTCACACCTGTCCGTAAGTTACAGTGCCATTCAGAGCATTAAATTGCAAAGATATGAGGGTCACTACCACTGTGCCCGTCCCCCTAAGAAGAAGTTGACAAGTCTCATGTGCCTGTAATTTCACCAGCACCCTTACCCTTCAAAACCGGAATAACAAGAATACACACAGAAATAGGAAAGGTGGCAATACTTTCCTGGACGAACTCTTTCACAAGGAGCTCTACCGCTACTAAACCAGGTAAGGTACAGGTAACCATGTTAAGTCTATAGGAAAAAAGTTAGCTACTTTGTGCCGAACTGTGAAAGAAAAAGCAAGTCTGATACTGCTGGGGAATAAACATTTCACCTAGTTGTTAGTGACACTGAAAGATTAAAAATTTAGTAGCAGTTTAAAAGTACAGGGGCCTTACCATGAACTATTATTACGATTCAGTTTAGGACCCAAAGTGAATTGTTGTGAGACAACGTTACATGAAGTGTATATCACCATCCCGCTTTTTTGGCGTTACGAACCTATACTGAACTGTAATAAGAGTTCATAGTAAGACACCAGCTCCTTGTTTAACAAAAGTGAATTCTATCTCTAAGATCGTAAGCAGTTCTTTTTAATGAAACTGAAATTTGTCGAAAAGCAATTGAAAATGCAGCAATAATAATCGTGAAAAATATTTTTTTTTATCAAAAATTTACGTTTTTGATACCGCGCCTACAGTCGCCAAGAAAATATAATAACGCTCATCCTGTGTATAAAATAATTATATTTGAACGTTGCTAAATATTATTACTAGTTTCGTGAATATTCCGTTGCTCATTGAACGAGTTTGTAAAAGTGGCTTTGTGGGTTTTGTGTTATCATAATAATAATAATAATTAAGAAGCTTAATAACTTCTTGCTATTATTTAGAATTAAATGTGATTAAGTAAGACTTGTTGTCTACATTATCGCATTAGTACAACCTGTAATAATAGTTGTAAGCTGAAAATAAATAAAGTATTTTCATCTCTAGTCGTTTCCTCATGTCAAAGGATCATGCCTGCGTCTGAAGCGACTGATCTGCCTCCATCTATTTCTATTCAGCGCGTTTCTTCCGACCGTGCAAAATTTGGAGGACGATGAGGCTTCTTCCACTTGGTCCGACCATCTTTACTTATAAATACTTTTATATTTAGCAGGAAAACAAATACATTAATGCAGTCTGAAGACCTTAACGTTTGTAATGGAAATGTAATTGTTTTGAAATGGAAAAGTTACATACAGTTTTTTTGTCCTAGAAAATTCTAAACTGTACAATTATGCCTTTTTTACACCGGATGAGATATACACATCTTTCTTTACGGGTGAACCGTAATTTTCCACAGATGTTTCACTATATCCTTAACAAATGTTCCGTGAGACCATTCGCATAAACACCTCGCCGTGTCAACGTCGCGTCGTCTATGTGATAACCACTATGATAAAACGCAAACTACTGGAAGAAACGCAACATGTGGAAGTAAGTGTATCATTTTTTCCGCTTTCGCTTCACAGAGATGCGTTGCCGTATATTTGTCGCTTATTTTTTTACATGTAGAATTTACGAATATTTTTGTTTAGGTGAAAGTTTTCGCATACTACTGATATTAGTGCTTTTTTATATTTCTTTTACTAGTTTCAGCCACATACGTGACATACGTATGTACATGTAATTTTCATATTATTTGTTGTAATTTTAATTATGGATGAGAAGGTTAATACTGATACTGACAGACATTCCTTATTATAATTTAAAAGAATTTTTCTATGACTTAATAAAATGACTTTACCTTTATAAAACTTAATTAATAAATAGATTTAGAATACCTAATTGCTATAATATGTTATTTATGACTATTCCAAAGACTTTTTTTTCGACGATTTGACAAAATAACCTTATTTTTAAAACAACAACTATTGAACGTAACATATAAATAAATCAGTATAATTCAATATAGTAATGGGATGTTATTGTAATAATTAATGATAATAAAAAATAAGAAATATAATGTTATAAAGCTAATCAATAAAAAAGTCAAAAAAACGAACTCTGACTTCTGTAGTTGCTATGCCGTTGCAGGGTATCGGCATCACATGTTACCTGCCCGATACTCTAGCATTTAGAATTAGCAATGTACGTGACATGCAATAAATGAACATGAATTATGAATATTGATTAAATATTCTATAGAGGGAAGTACTGCCACTTACCATATCTATTTCTACCGTCAAGCAGTAATGTAACCAACACGTGCTGGTGAAACTAGAGACACATGGAACTTGTCAACTTTCCGTCTTAAGGTGACGGGCACTTGGCAGTGTTCCTCAGAATTTTGCTATCTCTGAGTCAAAGTCTTAAAAAGGTATAAAGAACGGAAAGAAAAGGTCTGCAATAAGTAACCATTAAACAAATAAATTTACATTCATAAAGGACTTGCGAAAATCAATTTTTGTGAAACAAAATATAAAATAACCATAAAACATGGCAATTGGGTACATTATCAAAGCAAATTAAATGCAAAAATATTATATTTCCCCCATCGTCAACAAAAAAAGCGAAAATTCGTACCCATTCTAGAATACGTATTTTCACCATTTTTTATGTTAATTATATTTGGATGGGTACATTTTTCTCTGTTTTCACTGAGGGGCTACATTCCCGTTACACAATTTGAATTTCAAATTAAGAACAAATCCTGTTCCACCGGTTATTCAAATTTATATTCGGTTGAGGGCCAATGACGCAGAAATATGAGTGCAATCTTTCATTTCACGAGGCCAATTTAGTCCGAATACTTTTACATGCAATTGTACTTTTATGGATTAATACTTTAATAGAGAGGTGTCGGTTTTGATGCATTGTTCATTGAATAAAGAAATTATTTTGTACAGGTATTCTATTGATACTTTCAATGTTACAATCGTTACTACGTACAGTCACGTGCAATGGTACGCAAATTCATAACGATTAAAAATCATTTTAACGCACACACTCAACGCACACTCTCTGCATAGCCCCGCACTAGAGAAATCCTGTATCGCGAGTGCCATGGACACACACATAGGCAACCACAAATTACACCCAACTCACGAGAGAAATAAATGAATCGAACCTGGGACCTCTGCATGGCAGTATGGTAACCGTTCGCTCACGGAGGCAATTTTATCGTTCAAATCTAATTAGTTTTTTTTTTTTTACGTCTACGTAACCAAGATTCCGGCCATTTATAAGACGGGATTAATTTCTTACGCTCAACTACCAAGACAAGGCTATTCACTTTCTCGCTTGCACTTGAGCATTACTAATCACTCTGTCTCTTATATAACTTCGTCAGTATCGAATCGACAAATAAATTTGTGTAATTGAATGTGTACGTAACATGGCATTTCTTTCATAGGAGTGAAAGAGACAGATGTTCATTAGGCAGTATTTAACTATAACAAGGAAACCTAGCATACGGGCAGTTTGTGTTGTCGGACAAAATCATTCAAGCGTTTGAGTCCACGAACTGGACGACAGCGGACGGCGGTAGCGGCGGGGGGACGCGATGCGGTGCCGAACGCTATGACAAACCGGCGGACCGGGCGCGGAGCGGACTCATGGTGAACTGGGGCGGGTGCAGGCGTGCGAGTTGTATTCCATTGTGCTCTATGCAACCGTCCACACTGAGCGGTAGCAGCGGACGCGGTCCCGGAGCGGTTAACCTATCACAAGCTCGAAATTTTTTTAATCCGAAATAACGTTTGTTCGAATTTTCATTACACCGAAAACCGAATTATAACGAAACAGTTGTTCTTTCAGGATATGTTGAATGTTTATCGCAAAGACACGATTAGGTTTGGTTAGGTTAGATGTTGTGCAAGATGGTGCGCAACAAGTTGCAGCACCGGGCGCCCCCCGCCGAGACGATGGAGACGGAGCTCCTCGGTCAAGTGGTGGCTGGCCTGTCCCGGAGGGGATGAGAGTTTCTCTCCTCCCTCCATGGCTCCGCCTATTGCGGAGCCGGAACAGGCCGATACAGTTCCTCCAGTCACACAGGAGGAACTAAAGGCGGCAGCGGACCGGCTCAGGGCCACAAGAAAGGCCCCCGGTCCGGACGGTGTGCCAGGGAAAGTCCTGGCACTTGCGTTGGAACACCTGGGAGAACGCATATTAAGCTCTTCGACGCCAGCTTGGCGTCGGGGAGCTTCCCCCGGGTGTGGAAGGAGGGCCGCCTTTGCCTCCTCCTGAAGGAAGGGCGTCCGCTTGGGTCCCCATCAGCGTATCGGCCCATCGTGCTGCTCGATGAGGCGGGTAAGCTCTTCGAGCGAGTGCTCGCTGCCCGCATCATCGAACACCTCGACAGTGTGGGCCCCGATGTGTCATCGCACCAGTTCGGATTTCGGGTTGGGCGTTCGACCATCGATGCGATAGCGGAGCTAAGGAGACAGGTGAGGAGGACCAAGGCGGAGCGGGGGATTGTTGTGGCGGTGTCGTTGGACATCGCCAACGCGTTCAACAGTCTCACGTTCTCCGTCATCGAGGAGGCCCTAAAGTTCTACCACCTGCCTCAATATCTGAGGCAGGTGGTGTCGAGCTACCTCACCAGGAAGAAGATCTCCTTCCTTGACCGGAACGGGGTGATGAGGGAGCGGAGCATATGCCGCGGGGTTCCACAGGGCTCGGTTCTGGGCCCGCTATTGTGGAACCTTGAATACGACTACGTGCTCCGAGGATCTCTCCCGGTTGGAGCCCTCATATAAAGTATCTTGGGCTCACCCTGGACAGCCGGTGGAATTTCAAAGAGCACTTCCACCGACTGTCACCGCGACTCGTGTCCGCCGCAGCGGCGCTTGGGTGCCTTATGCCAAACGTGGGGGGACCCAGCTCCCTATGTCATCGGCTTTATGCTGGCGTCATACGGAGCATGGCCCTCTACGGGGCGCCCATCTGGGCGGAGGCCCTCACCACCAGACTGCGGCTGCTACTGCGCAAGCCGCAGAAACTAATGGCGGTGAGGGCGATTCGGGCGTACCGGACGGTTTCCGGAGCGGTAGCATGCGCCCTGACTGGATCCGCACCCTGAGAGCCCGAGGCGTCCGTCCTCGAGCAGACCTACAGGTGCCGTGTAGAAGCCAGGGCACGTGGAGAGCGCCCCACACTAGAGGAGCTAGTGGGGGTTCAGCGTGCCGCCAAGACCACCGTTCAGGCGAGGTGGGAGGAGGCACTCTGACCAGATACGGGGAGCGCACCATCCAGGCGCTGCTCCCTGTACTGGCCGATTGGAGGAAGAGGAGGCACGGGTCCCCCACCTACCGTCTTGTTCAGGTACTCACCGGACACGGCTGTTTCGGTGACTACCTGCAGAAGATCGCACAGAGGGAGGTGACCCCGGAGTGTCACGAGTGCGGCGCTTCTTCAGACTCGGCGAGGCACACCTTGGAGGTGTACTTCGCCGACCGTCTGCGTCCCATCAGCGGAGGCCAGCAGGGTACGGGGCTGGGAGACCCTGCCCCTGCATTGCACAGGCCTCCGCCGCCGAGATTAAGGAGGGGATGGCGTAGGGGGCCCAAAGGCGGACCGGCACCGCCGGAGTCGTGGTAGCATCTGAAAGGGACCCCGCGGCTCCGGCATCAGGTGCGCGCAGGAACATCGTGAGGTTTTTAGTGGGTATGCTCTTGGGGACCGACATAGTCCTCAGGAGAGAGTCCCACACATCCCCGCCGTCTCCCAGTGACGGGAAAAGCGTAACGCATTTTCCTCACGGTAATAAAAAAAAGGTTAGGTTAAGTTCGGTTTAGAAGAAAAAACATTTTCATCATTTCATCAACATCATCATCAACAAGCCTCCATCATCAAAAAGGCCTCCTCAAAAGATTGTCAAGCTAGCCGGATGGACGCGACGTGCTTGGTCATCCGTCCATCTAGTAGGGGGCCGTGCCACTGAACGCCTTCCGGTTCATGGTCTGCCCCAATGGTCGTCAGTTCTACGAGCTATGTTCCCTGCCCACTGCCACTTGAACTTCGCTAATCTAATCCTTTGAGCTATGTCGGTAAGATCTGCAATTAGCATACAGAAAATTCGTAAAATCCGCTAGTTCGTTCCATGGCATAGCGTCTGGCACGGTTTGCTGGAAGACGTTGATTCGAATCCAACCGGATCCAAATATTTTTTTCCAAGTGTTCGATCTACATTATCAAACTACTCGTAGTGGAATAAGTTCACAAAAACATTTAAATATTATGATGGTCAAACATCGTGACATTCAATAAAAACTTAAAAATGTCTTCAATCACGCTTTGAAAAAATACGAAATTGTAAAAACCTAACATTAGATAAAATACTTCTCGGGAAATGACAGTAAATATATTAAAATATGAAATATATTTATATGGCAAAGTTACAATGTACAACATTTTATTTTTCGAACGACGTAAATATGTAGTCATTAAAGTTGTTTGTTCTTTAATTTTTTCGTTTGTATTCCATATCGTTGGGCACTTATTGGGTTCATGTAATTAACATTTTATGTAAAAACGAGGGTCCCATTACCATCGTCTACATATTATATGTCCCATTAATGGGTGCGAACATCCAAGGAGAGGTTTTAGTCCGCCTCGCTGGCACAATGCGCCAACGCGCACTTTTAAAATATTAGTATTTTTAAATAGTCTGCTAGATATGATGTACATTTAAAAATGTTTCAGTACTTGAACAGGAATCCTCGTAGAGTACCTGTATAGTACTGCAATCGCGCGTTTGTATCGATGCAGTCGTGTGTTTGCATCGATGCAAGTGCCTATAAATCGCAAGTGTTTTACGAACGCGCGTTTGCATCGCTGCTTAAAGTCGCTGTGTGCAACCAGCCCTAAATTTAAATTGTAAATAATAAAATTGTTTATTTTCTTCCATCGTGTACAGGTAGTTTCTCACGTTGTATACGTTGCAGGTCGTATAACAACAAAGCATGACTGCACATCAGGCACTAAATTGCGTCCGCAGTTCCTAAAATTACCAGTAACAAACAACCACCTGCAATAGCTAGTCATTTTACTTAGGTGCTTTAAGAAATCACCATCTGCCGCTATCGCGTCGCCACACTCGATAAAGCCGCTCGTTTGCACAGAAATACACCTGCACCGTCTTCAAGAGCGGAAATAAAATCATAAATACACAAACTACTTCCTCTGTTGCTAATATTTTTCTGCAATATACACGTACAATGACACTATTAAAGAAATAGTTTTTACACGACTGCCTCGAAAAGAAGATATTGTTTCATTAATATGCTAAACAAAGAAAGCTGTCTAAGAAAGATCCTTCGGTTGTCTAGAGATCAGCGCGGCGGTAGATGAAGAAACCCGGGGTTTAATTCCATTTATCTGGAACCTCTTGAACCTCGGGCTTCTTCATTGTTATATTATATAATAATAAGTTTTCCAAATATTTAAAAAACATCGAATTTATTTTTTTTTTTGACGTACAAGTCGTACGCCTGATGGTAAGCTACACACCTGTCCATAACAGCTGCAGTGTCGCTCAGAGCTTTAAATCGCAAAGATCTGAGGGGCACTGCCACTGCGCCCGTCACCTTGAGACTTAAGTTGTCAAGTCCCATGTGGCTGTAATTTCACCCTTACCCTTCGAAACCGGAACACATTAATGCTGACATTACTGCTTGGCGGCAGAAATAGGTAAGGTGGCAGTACTTCCCTGGACGAATTCTATCACAAGGAGCTCTACTGCTACCTAAATCTTAATTTAATAAATAAATCAAAATTGTAATAAAATAATGAATGCCATTATCATTACTAATGTTGGAACTAACTCTGGGAGATTATATTTCATCATTTAAAAATTCTTTTATTGTGTACTAGAGCTCTTGTATGAAAAGGGATCTTAATTTTTTAAAGAAGACATTTTCATCTTCTGAAGTACTCTTTAGCATGGGATTTTATATACTACTATTAAGATGTAATACGGGCTATTTTTAATCGACTTACAAACAAACAGCACTCGATTGATTTTGCTTGTGTGTTTGTTACGCCATAACTTATTTGCGACCCGATTTCTATGATTCTTTTTTTGTTGGAAAGAGGGTACCTCAGTAGTCGTCCCATTTAAATTTAAAGAAAATATTCCATCTATAAGGGTGGCAAATTAGGAGAATGAATCTAGTTTAATGGATATCACACACTTCCCGTTAACTGATTTCAATAAGCTTGGCAAAAATAGATGTAAGGGTGTATTTCCACCGGCGAGTCGAGACAAGACGAGGCAGACGATTTTTAAAACTTGTATGGCAAAATATCAATTCTCTCATAGCGCATCTTCGGTGGAAATGGTCGGGATTGACGAGGATGCGCGAGACGAGCATAGAAATATTTAACCGTATTGCTGCCTACATAGACTCTTTATTAACTCTGCAACGGAAACACGATTCACGATGTCTCGTACGATATCGCGCGAGCGTGATCGCGATGGCTATTAATGTCAATCGCGAGATAGTGGGATACAGTCGCGTGCATCGAAATGTAAACGTTCACACATTTTTGAAAAGGTATAATTTTATTTCAGAGAAAAATAAACAAACTACAGTCAATGAAAAATAGATAGTTCTGGTGTCATACATGTATCCATATCATTTTCGTAAATATTAATACAATGTAAATTACTTGTTATACTTGCATTAAAATGTACACGATTAGGATTGTGATTTTATAATAATTATGTAACCTTTTTTAAAACATTCCATAGTTTTTAACCGACTTCAAAAAAGGAGGACGTTCTCAATTCGACTGTATGTTCTTTTTTTGTATGTATGTTACGCGATAACTCCGGTATTTGTGAACCGATTTTCATGATTCTTTTTTGTTGGAAAGGGGGTACTTCCATAGTGGTCCCATTTCATTTTGAAGAAAATCATCCACCTCGAAGGGTGACTGTTCACGCATAAAGATTCATTTTTATAAATAGCGCCTAACTTTAATTTAGGAGCAATTACTTTAATGGTTGATTTTGCTATTTCTCCCATTCAAGGCGTTTTTCTCTCAATATACTTTGAGTAGTGTCGTAGTGAGAAGCTACTTTTATTATCTCCAGTGTCAAGTCCTTTAAAGTGGCGAACTAGGGGATATTTCAATAAAACTTAGCAAATAGCCGTAATTCCACCTATTTTTGAGGTCGGTTTTTTAGTACTCTGTACTGAGATGATTAAAAATATACATATGTACACAATATAGTTGCAATATAATGTAAACATACCAGCGCCAGTTGTAAACTTAGTTAGTAATATTTGCCCTGGGATAAGAGATTATAAAAAAAAGTTTTTATTTTTAATTATAATTTATTTATTTATTTGCTTATTTTATCTTAGAGGGTAACAACTTATATTACAACATGATCATTTCTTCTTACAGCATCATCATCTGATTCTTCTTCCGTTAACATATTTAATAATAAGAATCCACTAGATTAATTGAACAGCACTGTGTCTTCACCATCCATAACCCGAGCGCGAGCTCGCGGGTGCTCGCGATGGCAATTTTTCAAGGTCGGCAATATTTCAATCTCTCGCCTCGCCTCGTCTCGTCTCTCCTCGCCAGTGGAAAAGCACGTTAATTCCACAAACATTTCAACTCGTTTTTTTTTTACAAACGTTATGTTGTCTATGTTCACGTCTAACATGTTTTAAAATGATTATTAACAAAGATCGAACACTAAAAAAAATTCCTTCGATCCGGCCGGATCAGACGCTAAGCCAACTAAGCCGCGGAACGAACCAGCGGACCTTACGAATTTTACTATGTACTTGTTACAGATTTCTGTTTTAGGTTTTTAACAACCCTTTTAATGTCGTAGCGCCATCTGTGAGGAATCTATTTCTTTACTTCGAGAAGTACCTTTGCCACATTTGCCTGCCAACTAGAAATGTCGCTTTATTATTCTTCACTTCAGAATGACAATGTTTTTAAAAGTTTTTATTGTCATTCTTACCCGTTCATTATTAGTACTTTCGATCTAGACCTTTCAAGGTTTCGTACTAGTTGAGATAGGTATGTATTTCGCGGTCTACCCATCCCCGTATTTTCTTTCACGTTCACTCTATAAATTTGCACCTGTAATTTTATCCTTTCCAATATGAAAATACAAAGTGAATATTTGTTATTTACGAGGTAGTAATAAGATTCGACTGAATATTTTTTTATTAATTTTTTTGTATGATATCTTGTGACGGGACGAGCAAATCATGCGCCTGGTGGTAAGCGACACGATATTCAAATCTTTCTACATTAGTTTTGATTATAGTGACCCTCTCTACCGACCCTTAGGATATACGAGAAGGGCACCATAACCTGTGCGCGCACTGGAAACTTATAAGTTCAGTTTCTCACCCCAGATCAGCCAGTGTACAGTTTACAGTTTGTTTGAAAAAACAAATATACGCGATTTAAATCCGGAAAAATAGTTTCATTTCCTATTTGAAATTACAGTGATTGGAAGTAATTATTTTATATAAAAAGCTTTATTGGCATAATTTTATTTCATATAAACTTATTTAATGTAACAATTGTTTGTAGTAGTATAGCTCCTTGGTAAAGAATTCGTCCAGAAAAGTACTGCCACCTTACTTATTTCTGCCGCCAAGCATTAATGTAAGTATTACTGCGTTCCGGTTTCCCGGTCCCGTCAGTTGGTATTGTTAAATAAAAATTTAAAAAAGTCACTTCATACATCGAACGTATAACAACATGTTACATTCTTTATTTTCATTTTTGATAACAATAATTTACTCTAATAATATAATAAATTTTTAATAAGTTATAAACACAAGTCATAAACCACTGTTAACATAACACCACTTTTTTATATGTGATATATAAATTTGCAAGTCTAGATTAGGTAAGTTTCTCTTTGCATATGGATACGCCGATAATGTACATAAATAAAAAAATATTACAACAAATATGTAACAGTTTACCGTCACAAAGGGTAAAAAATATATTTACTACCTTTTTGTTATTCCACCCACAACGCGTAGCACGTGCTACGGCGACGTAGCAGCTATAAAGCTACGACTTTATTCTCTGGGACAATTAAAAAATGTTTTATACGCAGACTTTTCTTACAGTTTCATTGCTGTCTTAGTGGTCTTAACGTTAAAACATCTATTTCTGCTCTTAAGAGCTAGGTTAATGAAACTGAGTATAAAGTCTCAATTAAGTCTTAATTAATTAAAAAGAGGGTTGCATTGAACTTTAAGACGTTGGCAATGCCAAATTAGAAAAAACTATATGAAAAGGTTGGCTGTACAGTAAAATAGTTATCTTACTACATTTAAGCACACATGCCCAAGATTTTACAGGGAGCGTATGAAATATCGACGACAACCTTGATAACATTCTCACAAAAATTTTTGTACTAAATTTGTTATTTCGTCGTTTTTAGGGTTAAAATAAGATCATATTTAAATTCAAAATCTGTACCTGTATTTCCTATGTCAGCAAATTGCACTAAATATGCTCAGATTAAATACTGTTTTTTTGACGAAAAGTTGTGGTTGTCTATGTCTATTGTGTCCATGGCACTCGCGACACAAGGTTTCCCTAGTGCGGGGTTCTGAGTGTGTGCATTATTTTTTTATTTTATTTTTTATGTAAAGAAGGAGGTAAACGAGCAGACGAGCCACTTGATGGGAGGTGGTCATCGTCGCCCATGGACATTGCAACATCAGATGAGCTGCCTATGCGTTGCCAGCCTTTGAGAGCCTGTAAACATGCTTTTTAAAGAACCCTATGTCATACTGCAAAGGAAATATTTCAGGAGAAGATGTGGGGACGGACTCTACTCCTTTGGCGAGAAGTGCGATGGTGGAAACGAGTCGGTGGCACCAGTTCGAAAAGTTCCTCAGACCTCTCCCACACACATAAAAAGCTAATGTCCCTTCGTAGGCTAAAGGGCTCCATTACCATACTAATATTAAATACTATCTTATGTTATTGTTAAATACTATCGTAACTTCAAATGGCAGCAGCCTCCCTAACCACAAATCGTTTTGTGAAATATTTGCACTGTACGGATATATACGTTTAACAGCTGGGTATAGGTTCCCTCTATAGACAGGGCGTTACATGAGTAAGTAATATCAAATCAAAATCTGCCAATAAAAGTAAATCTCTGGCGCAATAACAAAGTGAAAATCGATATTTCATCGCTACGATGGTGCGCAGTCGAAATTGAGTCGTATTCCACAGCACATAAAGATATAAGTTGATATATCCGCGTTAAATCGAGTGGAAATATTACACCTTATTCGTTTCGCTTTAATTAAACTTTCGATAGCTCGACGTTGAACGGCCGCTGCAGAGTAAGCGACTGCTTGATTTGTTAGTACCTAGTTATCTTGAATTATTTTCTTACAAAGGGTTAATTTCAACTTTATCAACACACTGTAACTTTATCGGTATTTACAATTTGTTGCGAACGCAACAATTTTTGTAATTTAACATAATTTCCAAAGCAGTAACAAAACGCTGCTCGTCAAGGGCACATTACGTAGGCCTATTTTGAACCAATCGAGTAACACCACATATGTCTTTTTCATCCCTACCACATTTGTAACGAATTTTGTACGTAACTAAAAAGGTAAAAAAGGACCGTTCACTTTTAAAACTGTACCACTTCAGAAACTATCACTGTATCGATTTAACAGCACTACACCTGTAACTAACCAGTCACCTATTTTAAAATATAACACAGTTAACTAAAATCGTCTTTAATTTTACGAGTCGTCGAGCTCCTGATCGTCATCTACTTTGGGTCTGGCGGCTCCACAATTACAATTAGACTGATGTGTCCCACTGTTGGGCAAAGGCCTCCCTCTGATCCCTCCTCCATGTATCCTGATCGAGAGATAACCCAACCGCAACTTTATCGTAGGCGTCCACTTCGTTACGCCATCGCTTTCTCTATCTGGCTTTATGGCTCCATTGGGTGGTTACCTTGGCCCACAGAACTTCAGGCATGCGGCAGACATGACCAGCCAAACTCCATTTCAGCTTCGCAGCTTTTTGGGCTACATCAGCAATCGGGTTTGGGAACGCTGTGTCGTGTTCCGAATTCGGTCGGTCCGTTTCACACCAAGTATGCTGCGCTCCATTGCTCGTTGACAGCCCCCGAGTTTGGACTTTTGGATCTTTGTAAGTGACCAAGTCTGCGCGCCATAAGTTAGTATGTGAAGGATGCACGTGTCCATCAGTTTCTTTTTGAGAGATATTGGGAGAGTACCACTCATAAGACGGACTAAAAGCTCCTCCTTTATCGATTTCAATATTAATATTTGTTGTGTAACACAATAGCTTCCTTAAAGAAATTTTAGAGTGGTGGTAGCCGCCTGGGACTTGCTTAATTGCACAAAACCTTGTGGCAGCATGTACACTTTATTACACAATATATATATGCCCAAACCGATGTTTTGGTTCTGAGAGCCTTTTTTAAAGAAAAAATTAAAGAAATTTCAGCTTTATATCATAGGTACTACTTGGACTATTGTTGTTGAATAATCAATTTTTATTTAAAGCCAATATTAAATCTCGTAATATAAAATCTTGTGTTAAAATGATTTTTTAACGGAATTGTTTCACTTTAAAATTAGATACCTCTAATGAACTGTACGCCAACTTAATTTTTTGGACTGTTCTTTTTAATTTTGTATTTTTTACTTTTTTTTATTTTGTTTTTTATTTTTTTTAAGAAATTCGGGGAAATTATTTAGAGTGGCCGCAGTGGAGATGAAGTAAAGACAGAAAATATGATGAATAAACTCATTGACTTACAATTATAAAGTCAATGAATAAACTATATTAAATTTCGACAAAGGTATTTCTTAAAGATAAACTAAATAATTTTGAGAACGTCTGAAGTTAGGCACTTTGGGCCGAAAAGTGTCTCATAATTATAATTAAAATGACGAGTTTTGGATCGGTCACGTTGCAATGCACGGGGCGCGCGTTCCGGGGTGCGCGAGTGCAAGTGCATTGACCTGACGTTTTAGGTATGTGTGTTACGTGCAAATCTGGATACATAACATCTCCCTGTCGAAGATGAGCGACTATTTGCCAATGTCCAATGCAAATGTGCTCTGAGTTTTTCTATATCGATGTCAGCTTGTGTAAATGACTGGAGCACAATTTGACGTGGAGTTACGATTTTCTAATTTGTAAGCCTTTCTGCAGCGTATGAAATAATAGGTAGTAACCAGTGCAAACGCACTCAATAGTGCAATCGTTTACATAGGAATCTTCGTATGATAATCGAAGAGTTGTCAGTTTCTACTGTAATTGGATCTTGTATTGTCAATTGCTTTTGAATATTTTGTAAATTCGTAAGTTCGATGGTGGTCAAATTAAAGTTCACTAGGTTGTGTTTCTTGGTGAATTTTGGTCATGGAATGTTAATTAGTTGAATGGGGGAACGTATCGTGCTTCAATATTTGTTATGGTGAACTCTGGAGCCTTTACTTTGCAGTTAATAGGATGTATGCGAGAAAGATTCTTTCAAGTAGTTGGTGTTTCTATTGGCTGCATAGGAGCTGAAACTTGGTTGGTCTTGGAAAAGATATAGTGTAGTTTTAGCTATCCAGTTCAGTTAAGGCTTCCTTTGAAAGAGTAACTGGTGTGCCTTTACATGTTCCATCTATCTCTTCTGTGTATGCAGTCACGTTGCGTTCTGATCTGATGTCCGATTTTCTGCTCGCATAACTGCTCACGCGATGCGCTCCTCCTACCGCAAAAGGCGGCTATTTGGTTTCGCAAATTAGAAAAGCATTCAGTTTAAATACAAGTTTTTATAAATAAAAATTATTATTCTGCATTGCTAAATAAATACCCTCCGTACTACCAACAAAGACATCTCAAATAAAATGCAATAATACACCGCAAATCCTGCACTTAAAAAGCACTAATGAAATTTTTGGTGTACTTGGATAAATATGACAATATTCCATTTGAGTGGTTCTAACGTTTATCATGAAATTACTCCTTAAAGTATAGTTTATAAACATTTATATTCAGGGTAAACTTAAAAAACGCTACTTACAGTATGTTTTTAATAAATAAACACCGAAATCACCAGCCCAAACAATAACACACACGATTTTCGTGACGTATTTTTTAAGTTGTTTATTTTTTTTAAATGACAGACCCAGGCATTAAATACTTTATGGTTTGCTAGAGTAGTTACCGAAATAGCAATTAATATTAGTTCTTTTACCTGTTATAAATTCGATATCCGATAAATCGGTATAAAATCATCACCGGCACCTCTAAGTGTGGTATGCGTCTACGGCTACATGTATCGCGTGAGTGGATAAGTATTTCTCGTTTATTCTGTCTCTATATACACATACTCCTGGGAGTTGGATGCCATAAAAGGGTAAAGAGGTAGGATGATTTCTTTATTCTTATTAGGATTTAGCATGTATAAGTCAAAACAGTCTATGTAGATGATTAGAAATATGTAATATAAACGAATAATGTCGTAATAATTCCTAATGTCTAAATCTGTTATGTCTCCATGTTGATAATATTTTTTCAAATTAATCATAAGACTGTGCAACAGTTTAACTAACAGCACAGACTGATGTATGAATGTAGGACGGCTGAAAACTAAAATATTCTCAAGTCTAAATAATTTGCTAGATAGATCTTGCACTTTTTCACCTGAAACATTGAAAATTTTAGTAAGTTGAGCATATGTATCTGATACTTAGCTCATTAACTGAATCCGTCAAATTTATGACGTCAGAAAGAGCTTTACGTAACTTATTCTTATTATTTTTGAGATTTGTTAAAATTTTTGTCTGCTGTGTGTTTACTTCCATAACGTAATATATTTGGTAAAGGCGTCAGAAATGCTTATTTCGTTTTTATTTAAAATTTTAAAAACGTGTTCACATCGAAGGGTATATCTCTGGTTAAGGTTACCTATAATTTCTTTAATGATTGCACTTATCGGGTTCAATAAGCTTCTCTTAATGCGAATAGGTGAAAATGTATCTACTTTCTAATGTCATTTTTGTGAACATGGGATATCTATAAGAAGTATTGTGTACGGGTATTTCATCAATTAATGAACTTTGTGCTTAATGCGGTTAGTAAATGTGACTTTTTCTTCTAGGTAAAATACATGTTCATATTCACTACATAAATTAATCAAATTACGCGACGTGACATCACGCGCTCGGATACTGACTTTTGTAAATTTCATAGTTTGCTCGTTGAATGCACTTGAATAGGTTCCGGTACGTAAAATATTACTAATTGTCGGATTTGATATTTATAATTGAAACACGTGAAACACTACCGGTGATATTTATATTATATTAAAAATTATTTAAATACCGATGTATATTTTTTTCTTTACCAGGAGAGGGATGTAAGATGTTTCTAACTGCTCAAACAAATTAGAAAAACTGACAAGAATATTCTCTTCCAATTCAGGAACATTTCGAGGTGCTTTATGAACCGTGTAAAGAATAGCGCCAGTCATATTAAATTTTGAATTATTTTTTTTTTATATTAAATTTCGACAAAGGTATTTCTTAAAGATAAACTAAATAATTTTGAGAACGTCCGAAATTAGGTACGTTATGTCTAAAAGTACTTAAACAAAAAACATCTTAACTAAAGGAATTTTGTCTACGTCAGATTTTACGAACGTTGGGCCGAAAAGTGTCTCATAATTATAATGACGAGTTTTGGATCGGTCACGTTGCAATGCATGGGGCGTCCGTTCCGGGGTGCGCGAATGCAAGTGCATTGACCTGACGTTTTAGGTATGTGTGTTATGTGCAAATCTGGATACATAACAGGGAGCATAATATCAGTGGTGTAGTGTTCATTGGAGGTATCGGAATTTTATCGATGACAAATGACAATTTTAAGTTTTTATTTGTAAGTAGTTTTAAGTTGTTTACTAATTACGACTTAGAAAAACAAATAAAATATTTGTTGAATTAACTACGAAGTTTATATCATTAACCTTATCTTTGTGGGTGGTGATGGCTCCTTACACCTATATTTACGTATAGGCATTTGCATAATACGATAAAAAAGTCGTTAAAAACCAAAAACATAGAAATAGAAAAATTCGTAAGATCCGTCACTTCATTCCGTGGCTTAGTTGGCATAGCGCTTGACACGGTTTGCTGGAGGGCGTTGGTTCCAATCCAGCCGGATCAAAGGATTTTTTTCTGAGTGTTCGATCTTTGCATTATATGACAACTGCTTGTCTTATTATACTATGCTATTAGTAACGGCGAAAGAAAATGTGACGACACCTACATGAAACGAATGTTGTTATTATAAATATCCCAAGAATTCAGCCAACTAAATACACGCAAGCAGCTGCTGAATCGAGCCAGCCCGCGTGGAAATTCGAACAGCTTTCTATAACTGTACTGATCAATTAAGGCTTTCAAAGATTGAAAAAATATACTGTATCGTTATACAGTTCCGCTGTTAATAGCTTGTTTTTATATTCTTGTTATATCTCATGTGAAATAGCTCTCTGCTTTCAAATGGTTACGTTTAGGAGAT
This sequence comes from Hyposmocoma kahamanoa, assembly GCF_003589595.1. NCBI lineage: Eukaryota > Metazoa > Arthropoda > Insecta > Lepidoptera > Cosmopterigidae > Hyposmocoma > Hyposmocoma kahamanoa. Next base: position 13,764,041 of record NW_020653719.1, on the reverse strand, counting down.
GAATCTTCAACATCATTCTGAACAGCATTGCTGTTATAGGTTCATCACGTTTTTTTTTATTTAGGTATTTCCATATTGCACATGTAAACCTGCCTTCACGGCCGAACAGTTACCATGTTGGTCTGCCACGCAGAGGTCCCGGGTTCGATTCCCGGGCCGGCAGAAATATTTGTATAGCCTACATTTATTTCTCTCGTGAGTTTGGCTTTAATTTGTGGTTGTTTATGTGTGTGTCCATGGCACCCGCGACACGGGGTTTCCCTAGTGCGGGGCTATGTTGAGCGTGTACGTTATAAAAAAGTCTTTAAAAATGAATATGATACGTGTTAAAGAGTTCGTCTAGGAAGTAATGCCACCTTACTTATTCCTGCCGCCAAGCAGTAACTTGAGCATTACTGCGTTTCGGTTTTGAAGGGTACTTGTCAACTTCTGTCTCTGGGTGACAGGCGCACCGGCAGTACCCCTCAGATCTTTGTGATTTAAAGCACCGAGTAGCACTGCACCACCAGGCGCACGACTTCTTCGTCCCATCTCCTAGTATTATAAAAAAAAACAATACCCAGTCATCTATTAGTACTCTGTTGTAAGATGTGCCTGAATTACTGATTCTTATAATAAACTCGTGCCTATGTTTCAGCAATCAATGTTTTTACAATCACAAAGGCCTTAAAAATCAACCTTTCAAAACAACTTTTTACCTCTTGCCTCACCGCAAGAGGTAAAAAGCCTAAACTCATTAATGTTAACTCTTTAACGCCTCCCGGTTAAGCATAAAATAAAGTCGTAATTTCCCAAACACACCAGTAACTGGTGTATTATTTTAAAAAGGACTGCGTTATATCCCAAGAGAGCAATTTTGCCACGGCCTAACCCTCTCCTCTCAAGGTAAGATGCAAATTATTTTTCTTTTTTTTTGTTGCCTACGGTGGTCATGTTCTTTGGTGAAGATTTTAATAACAGTTTTGAGTGAAGAGTTGAGTCATTTTGAACCGAGAAATGGGCGAAGGAAAATAATGGTTTTGTTAACTTGAAGCGTTCGTTTGGGAGTACTGTTTAAAAATTATTTCTAGCTATGTTTTTTTTAACTCACACACCCATAGCCCATACCTATAGCATGAATGGATATTGTGCAAGCTCACCATTTTTGGTGATCCTCATTCTTATATTTATGACTTTAACCTTAAAGACACAGATATAATGTCGTCATTAGTGCAACTGCATTCATCAAAACCGAGTACAATTGAAACGCGACTTTTAAAAGGTCTAAGGCTCGAGTTAATGAGCTCTTAGCCGTCTCACGACGAAGCTTAGTGCGCTTGATATAAATTTGCGGTCACCCTTTGTCATCATGTTGCTGTCCTGAACAAACTTAATCGTTTCTTTGTTATTTACACGATTCAATATTGCAATACAAATTAAGAAATGCAGAAAGCTGCTCGACACGGTTCCTAACTCCAAATTCTTGACCCCAGACTTTAGGCTAATAATTCATGTTTCAAACTTAAAAAATCTGTTTTTACATTCTAAAGGGTTTTTCTACTAGAACATTGTTTTGTATGTGATTCAAATTTTTATTGTATTAAAAAAGTAAGGTTTAGCAATTATGAATGGGAAATGATATCTGATAAATGTCCACCACGACCACAGTTACAGATGTCGATTCTTTCATCAAAGTTTTTAATCACATTTTGACAAAATGGTGGGTCTATTTCGTTAATTACTTCAGGAATTTTGAGTTTTAAGAGTGCAATCGATTCGATTGGCTCCGCGTAGACTCTGTCATTAACATAACCCCATCAAAAATAATCTAGCGGTTTTAAATCACATGACCGAGCTGGCCACTTAACGGCTGAATTTCATGAAATTATGCGATCGGGAAATTTGATTTGCAATAAATTCATTATTTACCGAATTAACAAAAAAAAAGGGTCATGAAAATCGGTTCACAAATACCGGAGTTATCGCGTAACATACGTACAAAAAAAACATAACGTCGAATTGAGAGCTTTTTTTTTTGAAGTCGGTTAAAAATTGAAGATATGCATTGTTTTAATATACTATTGAACCTTTGCCAGTCTATCCGGCTCGAATGGACCAACTGAAGAAATAACGGCGCCGATGCTTAATCTGTCGGGTAACCGCCTTTGATATCCTTTCTCAAATGAAACTCCTTGTGAAGTGGACTGTATATTTATATAAAAGGCTTATGTCGATCTGACTTACAATCATGAACACGTCTTACTACTAAGAGTGCAAGAATATGAATGAAGTTAATCAAAAGCGAAAGAACGGAAATACCAATATTCGCTTATACTTATACCGGTACGGTGTCTCTCACCCCGTACCGTTCCTATCAATGGGTCGCTACGTCGCTCGGCCAATCAGAGCTCCTGAATTATCCATTTTCCTCTCAATTCTAGCTCTGACCGGCCAGACGCGTACGGCCGTCCGTAACATATACAATGTGAAAACACGATTCGTAAAAATTTTGAAATCTGGAAAAAAGCACAATTTTACCTCGACATTTTACAATAAAACCGCTGTATTACCTATTGAGGTACTTTACATATACCAATGAGTTTTTTTTTTATATCAACTGAACTAAATAGAACAAGTAGACGATATATATATTTCAAATGGCTTTAATATCATTTGTAAAGAAAATAAAGCCAGTATCCGTGACGTGAGAGAACCAATTCAGTACGGGAAAAAATTTAATTCGACCTTAGGAGACCTGTCACTCAGAGGACCGGAAGAAATAAGTTTGTATGGCCTATATTTATTTCTCTCGTGAGTTTGGGTGTAATTTGTTGTTGTTTATGTCCACGGCACCCGCGACACAGGTTTCCCCGAAGGCTACCAGTGTGTGCGTAAAAAAAGCCTCAGCAGCGATCACAGAATATATTTTACAAAAATCATTCCAACAAAAAGCAATTCTAAAACCCTCTTCAGCAATTCTAAGAAACTGTCTCCCTAAGCTGTCTTAAGAAGAAGTTGGCAAGTGAAGATGGAACAAAAACAAAAATTTTGTCGTCACCTAAGCAAGAGAAAGCTCAATTGTGATGCTTATTGCGCGCGACCGCGACCCGCCGGCGGATTAAAGTAATGGGCCTGAATACTAAATGGCAACGGACTAGGAAAAGGCCATGCATTATTAAAAACAGATGAGACAACTCTATACCTAAAGATGTTTACATGGCAATTGTGCTACGTTATGAACCTTATTGTCGCTCGTATAAGATACCAATTTGAAATATCTATCTATATATTCCGAAACGTGAAAATATTAAAAAAATATACAGATTATTTATTTATTAAATAGAAAAAGGCAATAAGTTGGTGCTACACTTAATAGAAGAATAATAAAATAGTATAAGTTAAACCTTAATAATTAATTTATAAGGTATAAAGAATATAACACAAGTTTGTCGTTTGTCAGACTTAGATTAATAAGTATTATTTTTGTAAAATTTATAATATTATTTATTTCTCAAACATTCTCGAAAATGTTTGCGTTACTTCTAAAACACGGACACGAAAAGTTTGTCATTTAAAAACCGTGCGACTTCTTCCCGGTCAAAGCCTGTAACGTAAGCATGAAGATCCATTACTGTCCGCTGCTCTAAACTTTTATATCTCTTAATAATGAATTATGTAATTTTGACTTTCAATTATTTTGTGAAATCTAGTTTAAAGTGGAATAGGATAGTGCTATTGTGCCTTGATCGAAGATTAAAACGCGAAATTATACGAATCTCGAACTAAAGTACCCGTATCGGCCCATTCTAAGGAATCCCGAGTCATTCCAAGCACGCCGCCTTAAAATTGCCTATCCTCTTTGTGGCGGCCATATTTACAGAAACATAATTAAGCTTCATCTTTAGGCTGATGACTTTGCCAAAGCCTTAATAAATTAAAAAAAAAAATTATGCAATCAGGCTAAAGAAAAACTCATACAGCCAATTGCCAAGTGTTCGTGGTTGCGAGAATTATGTAAAAGTACTTGTATATATAATACCGCTTACTTTAAAAAAAAAGGCCGTAAAAGAAACTAAACCATTTGGCATTCTTTTATTATTTCGTCTTTTATGCATTTTAGTCGCGAAAGCGAGTCCTAGCGAGAAGAGCGATAACGAAAATCAGCGTCACAGCCTTTTCTCGGGGCGCTGACAATAGCTGAGTGGGATGCTTTTACATACGCCACAGCCGCACACATGACATTCACTCTAATTGTGTTAAATATTCAATGTTTGCTTTGTTGTTGTGTATGATTTTATTTTTATATATTTTTTTTGTTATTTTATTTAAATTTTTTGTTTTAATTTAGCTCCATCTTTCTTTTGAATTGTGGCGTAGTAATAAATGATTTATATTCTATATTATTCCATTCTGAAATATAGTAATGGATACATATTCAACCAAATCATTGGAGATTCAGCAGATTACTATTAATGTGCCTGGAAAATCTGGAACATTTTCTTTTGGCAATTATCCTAAGATTTTAAGTAATATTTCCTTACTCTTTCTATTACACATCTTCTTTAGTCTTTTATTATTGTTTGAGAAAAGTACTATATAAGCCTCGGCGGGAACGGGAATTGCTTGACTCGTATATTTGCTGGATTTCGTAACTCATACTCGTTCAGAAATCTCGTACTTCCCGGCCGCTGCAATAATGTACTATTTTTTTTATTTAAAATACATACATGTGACCAGGGATGGTACGCGTTTGCCAAAAAATGTGTATCTAGCTTTGGATAGCCCGCCAAATATGATTTCGTTAAATCTTTCTTTCTTCTTTCATCGGCATCTATATGCCGGTTGTGTATATCATTTCTCTGCAAAATACATTAGGGATGAGGAAGCAATGCATTTTACACATTGCACAACCAAAAAACTCACAGAAAAAAAAATTTCTTTTTATAATATCACTGACTGACTGACAATACTGCCACTATGCTTGACACCCTGAGACATAAGTTGACAAGTCTCATGTGCCGTAATTTCACCAGCAACCTTACCCTTCAAAACTGAAACACAGTAATGCTGACATTACTGCTTGGCGGCAGAAATAGGTAAGGTGGCAGTACTACCCTGGACGAACTCTTTCACAAGAAGCTCTACTGCTACCAATATCTGATACCCGTATTTATTAAATCGATCTTAAGCTCTTACTTAAATCACTTGAGAGAACACCATTGATGACGTGTCTTTAATAAACGCCACTCAGCACTTAATTTAGGGGTCACAGTCGTTATTAAGTTCTAATCAATCAAGAACATTGTTTTTAGATCAAAATGACCCGATTTAAATCTCAGAGGCTTTTTCAGGTAGGCAAAGATGAACACATATCGTCTAGTCTATTTCTATTTATTCTATGCGGCAGTGAAACGCCTTGGGCCACTCACGTTCCATCGAGAATTGAAGAATAAACAGGATTATGTCGACGCTCGGCCTTCTGTCTTCGCGGATGTTCTGCTACGTTTGTTATTAAGTACTCCAGTATATAAGTTAAACTTTTATGTCTGGACTGAAGTGGATGACGTATAGGGGCACTGTGAAGCTCGAAGTTGCAGACGATTTTAATACCTATCCACTTTTTCACTTTAGTTTACAAGTATAGCACTTGATCTATAGCATTACAAGCAACATTATTATGTTTCATTTATTGATGGTAAATGTCAAGGTCAAACCAAAACTGGTTTTGTCACACAGTTGACGGCCCTTATTTCAATATTCTTTGTAGCTTTTGATAATAAATAGAAATGAGTCCTCAGAGAGTTGCATCCTTGTGTTGTTACAATTTGCGAGATTAATTTATTACTCAACAATCTTCATGAAATATTTATTAAAATGTAAGAGAGCCGATTTACACCGATCGATCTGCGTAATTGGATGACAAAAATCTGTGTTGGTGACCCGTTTAGCTCTTCCCAGAATTTTTATAATAATGATAATATAACACACTCATAGCCCTATACTAGGGAAACCCTGTATCGCAGGTGCCGTGACACACATATAGACAACCAAAAGTTACACCCAAACTCACGAGAGAAATAAATGTAGGCCGTACAAATTTTTCTCCCGGCCCGAGAATCGAACCTGAGACCTCAGCTTGGCAGTCCAGCAAATTAGTTTGTTATTTGTGTCGATCGATATTTAAAATTTATTTACAAAGAATTTCGTACTCATTCTTCTCAGTGAAATCTGCCTTACGAATGAGCTGTTACAGATATACAAACCGTAACTGCCTCTGTGGCCGAATGGTTACCGTGCCAGACTGCTACGCAGATGTCCCACGTTCGATTCCCGGGCCGGGAGAAATATTTGTATGGCCTACATTTATTTCTCTCGTGAGTTTGGGTGTAATTTGTGATTGTCTATGTGTGTGTCCATGGCACCCGCGACACAGGTTATCCCTAATGCGGGACTAACAAAAAAAAACATACTTGTGTTGCAAAAACGAGCAGTTCTCGTTTCTCTTTCTTGGATTTCTCTCAGAGAAAAGTTTAAAGACTGGTATCATGGCTGGTGGTATCACATTACAGTACATTTACTCAAATATTTTGTATGCCCGTAGAAATATACATAATTTCGTTAAAATCCAGAATATTATAGAACTAAATCCAAACTCATGGTACCACGATTTCATTTAATCAAGGTAAGCTATTCTTTTATGGGGAACTGTATATGTTTTAAAATAACATTCCGGAACATATATTAAGATTACCATTCCCTAAGTTTAAAACTTACATTAAAAGTATTTTAAATGAAAAACCATATTAGAAAATTGTACATCACGTGTTAGATAAAGATGTATGGAAAAAAACATGTGTCTACATTCCACACAAATATGATTCAAAATGTATTCCATAGCATTTAAGTTTCTTTGAAAAAAGCAATCCCTAGAATTCATCGCTCGTTCTTCTTAGGGAAGTCAGTGTAGTGAACGAGCAGAAGCTTAAAAAATGACGTTTTTAAGTGTAAAAATTTGACTTATGGAATAAATGATTATTTGATTTTAACTTTGACTGTAGAGTTTAATCAATATGACGATTTCAAGTCAAATTTGCTCACTATAAAATAAACTATTGACTTGGCTTTGATAGAAGCATATGAGCAACGATTAAGAATATTTTTAATAATGAAAAAGTCTTATGCTTCTGGAAGTCCCCATACATATTAACTTGGAATCGACTTGGTCAGAAACAGTTTTATGAATAAGAGCTTTAAGAGCGTTGCGCTTTTCGTTTCAAAGTTGGTGATATCATTTTCTGTTTTATGGAAACTGCGACATCAATGTATAATTATCATCGATCGAAGGGCGCAGAAGAAGCCTCCCCACACGGATTACCTATCAGTAGGCCGAGATGACATTTTCCAGAAATAACGTTTGCACGAATTTTCGAAACCTCGAAAGTGATTTTGAGAGAAAAATGTTTTTTTTCTTTTAAACCTGTAGTATGTTCTTATGGGGTGCAATGGGGAAGAACTACCCCTAATAGGCACGTAGTCGAGGTCCCGTACGCACGTTCCAATTAGGAAGCGGCTCAGGGTGCAACAACTACGTGTTACGTTCTAAAGCGGAGTTCCAAATAGGAAGCAGCGCTAGAAGCGTAGCACAGTGCAGTAGGTTCAACGGTAACGATCTAAAGCGGAGTTCCAAATAAGGAAGCAGAGCTAGATGCGTCGTAAGTTGGATTCCATTCTTTGATTCCATTCATGTTCGCATCGCCGCCAGTAGTCATTCCGCGAGGGAAAATCTTAACACCGCGATGCAGAATTTGCGATTTCGACGCCAATGCCATCTAGCGGTGCGTGACGGAACTAATATGAGTTGTTGCCTGTTATGTGATTTTGTTACAAACCTAAATTAACCTAACCTTACCGAACCTAATCCTGTCTTTGCGATAAACATCCAACATATCCTGAAAGTACAACGGTTTCGTTATAATTCGATTTTCGGTGGAATGAAAATTTGAACAAACGTTACTTCGGAAAAAATTTAGGTTACCCCTCACACGACGTACCTTTATTGTACGTCTTGCGCACCCTGGGCAACGAACAATCAGTCTTTTGCCATCGACACCAGAGAAGTAGAAAATTGATCGAAGTAAGAAGAACTATTAAATGTCAATGACCTCAATAATAACTTTTATTGAGAGCCATTCACATATACTAAAGCTATACCAACGGTACTTAATTAGTTAGTGATTGATTGCTCAGTTAGGCAGGACCAGACCCTATAAAAGGATTTCACCTGTGCCAGCGGATAGTACGCCACGATGGACAAGCATTAATCGTAATTTAGAACAGAGTATACAAATCTTCGTCGTCTTAAAAGCTGTTCAGTACAATTGTACATTTGAAACACAGAAAAATGTAAGAATTAAAAAGACAGATTTTAAACGAGACTAATAATAATATGAATATGACATCATTACACCGGGATTCAGGAAATCTATCTTTTAGGCCATGCGAGAGGCGAGAATGTAAAATGGTTGTCCAAAATAATGATACATTATTTATTTGAACAGAAATGTTACATTCCATACTAAGTCTAATGACATACGGCATTTTGCTTTGGGGTAATGCCGCCGATATCAACAGAATCTTTGTCCCGCAGAAACGTGCAGTTAGGGCAATTTACAATCTGGGCCCCAAAGTATCATTGAGAGATAAGTTTAAGGAAATTAACATTCTTACACTGGCCTCACAGTACATTTATGAGAATGTAATTTATGTTAAAAGGAATAGTAATTTATTTATGAAAAATAGTGACAGATATAACATTAATACGAGGAATAGAAATAAACTAGCTTTTCTTGATAGTCGTCTTCACAAAGTCAAAAAATCATTTAAGGGGCAATGTAAACGCTTCTATAACAAGATTCCGGTTGATACACAAAATTTGCCTTACACGAGGTTTAAAACTATAGTGAAACAAAAACTTTATACTAAAGGTTATTATACAACTTCTGCGTACTTGGATGACAAAAATCCGTGGTAGTTACCCGTTTAGCTCATGGAGGTAGTCTCAATCTCTGATGTTTCAAATAATAAAAAAAAAATATTGTAAATGTTATTTACAAAGAGCAACCCCTAGAGTTTCTTGCTCATTCTTCTCAGAGGAATCTGCCTTACGAATGAGCGGTAGAGTTTAATATTGTGACGATTTCAAGTGTAATAATGCTTACCTATGAAATATAGATTATTTTGAATTTGAATTTGAATTTAATAAGGCTCTGTCTGCCGAGCTAGGTTCAAATACCTGTGTTACGGAAAGTTCAGTGATCAGTGTCATCTGTCATAATAACTTACGTTTATTTATTTCTGGCACTTATTGTATCTGCTATGAATATAATCTACTAAAGGGTGGTGTTTGCGTGTGCGTGCGTGCGTGCGTATCTGCGTGCGTCCGTGCGTGCGTGCGTGCGTACGTGCGTGCCAGGAGAAAATATATTAGTTTATATTTCGTCTCATGTGTAGATAATGGGTAAATATTAAGGATTAATTTTATTTTAAACAATACATATATAGTAGTAGCTGCTACTATATATTTAGTTGTACAGCAATAACGTCACTGTTAAGATTTTATATGGCCAAATAGCCATTCTCTTACGTTCTTCGATGAAATAAAGGAAATGAAATAGCACTTTGTTCTGATGAAAAATGTTATAGGCGGCATAGTAAGTAGCTCGAAGCAGCGAGAATGTGTAAATATATATGAATGGTCTCCCTAGCCCTAGAAAGTTGTTAATTGTAGTGTTCAAGAAACACACGCCGGTAATGTAAATGTAAACGCATCTTAAGGTCCGACGACGCCCACTGACGGGACGGCTCGACAGAGGATTTTTTTTTAGGTGACGAAAGGTAGAATACCTTAAAGTTATAACATTGCAGTCGAATCTCTTGTTTAGGGTAACCGAACCGGCTGCCACCGGCAAGCCTCGGCAGACTTGGGAATGCTTTGGTAGCCTTCGGGATGCTTCGGAAACCCGAGTGCGATCTTTGGGGGTATGCGGGGCGAGGGAAGGCAGACACGGGAAGACTAATCTGAAGAGAGACCAGGCGCGAGCAGGATGCCGCGGCATAATTGCCATCAGTATGCGTTTGCATGTAGGGATTCTCCTACCGAACCATCCCGTCAGTGGGCACCGGGCCTAACGCTTACGGTACAGGAATGGAACACTTCAGGAAAAGAGGAAGCAATGAATTTCGCGCCAATTGACGGTATACCTACCGCTATAAAAATAGAGTATTCTAGACTTTTTTAACGACACGCGTGGTTGAGTGGCTTACGCGCTGGTTTTCGTGCTGTATCTCTGAGGTCCCGGGTTCGATCCACGGCCGGGTCAATATGGAAAAACTAACTTCGGATGTACCACATAAATTTGTGGTACATCCGATTGCCCATAACAGAAATGTTTTGGTTTGTTACTTTGGGATCAGCAACTTATATGATGTGATCTAATATTTATTTATTATTTATACAATTAGTTGTGCTATAGTTAAGATCTCCATTTTGTATAGTTTTCTGTTTATTTTGTAAAGTGCACCAATAAATAAATTTAGAAAAAATCAATAAGCGCCATCTGGTCTTCAAAAAAGACAACGCGCTATTTTTGTTTTTCTTTGCACTAGTTTCGCAATATCGGTAATGTTGACAGTGCAAAATACATATTTTGATGCTTGCTTACATTTCTATTGAAATACTGGAACAACAGAGTGTGTTTGTAAACCTAGAAGTTCCAAGCTCTTGTCTTTGCGAACGTCGCATATGTGGCGAATCACCATTGACAGCTTTGTTTGTCTGAACTGGAATTCATTTAGTAGTTACATTACGGTGTTAGGGGTTATTCTTATATGGCTAGAGCTCTCTGTTCTAGTGTTTGGGAACGTCGTGTGCAACGTTTGATCTGCTTTTGTCTCGACAGAAATTCTGTTACAAAACGGTGTCACATGGTTTCTTTGTACAGCTATAGTGTTTTCCGCTGCAGTGCTTGCGAGCATCACAAATGTTGCCCGAAGATCGAAATTACTTTGATAACTAACTGAGAATCTTACTGATTGTTTTTACTAAAATCGATTCACTTTATATATTTATTTGAGACTCCAACAGTATATATTAAACTTTTGTAACTATAGACCTCCTTGTCAAAAGGTTCGTCTAGGGAAGTGCTGCTAGCGTGTGCCATTTTACCCGTTTCTGCCGCCACGCAGTAATGTGAGCTTTAGTGCTTTCCGATTTTGAAGGGTGTGGGTGCTGGTGAAATTACTATAGAACATGGGACTTGTCAACTTATGTCTCAGGATAGCAGGCGCAATAGCAGCGCAGTCCTGCACATAACAAAACGTGCTTAGTACTCCTGAAAGGAATATCGACCAAGTAAGGATGATATCCCGCCACCTGTCTGGATGTCCGATGGTAAATGGGGACGGACGGGAGGAGCTGATGGAGCTCATGGGCACACTGATCGAAATATATCCTAGAAGCTTTACTAAAGCATGTTATACGATTCAAACTGTCTATCTTACAAAATGTGTGCCTATTCAAATTCAAATTCAAATTCAAAATAATCTTTATTTCATAGGTAAGCATTATTACACTTGAAATCGTCACAATGGTTAAACTCTACCGCTCATTCGTAAGGCAGGTTCCCCTGAGAAGAATGAGCAAGAAACTTTAGGGGTTGCTCTTTGTAAATAACATTTACAATATTTTTTTTATCCGCTCACGCGATACATGCAGCCGTAGACGCATACCACACCTAGAGGTGCCGGTGATGATTTTATACCAATTTATCGGATATCGAAGTTATAACAGGTAAAAGAACTAATACTAATTGCTATTTCGGTAACTACTCTAGCAAACCATAAAATTTTTAATGCCTGGGTCTGTCATTTAAAAAAAATAAACAACTTCAAAAATACGTCACGACAATCGTGTGTGTTATTGTTTGGGCTGGTGATTTCGGTGTTTATTTATTGAAAACATAAGGAGCGTTTTTTAAGTTTATCCTGAATATAAATGTTTATAGACTATACTATAAGGAGTAATTTCATGGTAAACGTTAGAACCACTCAAACGGAATATTATCATATTTACCAAAAATTTCATTAGTGCTTTTTAAGTGCAGGATGTGCGGTGTACTACTGCATTTTATTTGAGAAGTTTTTGTTGTATTACGGAGGGTATTTATTTAGCAATGCAGAATAATAATTTTTATTTATAAAAACTTGTATTTAAACTGAATCCTTTTCTAATTTGCCAAACCAAATAGCCGCCATTTTGCGGTAGGATGAGCGCATCGCGTGAGCGGTTATTTGAAACATCAGAGATCGAGACTACCTCCATAAGCTAAACGGGTTACTACCACGGATTTTTGTCATCCAAGCACGCAGAAGTTGTATAATAACCTTTAGTATAAAGTTTTTGTTTCACTATAGTTTTAAACCTCGTGAAAGGCAAATTTTGTATACCAACCGGAATCTTGTTATAGAAGCGTATACATTGCCCCTTAAATAATTTTGTGACTTTGTGAAGACGACTATCAAGAACAGCTAGTTTATTTTTATTCCTCGTATTAAAATTTATTTTTATGCCTCGTCATTACAGTATGTTTTCATCTAAAAAAGGCGATAGGTTATAGTGTTATCTAAATATCGACCTATTTTATATTAATATCTTAGCTTTTTTTATGCAAAACAGACGTATGCTTGGCCATAATAATGTTGTTGCGCGACCATATGACGGACGATGGTACGTGTTTGCCCACAGACCAAATACATTTGCCTAATCACTCTAGGCATGAGTAGCCCCAGAAGGTATTTATTCTTTGTTTCCTGATAAATCCCTACACTATATTCTATTCCTTTGCCGTACGTATTATGGAATAATTATTTATCTGTAACGAAAGTAATAACAATAAATGATTTAGTTAAATTTTTATTCGTTCGGATTCGAACAGACGTCTTCTAGCATACCGTGCCAGACGCTATACCAACTAAGCAACGTAGTAAGTAAGAATTTTTCTATGTGCTTGCGTCGTGTCTTTGTATTTGGTTTTTCAACGACTTTTTAGTCGTAGCGCCATATATGAGAAATCTATGACAGATTTATCACCCAGTTCGTACCTTTACAGCTACCAGTCCTGGCGAGAGATGTCGCTATTCACTGTATTAATTAAATTTTTATTGAATTGATTATTTTTTGTGAAATTACTCCACTAGTTTGTTATAATTATTAATACAAAGATCGAACACTCAGAAAAAATTCCTTCGATCCGATCGGATTCGAACCGACGTCTTCTTGCATACCGTGCCAGACGCTATACCAACTAAGCAACGGAACGAACCAACGAAAACGAAATAAATGATTTTTTTATGATACTTGGTGATGAGACTAAGAAGTCGTGCGTCTGATAGTGTAAAAAACAAGTCGCTTGTTCATACAAGTTGCAGTTTAAATCGCAAAGAGGAGCCACTGCGCCCGTTACCCGGCGTCATAAAGTTGATAAGTCCCACGTGCCTGTAGTTTCACTGGCATCCTGACCCTTCGAAACCAGAACGCAATAATGCTACATTACAGCGGCAGAAATAGGCAGGGTAGCAATACTTCCCTGGATGAACTATTCAACAAAAAGCTCTATTGCTACTAATTGATTTTTAACATTAAAATAATTATAAGGAAATAGTTATATGTTTATGCAAGGCTGCTAAGTTGTTGTTTGACTCGAGCGCTTGTATTGATATCTTAGCAAATAAATGATTCAAAAATAGAATCGTAAGCGTAGCGAGGGTTTCAAGGCATGAGACGAAAACAACTTTGCTGCCGAGTGAACACAACACACAACTTTTCACCTCACTATAGCGCGGAAATTGGCAGATGAAAGAAAAACAGTGGTAATAAACTAAATTAGTTATCATAATTATTAATACAAAGATCGAACACTTAGAAAAAATTCCTTCGATCCGGTCGGATTCGAACCGCCATCTTCTAGCATACCTTGCCATACGCTATAACAACTAAGCCACGGATCGAACCAGCGGACCTCAGGAATTTTTCTATGTGCTTGTTGTTGTGTCTTTGTATTTGGATTTTCTACGACTTGCCATCTATGAGAAATCTATTAAAGTATTTCGTCACCCAATTACCATATATAGCTACCAGCCCCGACTAGAGATGTCACTGTGTTTAATTTTTATTGAATTGATATTCAATTATTTATGTGAAATTACTCCACTAATTTGTTATAATTATCAATTTAATGTGAACAATAATGAGAATAAAATATACCAACGAATTAATATTACATAAATAAAGCACTATTTTCATCGAAAAAAAGTTAGGTGCGTCACAGTCCATCGTCAAGTTAGAATTTCAAAATAGCTAGCGTGGTAAAAACGCTTTTGCGCCTTGATTCCTAATGAGAAGGAAAGCCTTTCCGAGCTAGTGAGGTGAAAAAAAAAATTTTACGTTGCAATTTATGTAACACTCTGCAGCTGAACTAGTTTTTAACCTGTATCTCACATAACGCCTTATCCCACGAATAACATTTCAGCCAATCAAAGTCCATATTTGTAACTACGCATACGAAAGCACGTAATAACTTAAGAGGGAGCAGAGGAAAAATTCCTAATCTTCGATTTGATTTTAGAGGGGTATATCGACTTAAAAGTTAAAAATAAAATATTGTATGAGTAACTACACGATATATTCAAGCATGGACATTAATCAGGAACATAAAACAATAAAGTTTCCTCGATAGATAATAATCACGAAATGACCTCTAATTTTCACATTTTTTCGATTTATCATCGAAATGCTACAGGTTATTAGGACAAAAATTAGATAATTAATTATATTTATGCATGATCGACAACTGTCACTACGGATTTTTTTTAATCCCTTTAGTTTTAGAGTTATTCCGCTAAAACGAATTTGGTACATTTAATGCGCAAAATTCAACATCTCCTGTCGCATGTCACGCGAACTTCAGGCATATATTTGTTTCACAAATTTGGGCGGAGCCAACGTCAAAACTTTTTTGGCATGAGAGCTCTTAACAACAAACAAAATTAACAAAAACATTTTAGGTAAGATTACAGCATGGTGTCATAGGGTGTCTTTATGCAGCTAGAGAGCTCTCAGCTGTAGTGTTTGCAAACGTCGCAAGTGTCGCCCGGGTAACAGGTTTCCTTTTTCACTTCCTCACAAACATGTAGCAGCAAGTGTTAGTGCAAGAAAGATTATGTTGCACGATATCGACGTTTAAATCTTTTGTGTGCACTATCTTGTCGAGTTTAGTTTCGTGACGTTTAGAAAAGCTCTTAGGGAGTTCATTTTGTTTCCTATTGCAGTCTTTCATGGATTTATTTTTGCTGGCAACATATTTAATTGTAAGCAAGTGGAGATCGGTAAGTTATTTATTTATGATAGTAAGTAACGGGACGGTCAAGTCGTGTACCGTCCTCGTGGTAAGCGACACGCCTACGACTCAGAACTTCAAATGGCAAAGAACTGAGGGGCTGTTGCGAACCGGTCTTTGCCTACCACTGCCCCCGTCACGCTGTCTTAAAGTTGACAAGCACCACGTAGTTCTTGTAGTTTTACGAGCACTTTTTAATTACTTAACTGAGCGCAGGAGCTATATCTCCGGAACAGAGGAAGATGGGTAGGTTTGTTAGGGTGAAATCAAGGGGCTTAAGTGGCTAATTAGTTCCGATTTGGCACTTGGACGCACGGTCACTGGTTAACCGTTTTTAAGCAAAACTCTGTTTTTGTTGTTTATATCCATAGATAATTGTATTTGTCTAAGTTATTCTTTTTTTACAATTTTAAACAGATTTACGCTCTATTTCTAAAAAAAGTTTCAGGTTGTATTCCGTTCCAAATAATTTTGGGATCATTCATTTGCAATTATTAACTGCCTCTGTGGCCGAACGGTTACCATACTGCCACGCAGAGGCCCCAGTTTCGATTCCCGGGCCGAGAGAAATATTTGTATGGCCAACATTTATTTCTCTCGCGAGTTTGGGTGTCATTTGTGGTTGTCTATGTATGTGTCCATGGCACCCGCCACACAGGGTTTCCCTAGTGCGGGGCTATGTTGAGTGTGTGCGTTATTAAAAAAATAAATAAAAAAATAAAAAAAAGTTCAGTGCCCTAGGGAAAGTGTGTGCGGTTAAATATGCGCGATATCACTTGTTTCTGTTTATTATTTTTAATATTTTTGTATTACATATATCAACAATACAATTCGAACATATCTAGGTTTCTTAATAAAGAATACTTTTTTATTATTATTACATTTACTTTGACTATGAGTAAGCAATGCACTCACGTACCCCATGTGCGTCTACTTGCCCCATGACGATGCGTACCGTTATCCGCAACGACTATGATAACAATGCAATTGCGAAGTAAATTTTATACCTAAATCAGATAACAGTAAAAGCTATAAATTTTGAATCACGTAGTAAAACGAGTTTTGTAATAAAATATTCCATCTCTGTTACTTTGTCCGTGTTATCGACTAGTACTAGTTTTTTTTTGTATGTATGTTACGCGATAACTCCGGTATTTGTGAACCGATTTTCATGACTCTTTTATGTTGGAAATAGGGTACCTCCATAGTGGTCCCATTTCATTTTGAAGAAAATCATCCACCTCTAAGGGTGGCTGATCACGCAAGAACATATTTCATTTCATTTTTATAAATAGCGCCTACATTTTACTTAAGGAGCAATTATTTAAATGGTTTGTTTTGCTATTCTCCAATTTAAGGCGTTTTTCTCTCTCAATATACTTTGAGTAGTGAGAACCGATTTTTATTATCTGTTGTGTCAAATCCTGTATAGTGGCGAACTAGAGGATATGTCAATAAAACTTGGCAAATAGATGTAATTCCACGTACTTTTGAGGTCGGTTTTTTAGAACTCTGTACTGAGATTATCTTCCACATAAATGTTACAGCGCGTTTCCTTTGTCAAAAATCATAAAGCGAAATGACACTTAACCACTTGCTGTTCTATTGCTTAAGAGGGAGCATGCCAAAAAAGCTTTGACGTTGGCTCCGCCCAAATTTGTGAAACAAATACATATATGCATTGACTTACAATTATATGGACGTCGGGTCCGCGCTAAAAAGTGTCCGAACTCATAGGGCGTTAAAATCGTATACAGAGCGTCATTCACGCTCTAGTCTTCGTTTGTTCGACTGATAGCGAAGCAAGCAAAATTAGACAGTACTGCGATGACATTACAATTTAAATTCAACGTTTTAGCTTTTTCATATTCCTTGACGTGTCACTACGTTTAAATAGGTTGAATTGGGACATTTTTTTCGTGGTTTTTGTATTAGACCCGTCGTCCATTTATTTGTAAGTCAATGCATATATGCCAGAAGTTCGCGTGACATGCGATAGGAGATGTTGAATTTTGCGCATTAAAAGTACCAAATTAGTTTTAGCAGAATAACTCTAAAACTAAAGGGATTAAAAAAATCCGTAGTGACAGTTGTCGATCATGCATAAATATAATTAATTATCAAATTTTTGTCCTAATAACCTGTAACATTTCGAGGATAAATCGAAAAAATGTGAAAATTAGAGGTCATTTCGTGACTTTTATCTATCGAGGAAACTTTATTATTTTATGTTTCTGATTAATGTCTATGCTTGAATATATCGTGTAGTTACTCATAAAATATTTTATTTTTAACTTTAAAGTGGACATACCCCTCTAAAATCAAATCGAAGATTAGGAATTTTTCCTCTGCTCCCTCTTAAATTTTTCTTTTGATCGCCAACCGATCTGAAGATCGGTAAGTATCAGTAAGACTCGTAAAGAACTCTCATTGTAGAATAAACTTTGATATTATCAAAATAATGTACTAAACTACCACTTTACCATACTGCATAACAGAAACTTGTATTACTGTTGAATTGTCACTGAGATATTTTACAGTTATCATTATTATTAACGTTGATCCAAATCATAACCAACAATTTTAAATTATTAACTGACTTATAAAATCCATGTCTGCTGACTTTACCATTTACAATACAATATTCCTTCTGTTACGGACACCGAGTCACTCACCGCGCTGACCTGCTTGCTCTCTATCATAGTTACTAGTTGAGAAACCAATAGTTGTACTTAAGTAGAAAAATTTTGAGCAATGAACGTAGTCAGTAGCAAGACACTTGAACAAGCGTTTCATTTCCGATCCTGAGAAGAGCAAGAACCTGAACGAATACTGTCCACAGATCAAGAATACTGTCGACCTAGAACAATATCATTGATCTTCAATATCTTTGTAAGCCTAATGTTTATCCAGTCACAGTGATACTTATTCTGTTGTTGCAATTTCTGTACAAACTATATGTTCTGTATTTACAGATGAATGAATTAAGCATTAAGACATTAATGCAATTCTCGACGTTTAGGCTGCCAGTTCAAAGTTAAAGAGTTGGCTCGCTTTAATTTCAATATAGAAAATACAGTATTAAGTACCAGTACTAAGCAGTTCGGACTTATGTGACAGTCGTAACCTCAGTGCATATAATTCCAAACGGCACATAAAGTCTCGGAAATAAAACCCGATCAGATAGTTACCGTCCGTTTAAAAGAGGCAGTATGTGAGCTGAGTAGAACGCAGTTTTATTGCACTTTAAAAAACGGCTGGTGTTTGAATATAAAATACTGACACTAACGTCAGAAGCAGATGATAGTTTTTTGACCTCTTCAGCAATAGAATTAGAAATGAGACGTATTTTTACCTCTTCAGTAATACAGTTGGACCATAGTTTTTAACCTCTTTAGTAGTACAATTGAAAATGGATCGTAGTTTTTGACCTCTTTAATGATACAGTTGGAAATGGACCTTAGTTTTTTAGCATCTTAGTAGTAGAATCGGAAATGGGCCCTAGATTTTGCCCTCTTTGGTAGTAGAATTTGTTTTTCTATATAATTTACTTCAAATCATCATTACCGGTCTCCTACAAGGAGAGAATTTGGGATGTAGTCCGACATGCTGGCCCAATACCATACTTAGTGAACAAGCTCGATATTGACTTTTTAATACTTCATCAGACCAACTTAAGCGGCTTTGTAATCAGTTTTTCTATTCTTTCCCTTAAATAGGCAATTCAATTAAGAATTTCTCTTTTTTCATTTATTTCTCTAAGGGTCGTATTCCAGAACTCTACTCAATGCTCAAGTCAGGACTTGAGTGTGATTTAAAGCACTGAAAATCTTACTCAAGTCCTTGCCATTAGGTTCGTATTTCCAGTTCTTGAAATCATACTTAAGTCCTGACTTGAGCATTGAGTAGAGTTCTGGAATACGACCTTAAGTGTTTGTACAGTTCTAATGTAAAGTTTAACTTTTAACTTAGTTGTAGACACTTGTAATTGACCGTCTGTATTTGTTATTGTAACTATATATATATATATATATATATATACCTAGGTGTTAGTTTCCCTAAAAATGTTAAATAAAATAAAATAAACAAAATACTTTAAAACTCACACCCAATTATATAGTTTTAGTTAATATACGCCACACACGCGTCCGGTACTCACTCGGTTTAAGGGCGCGTTCCATTATGTCGTTTTATTTATCATTGGACGACTGTCGCGTCTAACCTGTTCCCATATCATGACTATTTGTCGTGACTGTGTCATGAACGTTTATTTTATCGTTGAACGACGATCGTCTGGCTGTTCCCATTAGATCGTGACGATAATTTATCGGTGCACGGTAGCCGCCTTGTCGTTTGCACGAAAACATCGTTTGAAGCTACTATTATCTGTAGTCACATTTTTATCGTGATGTTTTAATTATCGTCAGAGAACTGTCGTTCTAGCGCTTTCGATTGCCACGACTGTCGTGTTGTTCTATGTGTGAACAACTTCATTTAAATATACAAGCTACGACACACTTTAAACTGCAGGATTATCTGTCACCACGACATAATGGGAACGCACCCTGAGGGTTCACTGAAAATCAGCGTCACAGTCTTTACTCGGCTGTGACTTTAACTGAGTGGATCCTTTTATGACATTTCTTAATTGTAAAAAAAAATGTGAATTTAAAAATTAAAATTATTTGGAAAATTGGAAACAATTATTTGAAATTAAAAATTCATTAATTGTTTTCTATTTTGTTTTTTGTTTTTTATTTTGCTTTACTTTTTTATATTATTTTTTCTGTGTTGTTGTAATAAATTGTTTCTATTCTATTCAATTTCCTATGGCAATGTATATAAATTTATATTATAATACACACTCGTACCAAATGGTCCCCGTTAAGTTCCCGCATGTATCAAAGTTTCGATAATACTATCTAGATCGGCCTTAACGTCCGTTGAGAAAAATCACCGGCTCCATTCGTGGGTGCCGAGATAAATTTTAGGGTCATTCCTGGAATGGTGGGGCTCGAAGGATTTTTCTTTTTTTTTGTTTGCCAAATGCGAGTTTACGTTGCATTGCATTTGTGGTAATGGAAACTTTTGTGCGAACGAGAGAGCATGAGTTAGAATTCAGGAATAGAGCGGCGACAGTTGGATAAACTTATAAGCAAACTTCATACAGAGCGATGAAAACCCCGTGGGAGAACGATTGCTTATATAATTGCATAGGCCAATGACATTATTGTCTAAGTTACGTAGGTATTATTAATGTTTAGTAGAAATGTTGAAGGACTTTCACAACCCTTCGAAAATGATTCCAGTTATAATGAATTCACAATAATGTCATAAAGATGTTCAATATTGAAATTTTGTTAAGTGAGAGATTTAAGCGCATGCTACGCGAGCGAAGTTAAGCTAAGTTAGCTTTAGTTCACGTAGCCGCGGCGTATTTTCATAAATCTGTTCATACCGCGAACTGAACTAACCGAGCTAAGGTCGCTTAGATGGATGCATGACATGGAGCTACTTGAGCGAAGCTAATTTACCTTAACTTCCCTAACTGTGTGCCCTGCGCTTTACATTGTTTATTTTATATACACATTAGATATCCTTTTTTATTGTCGTTAATAAAGACTTTTTTAAAAAAGCGTCTCTTTTAACGCCAATAAAAAAAGGATATAAGAAAGTTTTATAGAAAATAAACACAGAAAACGCCAAGTAGAAACCCTTACCACTTTTTTATTATAGACCAAAAAGTAATTAATAAAACCTTAATATTCTTTTGAAATATTCAGTTATTTTGTTTTAATATGTATTGTATGTCCTCATTTATATGTCTTCACAAGCAAAAAACAAATTGTAATTGTAATACAATAGAATTAGTAGATAATTTTAAGTATTTGGGTTTAACAGTAGATAGTAAATTTTCATGGAAGTGGCATGTGGAAAATGTCTGTTCGAAACATAGATTTTAGTTAAATGTTTTCAATTTAAATTTATTGTCAATAAGGCTATTAAATACCGTGTATTAAGAGCTTGTCGAGTCTATCTTCGCGTATGGTCTAAGTAGTTATGGGTTCGTACGTATCCATCTTATTAAGAATTTTTTTTATAATATCAAGTCTCGTGCCTGATGGCAGGCTACACGCCTGTCCATAACAGTTGCAGTGCCACTCAGAGCTTTAAATCGCAAAGATCTGAGATGCAATGCCACTGCGCCCGTCACCCTGCGACATAAGTTGACAAGTCCCATGTGCCTGTAATTTCACCACCACCATTACCCTTCAAAACCGGAATATAGTAATACTGACATTACTGCTTGGCGGCATAAATAGGCCGTACTTCCCTGGCGAACTCGTTCACAAGGAGCTCTACTGCTATTCAAATTAACTCGATCCGGCTGGATTCGAACGAGCACCCTCGAGCAATCAATGCAGCTTAAATAGAATTATTATTAGAGCACTTGGTTCTGAATTGTAAAATTACCAGTCGGTGCATGTTGAGTTCGCGATTCTTTCTCCCGCTTAGGACGGTCCCCGGTATGAAGCAAAAAGAAATCAGCTATTGATAAACAAAACCGAGCAGTTGGTACTTCCACACCACAACTTACCACTCGTCAACTTTAAATATTAAAAATAGGTCGAAACTCATTGATTATTGGAAATGCTATTTGAATGAAAAACTATTTTTCCGTATTTAAATCGTGTTTATTTGTTTTTTCAAACAAACCGACGTTTCGGGCCCTTTACAGGTGCCATGGTCACGGTTGACTCAACTGTGAAATACCGGTTACACATAGGAAATGTAACCGTGAATAGTTCATTCAGTTCATTTTCATTTCCTATGTGTAACAATCGCGAAAACCTAAGAACTCATTGATTATTTCTAACATTAACACAGTGTCACCAAATGCACAACAAATAATCAATTTACTTAATTTTGTAAGGCAAAGAAACATGAATTTTTTTCAAAGACCGATTACCTACATTAATGTTGAATCTAATTAAAATAAATAAACGATTTAAGGTCATCTAATTTTATAATTAGTTTTACATTTTACATTCTACTTACATTCACAGCAAACGTAAAAGATTATTACATTTTGAGTTTCTTAATTCTTTATTATATTTTTAAGCGATGTATTTCTAATAAATAATGAAAACTCGAGTTGTGGGGAATTTGTGGGGAATATGAACTTTGCTCTCCCCAAATTTGAAGATTTTAACCGTGATGTACACTTAATTAAGTTGTTTGGTATTAAGAAGGTTTTAAAATTTAGACTTGAGTGAAATAAATCTATAAGAACACTTTCTTTTTTCTAAAACCATTTATAGATAATAGATAAATCTATACCATATTAAGACTGTTTATAGATATAACAGTTTTAAGGCGTTTAAAGTGTGCTCCTTGGGTAGAGATTCGTTTTTTAAAATAACTTCAGTTTAACCGAAAACAGTTTTGCTACATCAAAAGATTTAATAATAGGGGTCTTTCGAAAAATATACGACACAGTTATGGATATTGTCTAAATAATGTGTCAATTATGTCTTATTACTTCTATTTAAGTACTACATAGAATTTGCTCAATTTTGGTTTCCAACTTAAGTCCTATAGTTATTAAATTTGCGTTTATCTCAAAACTTGAAAATTCTCCAACGGTTTAAAGACACGCTATGTCCCCCGCTGCCCCGGCAGTCGCCATCGGGCGCTTGTCAACGTTGGATCTTTGTCAAATTTTCTCATCCCTCATACCATCACAATTACTCGCCAAAAACACACACTAATAATAAATTAGTCAACTTTGATAAATGCGTTACACTTCTTGATATATAGTATATACAATATACCTACCTAAAAATCCTACGTAAGTAGTTTTATGTCATTCATACAAGATAAACACTAAGTGGAAAAAAATAGCCGTTTCTTCAGTGGTCGTATTTGTCAACCAACAATATTCAAAATATACCACGAACGAGAAGTTTCATATCTCTTTTTTCATATCGGCATACGTAATAACGATTTGATAACACCATTATGGACTTTTTTAAATTGCTAGTGTTTGTGTACAGATTCATACGCGTATCGAGCCTTCGGCCGTTATTGTTGTGCGTACGAATTTATACGTATTCCGATTGTAAAGGTTAAATCATTCAACAATCTGCTTTATACGTTATTTAGAGATGTAGCGACACGCTCTTTAGGGATCACATATATAAAAATAAAATTAAATAGATGAATTTTGGTAGTTTACTATAAATGCGCCGTAATGAAGCGTTGTTTGTTGTGTATCTATTCAGTGTACTCCAAACCTTATATCTAAATATATTTAAGGATATACCTTGTCCAAAAGATAACACCTCTACATTTATTCTTACCGAATCTTTTTCTTATAAAATACGCCGTCTAAAAACACTTTCCGCTGGCCAGCGTCCGTCTCGCGAGTTTCATCAAGTCCCATATTGCTTCTCATAAATTTCCCCTACGGCTGGGGTAAGGATGGTAACTTTTGACATATAGTTACGGGATGTGGTAGGGAAAAGTTTTGAAATGTCCCGTATTTTTATTATCCATGATCTTGATTCATTTTATTGTGTACGTGGGCCTGGAAGAGAAAAGCCCACTTTTAGAACAAAGGGTTCAAATAACATATAAATATAATATATTTTCATTATACATAAATTCTCTTAGCAACTGCAAGTGGTTTAAGGATATATCTCAACTTGGTCGGTTTGAATTTTCTATTGAAAATTGAGTACGATCTGTTAAAACCTCGTTTTATAAAACACTGCACACGACTATTCTTCGTTGTTTCCGGTAACACGTCCCGTAAGCATAAGGCACTGTGTCCCAACACCACAGTTTGCAAAGGTATTTTCTCGTGACGAACCCGATATATATCACGGCGGGCCGACCAATTTCTTGACCGAAAAATTTATAACGGTCGCGTCGTCCTGATATATAGAGGGGAGACATTGGCCTATCTGTCGGCCTCTCGGCCTAAGTGAATGCGGGACACGAATCATTCATATTGAGTGTTGAATGTTCTTCGGGATGTTATTATTCTTTGTATGATGGACAGCCCTAGTGGTCACTTTTAAGTTTTCAACATTTTCTTTAAACGATATTAAAATAAAATGTAAGAATGTGTTTGCAAAGTTAAGAACGATAATGGTTATAATTTCGTTCTTGTATAGAGATTTAAAAGGTTTCTACTAGATTTTACCTTGCAGACATTTAACACACATTAAGACTCACATAAACACATTTTTCTTACACTCCTGCGATTAGTTAGAAAGTTACTCGGAAGTAAAATTTTAATCTATGTTGTACACTTATCGGATTTTAAAAAGGAAAAAAAAAAGGAACTGCGTCCAGTAAGTATAATAAAGTTATAACACACTGATGCCAATTTCCTTTCTTTTTCATAATTCTTTATTTGCAGACGTGTTCAAAATTTATGTTACTAGAAACTTCAAACTGTTTTTTAATTCTTTTTATAAACCAAGTGATGGGACATATTGGTCGTGGTAAGCGATACACCTGTCCAATAACAGTTGCAGTGCCACTCAGAGCTTTAAATCGCAAAGATCTGAGGGGCACTACCACTGCGCCCGTCACCCTGAGACATAAAGTTGACAAGTCCCATGTACCTGCAATTTCACCAGCATCATTGCCCTTCAAAACCAAATACATAAGATTCGCATTGATGCTATAATGATTTGCAATTTTTTCACTCTTGCCCTTTAAAACCGGAACGCAGTAATGCTCACAGGTAAGGTGGCAGTACTTCCCTGGACAAACACTTTCACAAGGCGCTCTGCTGCTATTAAAATGTTACTGCCTAAATCTTGTCAGGGTTTTCGTGATATTTGTTATAAACTGCTATGTTG
The DNA here is from genome assembly GCF_003589595.1 of Hyposmocoma kahamanoa. NCBI lineage: Eukaryota > Metazoa > Arthropoda > Insecta > Lepidoptera > Cosmopterigidae > Hyposmocoma > Hyposmocoma kahamanoa. The sequence goes on along the minus strand of NW_020653719.1, from coordinate 13,738,732 downwards.
GTCACACAGTCCTTTTTGCAGTAGTCTTTGGAGGCTTTTAAGGTTTTTCAACGCGAGCTTACATTTTAGGAGGTGAGGTTTAGGCCACCACCCCTAGCGTCCTGCAACACGCGCGCTGAAAATTAATATTATGAATAAAAAATAAAAACAGGCTGAGAAAATTTGACACAGATCCGACGCCGACAAGCGCCCGTTGGTGACTGACGGGGCAATGGGCAACCCGACGTGTCGTTAAACCACTGGGCAACCATCAAATTTTGGGATAAATGTGAGTTTAATAATAATAGGACTTCAGTTGAATACCAAAATTTAGCAGATTCTGTGTAGTACTTACAGAGAAACATCTCCATATAAAAGTTAGTTATTTTATTCTTAAATAATTCGGTTTAGACTTTTATTTCAACCTGTTTTCAGGATTTTGTACCGTGTATATTTTTTGTAAGACCATTACCACCATTTCATAGTAAATACCTAAGCCATTGGCCTAGTAAAACAGTTCCTGGTGAGACGCCTTACGGCTATCTCGTATTCTATTCAGTAGCGACGTCAACTTTTTGTAAGTAATCTAGTTAGTGTACTAAGATGCAGCCATAAAGCTTAAGCCGTTTTCAAATTGCTACAGTGCTAACCTCTGGATCATCACGGTCATCATTTTTTTATTCATGACACCAACGGCGGGACGAACAATTTATGAGCCTGGTGGTAAACGACACGCCTGATCTGAAGGGAACTGCCACTGCCCACATCACCCAGAGACATAAGTTTACAAGTTCCATGTGCCTGCTCACATTACTGCTTGGCAGCAGAAATATGGAGCCCCTTAGCCTACGGAGTTAGCCTCGTTTGCCTCCTTCATTACTTAAAAAGAAAATAGGTAAGGTCGCTACTTCTCTGAACGAACTTTTTTAAATGGAGCTCTTTTGCTACTAAATTTTAGTTAACATTGTACTTAGTTGACAAACTGTGATCGTTAGTTGTACAATGCACCACGGAAGTGTACGTGTCTGCAGTTCCGGTACCTATCTGAAAAATAGGCTCATGCAAGTCTTTTAAGAACCGGGCGAAGTTCGTGACAACGGTCTGTGGCAACCTGTCCAGGGGTTGATCTGGGGTCAGGACCTGAATGTAGAAGGTCACTGTATTTGCACAGGTTATAGTGCCCTTCTCATATAATCAATACGTTGATAGGGATGGTCACTAGAAACAAAACTTACGTAGATATGGGATTACGTACTTAGCTGACAATTCCAAATTCAGAAACACGACTTTTATTCTTGTAAAGTTTGAAAAACTTGACCACAATATGAAAAGCTATTTATTGCCAACGCCATTGCATACGATTCTAAAGATTTAGTTGTTCTGCTATCCTGATTCTTGCGATCTAGCTAACTTTAAAAGCCTCTGCGTCAGCACTAAAAGAAAATACAGTGAAAGACGTCAAAGTGATTTTGGTTGCGGTACGAAACACTCAAAAAGCAATCTTCTTAGCAAAGCAAACCGCCCCTATAGAGAACTAGTAAAATTGAGTTGAAACTGTTCCAGTCCGTTACTTTTACAACCCCGCGGTTCTCGCGCACATTTGCATCGGAATTAGCCTGCAGTTCCTTTAAAGAAGTTAGTCATTGCGGAGGATTTGTTTGTTATAATGAAATAAATAATAAGAACTTCATTTATCTCTACATTGACATAACAATTCATCCTTAAATATCGTCTGTAGTTACATCTATTATGTGTAGATACAAACAAAACAAGCAGGGTACCACATTCGTCCCTTTAGGCAACCGGATTGTATCATATCACTGCAATACACAAGCTTTCTGAAGGAGCTCAATGTTTAACTCCAAACACGAGCAGCCATCACGCTTTTCGATTCCTTTGTTTAAGAGTAAACTACTTATTCTACAAATAACAAGGCGTAGATTACAATTACTTCGTCCAATCTAAACATAAACGTTCTTTTGAAATTTAAATTATTATCCCATTTAAAAATTCAAAATTTGTGTTTGACTTCTTTCGAGATATGAAATTTAGAAGAGCTAATCGAAATAATAATAATAGTATTACAAAGACCGAACAAACAAAGGAATTCCGTCGACTTGACTGAGTTCAGTTGATATAAAAAGCACCTATTGAATACATCGGTTTTCTTGTAAAATTTCCAGGTAAGTTTCTGTTTTTATACTATCGTGAAATTTTCTAAGATTTGTCACACCGTATATCCGCAATTTTACTACAAACATTTTCTTTCAAAGCGTTTGATTCAACACCTTCACTGTTATGCGTAATCAACCAAAGGCATTTGAGCTTGTATCGACACTTGAGCCTTAAAAATAGTGCTGAACGAGCAAAACAATATATAGAATTATGGGTTCAAAATTAAACTGACGACAAAGGGAAGTTATAACAAAACAAGGCTAACTCCTAATATACAAAATATATATCATTGGTTGATGAATCAAGGCTCTTCTTTGTTCCGCTTTTGTAGATAATGGGCTATAGAATACGGTTGATATCAGTCTTCTATAACGAACTGAATTATACCACAAAGCAGCTTAATAACGTCTTATATCCAAATCAGGCTTATTAACTCAATGTTGCGATATTCTGTCGACGTAATTATGGATTGAAGATATAGGCCACGAGATTGATTGTAATTACGAGGGCACAGCTTTCAAATTGCATATCTGAAATAATATATATGTATACTTAGAATAATAACGCATACAACGATAGTTTCATATCAAACGAACTGTCACAAGTGAGGCAAAAATCAATTTCATGTAGGCTAGTTTTAGTAGTAGGTTAATTTTCGGTTTTAGTGAATATTTATATAAAAATACAAGTTGAAACGCGTTACTTTCTTGTGGAATGTGATGTTAGTATCTATTTTATGTTTGTCTGACGCATTTTTACACTCATTTACCGCACATTTCGTCATTTTTAGCTAAAATTCTTGAGCTGTTCCCGGTGCAAGTTGACCTTGAGCACTGACGGCCCGCCCGCTCGTGTAGGCCCATTGGGAACGCTTCAATTTGCCTCACTTAGCGTGTGCGGACTAGGTTTCTATGCGTTATTATTCTAAGTATGTATATATATTGCTTCCATTTAGGCAGAGCCGAGTTGGGCAGCCTTTGGAAAGTTCCGGGACGTCTTCTCGTCCACAATACCGCAGTCTTTGAAGACAAAAGTCTTCGAGCAGTGCGCGTTGCTAGCAATGACACTCACACACACTCAAGGAGCCATGGAGTGAGCAATCCTCGGTATTTCTCTACGTGATCGCATCAGAAATGAGAATATTCGAAGAAGAACGAAAGTTACTTACATAACTCAAAGGATTGGCAAGTTGAAGTACCAGAACATCAGGGCATATGGAATGGAGACCACGTACCGGAAGGCGTTCAGTGGGATAGCCCCCTACTAGAGGGACAGATGATCGGGTAACCGATGGGTGCACGTCGCGTCCGACCGTCTAGTCTGGAAATCTGGAAAAATTGGGGGGATGTTCAGCAGTGGAAGTCTTCCGACTGATATGATGACGATGAATAAAATATACTCTCTTACTGTATAATAAGCTCATAGTCCCCTGACGCATTTATTACGGAATACAATCGAACAAAACTGATTTTTCGAAGATAAGCTTAGTAAAAAACGAAAATGTTGCCATCAACTACCTTCAACGGCACCACGCGATTGTTGTTATACGGTTACATACAACAGTTATGCAAACTATGCTAATAATTTACAATAATGTACAGGGTAAACAATAAGTCATGTCCTTAAGCGTGAAACACACTAAAAGCGGGTTCGGGTCGGGAGCGTTTCGGGTCGGGACGGGTGTAATTCCGTGTGTTTCTAAGGACGACAATACACCACGCGCGGGCACAGGACAGGCGCAGGTCGGGTCCATAGAAATACACGAAATTACACCCGCCGCGCTCCCGAGCCGATACGCGCTCGACACGCACCCGCTTTGAGTGTGTATACGTACGGTATCGCGACGTGTTCATGCTTTAATATATTATAAAGTAGGCCAGGAAGTAAGGGATTGCTGGACAGTAAGAGTTACAATTTGTATTAATACGAGTCAAGCAATCCCCGTTCCCGCCGAGGCATGTACAGTGTTTTTTCTCAAACAATGTGAGGAAATAATGTGAAGAGAGGAAGATGTATAATAAAAGCAATAAAAATATATTAATTACAATTAAAAGTAATAATTATTCGACATGTTAGGACAATTGCTAAGAGAAAATATTATTGTTAAGTATGCTGGACTCCTGATGATGTGGTTGAATGTATTTCTGTACTTTCGTTATTGCTCTTCCCACTAGAACTGATGTTCGCGACAAAAATATAAAAAACACGAAAAAGCACTTTAGTTTATTTTATCACGTGTTCACATAGTTCATTGTTAGTAGGTAGATTAAAAAGTTTAGAGCAGCAGACAGTAATGGATTTCATAGTTACTTTGCAGGCCAGGGGAAGAAGTCGCACTGTCCATGAATGACAACCTTACCGTGTTCCTTTCTTAAAGATAATGCAAACATTTTCGAACATGTCCGAGAAAATATTTTTTACATACTTTGCCATGCTTGGAGGTAGAATATATTCTTCAAATTTGAATGACCCTGCTTCTGAGGTGGCGGACCTTTCTACAAAAAATATCGAAATCGCACGCACGCACGCATGCGTCGCGAACGTTTTTTTTATCGTTGACGACTGTCGTGTCTAGCTATTCCCACTGGACAGTAAAGCAATTTAACAGAAATTTATTTGAAACTGCGATTATCTATCGTCACATCTTCATCATAACGTTTTATAGGCGCACGACTGTCGTTCTAACTCTGCCCATTGTTACGACAGTCTTTCGTCATAACAACAAAAAAGTCGTGAATGACAGTTGTAACGAAAAACGTTACATACCCCTTTTTCTGCGTAATCGGGTAAGCTAGCGCTAACGCCCACGCGCAGATTCTCTGTGGCTCGCATATAAAAGGAGGCGCGACGGCGTCCGCGCCACATAACCTGAAGTTACACAGTTAATCGCGTTGTGCTATATGTGAACAACTTCATTTAAATATACAAGCCACGACACTTTAAACTGCGTGACTATTTGTCGTCACGACATAATGAGATCGCGCACTTACTGCTTCTGATACCACATCTTGTTGTGTATTTTCAACACACAGCTTGCACTTCTAATCAACTTTGAAACCACATTGAGTGCTCCTAACTTCTAACTAGAGAAGCATAAGTACCTAAACTACTAACTATGAGGCATTCCCCCATCGGCTATCCATTACCTTATCGATCAACACTTTAGTAAACTTGCAAATGTTATTATAATTCGTGTTATCTATTGCAATTTTGAATACATATTTTGGCATTTACAAATGTGTGAACACTGCCAAATCAAAATAACCTGAAGGCTGCCTTTCCACCAGAGATGTGCAACGTAGCGAGACGGTGCGAGGATGTTTAGCGACGTTGTGAAACAGTGTGACGTTTTGCACTAAAGCTGTGCGAGGTAGCCAGGCGGGGATGCGTTATGGACTCTTTTCAGCTATGCGCGGGCGGGGTACGGTGTGGTGGGGTGTGCGGTGGCGATGTGTCAGTGACGTTTAATATCATACTTTCAGTAGCTCCAGTTTCCTATACCGTTTTGAACACATTCCCCGCCCGCATCCCTCGCACACATCTCTCGCTATTGTGTATGTACAAATACTTAGTTCCGTTAACCCGGAGACTAGGAATATGAAGTAATCCTATTGGTGGATTTTTTCCATATTTTTTCCTCGCATATCGCCTCGCTACGTCGCACATCTCTGGTGGAAAGGCAGCGCAAAGGTCGTGAATACTTTCTTTAGCACATTTTCTAGTAGCTAAAATGCTCTTACTGTCTTGTCTCAAATTTCCACCCCATGCACTTCTTCTTCTAGATGTCTTCTCGATATTACTCCAGCAAGACATTTAGAAAACAGCATACGGTAATGAAGGGAGAAGGGGTCACTGGTGTACCAATGAAAAACAAAACCAGAAAACCAAGTATCAGTACAGAATACTAAAAAACCGACCTCAAAAGTTCGTGGAATTACATCTATTTGCCAAGTTTTATTGAAGTTGGTTATCGGAAAGTACGCGAAACCCGTTCGCAATCGCATACGTACAAAAAAAAAACAGTACAGTCGAAATGAGAACCTTCTTCTCTTCTCTTCTTTTTTGAAGTCGGTTACAAATGATTGAGATGGCTGGTAGATGATTATTTTATTATAGTTAGGAAACTTATTTATACTGATTTGTTACGAGCGTTTTTATGGCACACAGAAGTCCCGGGTTCGATCGCCTACATTTATTTTGGTCGTGTGTCCGTAGCACCCACGATACAGGGTTTCCCTAGTGCGGGGCTATGAGTGTGTACATTATACTCGTATATTATTATAGTCACTCTTTAATTAATCATTCCTTTCCTTTGTTTATAGATTTATTAACCATTCATCATCAGATAATTTCTGTTATGCATGTGCGATAAGAAAGAATTGTAATGTCTTGCGCACTCATTGTTTTTATTAGCAGTAGAAGTTTGATAGAACTGCGTTGTGTCTTCTTTGATCCCGTCGTGTAGCCTAATGTGACAACGCCCACACAATGCGACATAGATAATAAAATATATCCAGCCATCTCCTAACGTCAAACAATCTTTTCTTAATGAAACAAATGAAACCTATCATAGTATTAGTCGTTAAAACGATGACGACACGCGATATCTCGTTTGTTAAAGTGCTAGACGTGTGATACGTGAGATTATGACGTCATCTCGAGTGCTCACTCGAGCGGTGCGGGCCCGATAACGTTGTACGCGATATAATGACGTCATGAACAGCGAACATTCTTGCTTACTTTTTCTCATTTTAAACTGGAGTGTTTTTATTTAACATCAGCCCATTGCATCTGACTATTAGGTACATGTTCTCGTTAAGGAGAAGTTTAATGGTTTGGCCAATGCGGGTTGGAGACTCCGCTCCTTTAAAGGTGGCTTCACATTTGTGGCATTTTAACGTACGAAGACTTCATGATCAGATTCACATGACAAAAACACAAGACGCGTGGACGGTTTTTGTCACGCGGACAATGACACGACCTAATAGCCCCCTTTACATGGTAACTCTATCGCGCGTGATCAGGAACCTACTGGATTGCGCGCGGGGAAGCCTGCACGTGCAATCGTGCGCGATTACCCGTTTGAATTTTTTTAACTCAAGATTTACAATATATAGGCAGATGGAGCGCGCTTGAAGCCACCAAAGCAAATACAAATTCAAAAGCGAATACAAACTCGCGCCAGTACTAAGCACAGCATCGCATTGTTTGCACGTCACGAGTGATTAGTTATTTTACGTTTAAAAATGCCATTTTGTCTCTTTAAACATTGCAAAAGTTGTTCCCAAAAACAAAAAAATAAGATGGAATATCTTTTCACAGTGAACTATTGATTATTTAACTTTTTTGTATTTTATTTACCCAATATTTCTTGAGATTCACTTGGAACATAGAACCTCGACATAAATTCGTACGTGTTGCCAGTTTATATCGAAATGAGTTTCTTTAAATTAGGTAAATATGCATGGATGATAGGAGCATCGATTAATTTACACATTTATATGGAAATTAAATAATGCATGCATATACATACAGGCTGGTCTATTTACAGCAAAAATTCAATCAAAAATCCAAAATTGTTTTTTAGGTAACTCAGATTTACCTAAATTATTCTCAAACCAATGTATAATAGCCATTATGTACACAAAAGAAAATGTAGCCCTTTAAGTACAGAGAACTTTCGTTGCTGTGTGCACATGTCATAAACAATGAATTTGAAAGAAAACGTGTCAATAAAATAAAAAATATTATAATGTATTACATAACTTCGCAGGTTCTAAGGAGTTTCGTGGGGAACCAAACAATTTTTGTCTACACGCACGTGTTTATATTTACAAACGAAAAATAATAATAACAATGTATTTTTGTACAAAAAATAATAATATTGGTTAGATTTATAGACGCTTTACTATCGACGTTAAATTCTTCAGTTTATCGAGTCAACCGCAGATCTAAAGTTAACGTCACGCGAATGTTTCTAGAACAACATTCTATAATGTTCATTGCTCTGCCTCGCGAGTCAATCGACGATGACCCTCGGGACGACCAGTATAGGCTTCTTCAATCCCTGTCATTTCTAACCGAGCTCCGCGCCGTACAGTCGTTATTTTATTTAAAATATATAATTATTATGAGGTTCTTTAGTACACTTTAAAACAAACTAAATTCAGTGTTGTTTCTTCCTCGTTGCTGCGGTCCACGTTTCAGACCACAAATCCCTTAAGACTGGTGCTGCAGCCTACTATCTACGTGTTGCGGGTTTTCCACGCATTCGCACGGACTCCGGGCGACGGTACTTCGGAGTCAGCGCTGGTCGCACTGTCGGCTCCCTAGCTAGTGCCTAAAGACTCAGGGAAGTGCCTGTCCGTGCCAATTAGGAAATGTCTGAACGTTTTCGTGTAGGAATTACGAAACCACAGTTTAAATAAATGTGTGTCGAGCATAAAGGTTCTGTCGTTTTATTTATTAGATGTCTATTAAAAGCTAGCCGCTCTTCAAGCGAGACATGCGATAACTTTATCACGCACGATAGAGTGTCTGTGTAAAGCCGGCTATTGTCACACAGCGATCCACGATTGGGGGCCTAGATGGCAGCACTTACGTTTTGCCGTGTCATAGATTTATGGCGTGACAAGTTGACGCTGGATAAGGGGTTCCAGATTTCGATTTCCTGTAAAACCAATTTGGGACACGAACTTTTTTCAAATGGCTCATAACGTAGTGTCCTTAGTTGTTTATTACAGGAGTAGGCAGAAGGTATGGATTTTATTATAGTATATATTCGCATTCTCGTTTCATACACGCCATTTTGCTTTTGGTATTTTGGAATTACTTCACCTTTTTTAAAGTCGTCCTTAATCTGAAGAATTATGTACGCAGACGTTGATTTTTTCCCTTGTTTTCCTTCGCGTACATGTTCACGTTCTAGTAACCTCTATAATAAATTATTTCATAAAATTAAATCTGTCTATAAAAAACAAAGACACTTTTTAACCTACTTAAAAAAGGAGGAAGTAATCAATTCGACTGTATTTCGAATAAGTTAGGCCAAAATAATTATCCACAATGACATAAAATTATTGAAGCGTTACAAATAAACTGAACAAAACGAAATTAGTAGTGGTCTTAGAGGATTATAAATTGTATTAAAGTTGATGATAACTTATTTCTTGTGATGTTACACATATTGATATTAATAAAAAATTAAGCCGGGCTGGTGATGTCTGCCGCATGCCTGAAGAGCATGACCGGTGGAAGGAAGGAAGCGATGGCGTGACGCGCTGGACGCCCACAATAAAGCTTGGCTCCAGTTAGCTCAAGATCGGGATGCGGAGGGATCATTGGGAGACCTTTGCTTCGCAATGGGATACGTTAGGCTAATTGTAATAAAAAAAATAAGTATTTACTTCCATACTCTTTCATCGCCATTCCACCTTTTTGTCCCCCTTTTCTCAGGTTCCTGAATCATTCTTAAATTCCTTTTCTTCTTCGTCACTAACTTTTCTTCTGTCCATCGCCACTCTACTAAATTTCCAAAAGGACCTCACATGCTCAACTTCACATAAAATTCTGACTAGTTAAATCAAGTAACGAGACTGCTTATAAAGAATAGTATTTCTAGAAATTACGGGTTCTTTTGGGGTAAGTTCCTTTTTACCATGACCTGTATATGATTTAAGTAGGGAGTATTTCTATATGATTGTATCTGTTCTTATATCATTATGTTTTGTTACAGCCTTTACGCCTTTACTTTACCTGTTATTTTCGCTTCCAGGTAAACGTGATAATACTTCTCAAGCATTTATATCTATAAAGCATAACATAACTTGTGCAGATTATGTAAGGTACAAAGTTATTCAAAGACATTACAAACGATATGTAGATATTACATATCTATTTGATCTACAGACTTAACATTTCTTTTAAGAAGCCTTCCTTACTATCAGTGAAAGGGTCGATGTCACTAAAGTGCACATTATTACTGTTGATAATTCGTGACAATATTGCATTCTTCCCGTAATTCTAATAGTGGGGATAGTTGTTCATCCTACTCGCCTGTGTGTACCTCTTCAAACAAATGATGGCTGGGGGATAACTCCATGTGTTAAAGCAAACGTCGTTTGTAACAATGGGAGATCCCATTCAGAGCCATAGTGATGGCCCAATCCCGTGATGCCAATCCCGGTTCCCGGAGCACACACTTGACGGCAGTTTATAGAGCGTATGCGATTTATTAAAGGGGAAGTGATTCGTGTAAGTTAAGGAGGGATTAAGACCGGACTCTTTGAGTACTAAAGAAGTGGCTTGATCAGGTAAATATTAAGGTTATATTTAACCGATTTCAAAAAGGAGAAGGTGTTCAATTCGACTGCATATTTTTTGGTTTGTTGTTATTACTCCAGGCATTTGGAAACCGATTTTGATTATTCTTTTTTTTTGTTAGAAAAATAGTGCTTTAGTTTCGGTCGCATTTAAATTTGTAGAAAATATTCCACCTCTAGGGGCTGAATACGGTTTCGAGCACTTTCCGGTAACCGATTTCAATGTTTGAATGTTTGCTCAATTCGAATATTTTCGGTTTTCTTTTATAAAAAAGTTAGGATTATTTGTTGTTACATTACCACATAAATAAAGTTTCGTCGCACACCGCTAGATGGCGTTGACCAGTTATTATACATTTCCGAATCGCGATGTTAAGATTTTCCCGAAAGGAGCGACGTCATCGCGATCGTCTACGGAAAGATAATGACAACCTACTGACTAAACGCAATAAGAGGGGAGTTAATAAAGTTGAAGTCTTCGTCTGTGTATCTGTCTGTATGTCGAATGGACTAGACCGTAGTTTGGCATACAGGTTCGAGTTTTGTCAGATTAAAAAAAACAAATATTTGGATCCAAACATTATACTAGTTGATCTACTTTCGTTCTCGTCCGACATCCACCATTACTGTGAACATAAAATTGTCATAAGTATGTCCAAATATCAATGTGGAACCTAAAAAGCAGCATGTAGTGCTGAGGTGCCATCCTTTTCATAAGCACTATATTTCACTACATTTCCAAAACTGTTTTTACACCTTTATTAACCTTTTTTCAAATAAGTGTGCTTCTAAATATTTTATTATTATTACAAAATTGACAAGATCCTTGTGTCTGTAATTAGCAGAACCCTTACCCTTCAAACTGGAAAGTATATAGATTTCCATCGGTTTGTTTATACAAATAATTATCGCTAACCACAGGTTTCTTACCACGGCACGAGATCTTTTTACTTTCCCGATATTTCGGATCAGTTACACGCTCCATGATTACAGTTGACTAGCTGTCACCTATGACTATGTTCTGATGATAAAGCAAGAAGATATTAGTATAAGAACGAGTAGACACCTACAACGTACATCGGTTCCAAGGTACTGTACTTGGCATGTTTCAATTTTGCCGCATACTTCGCGGCGCATCTGATCGTGTGATTCAGGTAGGACAAAAGTTACCAACCCTTCTGCTATGGAACCAACGTAAGGCCGTAATGCCTCTCAGAGGTACATACGGATAGCTTCCATTCCATAAAATTGTAACGTACAACAACATCTTTAAGGTTCTATCGAGGTTTCTTCGTTTTGATTTGATTTTTACGCAATCAGAAAGAAAGTGCGTCACAGATGTTGCGATTGCGTGGGAGTACCAGTAGTATCCTGAGAATGATAGCAGGAATAATGGACTCGGCTATCTTTCGTAGGTTCACCGCTACATGTATCCACATACGTGATATAATAATGCATTCATAATGTAATTTCATTTATTATAATTATTCTCCTAGTTGTCCTTATCTACCGACCCGAGAGGTATGGAATCCCGAAGAGACTACGGGCTCACCGGTAAGACCAAGGTACGACAGACCTCTGTCAGTGACACGCCTTTACGGCTCTGGTGGACCCGGACTTGGTTATGGATTCGCCGAGACATGTAGTTAGCTGTAGGGATGAACACGTTCGCGTGCCCTGGTAGTACGTGACCGGGGCATTTATCCCGCGCGCGCTTGCGGTCTTAGTAGCGGTCTAGATGAGGGGCCAAGGCGAGGAGACGCGCGGAACGCGAGAGTTGCCTTTTAAGTCGGAAGCTATGTCCGGACATTATTGCGGGACTCTGCGATCATCATCTCCGGCACTAGCCCCGACAGCTGGTAAAGGATAAGCTAGATATCCTCCGTCCCTCCAGCCGCATAGGATTCTGGGAACTAGAAAGACGCTTCGACGTCAGGATATGAGCGTGCCCACAGCTCTGCAACCAAAGAGGAAATTTGGTAATGGACTTTAGAGTCAACGGCTTAGCGGTGGCAACCGTTAGTTACGCTATGGAGCAACGGAAAGTGAACGTGCGTGTAATTCCAGTACCTATCTGCTCACCCAACGCACTGGCTTTTTGAGAATCGAATGACGTCAGAGAAGGTCTATGTGCTTGCACAGGCTATAGTGCCCTTCTCGGATACCCCAAGAATCGCAAGGAAGGTTCAGTATAATCAAAACTTAAATAGAAATGAACGGGCTGTTCTCTTTGTTTCTACTGACTCAGCTCATAAGATTGTTACTAACAAATATGGACTATTCATATAATACTAATACGTAATATAAATTAATTTGAATAATAAGAAAGCGAGAAACGTCCGTGATGCAGTGGGTGCACGTCTGTACCAAGAGCCTCCTGACCATAGTAGCGGATAGCGTTGACGATTGATTAACGAACGCTTTAACCCACTGCGTATAGTGCCCTCTCATTTGGCTGCCAAATAAATATAATGTCGATCGAACACAAAGAAAAATTCCATCGATCTAACGGGACTCTAACCTGCTTCTGTGCCATACCAGGACGACCGCTCTAGCAATTGAATGGTGCGCCACGGCTAAACATCCAATAAAACCAAAAACAAAGGTCTGTAACAAACGAATACGAAAATTTGTAAGGTCTGCTATCTCGGTCAGTAACTTCGTAATTATAGCTAAAAAGATGTTCATCAAAATATAGGTAAGAACCGGACAGCCTTCAAAAAAAACCATATTGATATCAATCCATCCGTTTGAGAGCTACGATGCCATAAACAGTTACACAAACAAGGCTTCAAACTTGTACTTTTCTTTTGCGCAGGGGGTTAAAAAATTGCCAATAACAAAACAACTTCCCATGAAAAGAATTCCGAAATTGAAAGTACGTCTCCTCATACAAGGAAAAATGTGATCTCGCGAACAATAAAATCGATGCTTCTTGGAATTATTTCCTTTCCAAATTATATTTTCGACGAAACGAAATTATTTTCCCTATTCCGTCAAACCGGTTGTTTCTAAAAAAACAAAAACAGCCAAGAGCGTGTAGGCTACATAACGGAATAAATATATTAATTGGATTTTATATTTTAATATTAAGTTTATTGAATATCAGGAGTTTTTAAATTATATTATTTATTTATTTAGTTCTGGCCACATGACCCTTGTAAATTATATACCTTAAGGACTTACATACAATATAATAAAACACTATTTCTAACTTAATTTACACGAATTGCACTTGTTGGTGCGGCCGCGGAATCGCCGACATATGACACCCTTCGGCCAAAACTCCTCCTTCATGAAAGCGACAGGTGTTCAGTAGACATTCTAACCACAAACGATTTAAAATTCACGTTCGACCGCTCGACCCGTAGTGTATTTAGCTTTATGTCTGATGTACTCCACTATCTCCTCGGACTTCGTGGAGTAATACAGTCCCGACAGGTACAGTAGCGTCGTCGATATGGCCTGACGCAGCAGGAAGTTCGTTCCTGTCGGTGCTGTGCCACACAGGCTACGACTCGTGGACTTCCTCCACCTTTGTGAAGTCGTCCTCGTCGCACGGCTTCGTCTGCCTTTGTGGTCTTGCAACTTCAATAACTTTTTTAAATAGCGGAACCAGTCAAGTGGTTAACGGCCAAATAGCGATGATTTTCTGCTGTAATATGCAATTATATTTTTTGTAAATTACTCCATTATATTGTTACAATTATTAATACAAAATTCGAACACAAAGAAAAATTCCCTCGATCCGCTTGGACACTTGACTCTTCCAACTGAGCTACTTATACGCGATGAACCAGCAGACCTTACAATTTTTTCTTTGCGCTTATTGCAGATTTTTGTTTGTGGTTTTAACGACTTTTGGCCATAACGCAGTGAAAAATCTAAGAAAGTGGATTTTATATTTTTCATGCAATACTTAAAAAGTAATGCGCCATATTATACGAATTATACAGGGTGGCCGCAGCAGAGGTGAAGTAAAAACGAAAAAGTATATCGATAATAGTTATATTAGATTTCCACGATAGATAACTTAACTAAAAGAATTTAAAGTACGTCCGAAATAAGGAGCGTTGGGACGAAAAGTGTTTTTGATAAAAGAGACATTAACTAAAGAAATTTAGACTACTTCAGATGTTAGGAACGTTGGGCCGAAAAGTAACTTATTATTAATACGTAAAATAATATTTTGCCAGTGGTCACGTGGCAATGCACGTGACGCATGTTTCCGTAGCGAATGCACGGGCGTTGATGTGATGTTACAGATGTTCGCATATCTGGATACATAACATACGTAATAATATTAACACCTCACTAGCTTAAAAAAGGTTTTTGAAATTTGAGGTTCTCAATTCGACTGTATGTTTTTTTTTGTATGTATGTTACGCGATAACGCCGGTATTTGTGAACCGATTTTCATGATTCTTTTTTTGTTGAAAAGGGGGTATTTCCATAGTGGTCCCATTTCATTTTTAAAGAAAATCATCCACGTCGACGGGTGGCTGTTCACGCATGAAGATTCATTTTTATAAATAGCGCCTAACTTTAATTTAGGAGCAATTACTTTAATGGTTGATTTTGCTATTTCTCCAATTCAAGGCGTTTTTCTCTCAACATAGTTTGTGTAGTGTCGTAGTGAGAACCTATTTTTATTATCTCCAGTGTCAAGTCCTGTATAGTGGCAAACTAGGGGATATTTCAATAAAACTTAGCAAATAGACGTAATTCCGCGTACTTTTGAGGTCGGTTTTTTTAGTACTCTGTACTGAGATTATTCTTATTATTGTTGACATTAAATTGACAACGATAACTAATTTTCTTTATTAAATTATTTTAATTCGTCGAAGAACTAAAATAATTTCAATAATTACACAAAATTACAAGCACAAGCAAGAATAAAAATTGATGAGATGCAAATTCAGAACGCAACCGAAGATAAACTTTTTCTTTTGTTTAAAAAAACATCAGTTTTACACTTTAACTGTTTTTCTTTCATCTACCATTTTCCTCGCTATAGAGAGGTGAAAAGTTGTGTGTTTCGCTCGGCAGTAAAGTTGTTTTGAGTCTCGTGGCATGAAACCCTGGCTACGCTCAGGAATCTGTTTTTTAATAATCTTAGCACCCTTCGCTTGCCTAGGTTTCAATACAAGCCCTCGCGTCAAATAACAACTTTGCAGCCTTGCATAACAAATAACTATTTCTGAAATGAAAATTGTTGAGTGTTTATATGTTTGAAGACGATTATTCAAGTAACGTGTAAATATTAGTAGCAAGTTAAATAAATATACTATGGATCATAATTAGATGTCCAAAATGTAAACAAAGGCATAACCGAGCAAAAAAATAAATTTTACATAGAAGTTTCCTACTTTTGACGTTAATAAACATTAGGAACACTTTTTGAGTTGTAATCTGATAAAATGCAAAACAATTCATATTTTGCAACATATATCTTTACTTAACTTCGTTTAATACATCAAATAAAAGAAAAGACTACGTCTATATGGCCACATGGCAACACAATCAAGATCAAAAACATTTTTTGTATCGCCATTTTGTCGTGTCATTCGAACATCGTTTCTCGAACTCTAATATTTTCTTGTCTCCGTAGTACGTTTGCTAAATTATCGTGAGTTGTTGTTAACCTTTTTGTTTATTGTTAATATTTTGTAATATACAAATAAATTGAAAATCTTCTCCTTTTCCAATTTTGTTGAAAGTAGAAGGTTTAGCACCCCTGCATTCACGCTTTGACAATGACATTGTTCATGAAATTTCTTCGTTTGCTTTTTGGACATCTAATTTTTTTTTTTTTTTTTTTTTTTTATTTATTTATTTATTACATAAAATTATACAAACTATGTTTAAAAACAATGTAACATAAACTGTAGGTTTTCCCGTACATCGTTATATTCGTCGGCGGTAGTCTGACTGTGTTAATAGTAAAGCGGGTAGATTTTTGTTTTGCTCATACCTATGTTTCTTTTGTATTAAGTGCGAATGGTTGGTGGTGTGCGTAGTGTGATTCAACTTGAGTGTGAATGAATAGGCTACTTTTTTTTTGTGAGTGGAGTCGGTTAGTACAGTGTGTTCTTTTTTATTGTGTGTGGGTTAGTATGGTAATTCTATTTACTTTTTTTTAAAAAATAATAATATTATTGTAAGTTATATAAATAATAAATAAGTACTATAAATGCTCATATAATAATAAATAGTGCAATAATCGGATTAGTTTAGCATTTTACATTATATCTGCAGTTTTTGTTATTTATTTGTTTTATTTATTTATTTTTTTTTTTTTAAACGAAAAATTATATAATTTTTAACTTATTTTTTCAAGATAGTACTCTTTGATCTTGGTTTTTATGTTTTGATGGTTGATTTCCTGTTTTAGAGTAATTGGTAATTCATTAATTAGGTATGGTATTTTGTAAGTAAGTTGATTATAACCGTATTGATTTTGACATCTGGGTAATATAAGCTTCGGTTGTGTATTAGTTCTGGCTGGGTTTTTCCTTATTTGCTGTAACTGTAAATCTTTATTGAAGAATTGCTCGACTAACAAGGCATACTTAACTTTTTCATGGATCGGAAGTATTTCACAGAATGTAAACAATTTGGTGAAATCGTCCATATACTTTTGTTTTATTTTATGTGGCACAATTTTTTTAAGTATTCTTAATTGTAAGTCGTATATAAGATCAAGATGAGATTTGAATGTTCGTCCGTAGCTACTGAGACCATATCCTATGATAGATTCACCAAGTGCTTTGTAGAGTGATAGTCTGATTTGAAAGGGAATTTTATTTCTAATAATTGAAAATTTTGCAAGAATTGCACGAAGCTTATCACAGACACCATGGATATGGGAAGTCCATTTCATCCTATCGTCAATTACTAGCCCTAGGTATGTTTGTTTTTCTACTACTTCTAAAGGAGGACAGTTACAAGCTATGCGTCTGTCTGTGTGCATACAACAATGTGAGTGAGCTATTAACTTAAGATCTGTTTGTAATCTGTTTTGGGAGGAACTTATATTCAAAAGTTTGGTTTTCTTTGGATTTAAGACCAGTCCACAGTCATGAGACCACATATTCAATAGATTGAAGTCATTTTGTAGACGTTTGAGCGCTATTTTGACATCAACATCTGCTGCTAAAAGACAGGTGTCGTCGGCAAATTGAAATATTTCGCATTTTGATATTAGATTTGGAAGGGCATTCACATAGGTCAGATAATGCAATGGTCCCAGTACTGAACCTTGAGCCGTGCCATCAGTAACAGAAACCCGATCACTGAACGATTCTCCAATTTTCGTATAGAATGAACGATCATAGAGATAGTCCTTACACCAATCAAACAAAGGACCTCTGATACCGCTATCGTCTAGAGCTTCGAGGAGTATGTTATGTTTAAGAGTATCAAAAGCCTTGCTATAATCAATAAAAACCACTAGAATTTGCTTTCTACTATCCAAATGTTTGTATATTACGTCTGTAAAAGAAGAGAGTAGCTGTGTAGTGCTTTTACCTCTTTGAAAACCATATTGCTTGTTCGAAAGTATTTGATTATCATTATAAAATTTATGAATCTGGTTACTAATGAATTTTTCTATTATTTTATCAAGTGTAGGTAAGATCGTTATAGGTCTATAATTGTCGTAATCTTTTTTAGCACCTGTTTTATGTATTGGTCGTACAATTCCTGTTTTGAGCTCTGCCGGGTACTGTCCCCTTTCTATAGAAGCGTTTATTAATTTTGAGATCGCCAAAGTCATTTTATCACATATCAATTTAACATCTATAGCTCTTATACGGTCCAGGCCCGGCGCTTTTCTTATGTTTAATCTATCAATGATAGGTTTCACATTATATATTGTTGCCTTTTTGAAGCGAATCGATACGTTTACAGATTTTTTGTATAAGTTTCTATTTAGGATTAAATTGTTACATGTAGGTATAATGTTTTTAACGTTGTTGATAAATGTTGTTGAAAATTTGTTAGCAATTTCTTGTAGTGTTATGGATTGTTTTTTGAATGCGTTTATGATTATGCTATCTATTGAAGGTTTAATGCGCCCAGTTAATTTATTTAGTATGTTCCATAGAATTTTATGATTATTCTTATTACTATGTATTTGATTTTTTAAGTTTGTATTTTTAGTGTTTTCTATTATCTTGTTGGCAAAATTTCTAGCTTTATTGTATTTTTGTTTAAGAATCATATTATTTGTATCACTTATCCATTGCATGAAAAGGTTGTCGCGATATTCACAAGCTTTAATGATCTTGTCGTTCACCCAGTAATTACTCGAGCGCAAGGGGTTTGATTTAATGTTTAATTCCATTTTTGATTCTTCGTAGCATCTATTGAAGTTTTGTGTTATAAATTCATATATTTTTTGCGGACAACTCATTGTATTAACTTCATGCCAATCTATTTGGTCCATAAGTGTTTTTAATTTTTCATAATTATATTTTGTTTTTTTAAGTGGAACATGCTGTATGTGGTTTGTATTGGTGCCGCAGAGTGCGAGAACGACAGCTCGGTGGTCTGCCAGTTTTGTACCTATCGCCGCGGTGAACAGGTCTTGCGTTCGGGATCTCGCATAAATGTGGTCGATACACGACTTTGTTAATATATATTTGTTATGTTTATTTTTGCGTAACTCAATACGTGTATACTCTGTGATCCCGCACGCAACACCGCACCCATAAAGAATGTTATTGTATCTATGTTTTATAGGTGATTCTGTTTTTAGGTCAATATTGATGTCACCTGTGAAGCAAACATCGGATTGCGGGTTAATTTTATTTAGTATAGATTTTAGCTCTGCGAGAAATAGATGTTTGCTATTTTTGGGGGGACGGTAAATTGCACATATAGTTAGGGAGTACGTATTAGGCGTTGTGATTTCGAATAGCTTGCATTCGAAGTTTTTTGTAGTAGTATTTATGGTGGTAAGTTTGTGTTTTTTGTTGTAATAAATTATTATACCGCCACCTGTACGATTTTTCCGTAATTCTGTGTGCATACCGTAACCCTTGATTTTAAAGAGGGAACTGACGTCATCTTTTATGTTTGCTTCGGTTAGTATAATGATATCGATACATCTATCGCATGAGTATATGCATTGCTCAAGTGCAGCGAAGTTTTTTATTAGGGACCTAATATTTATATGCATACACAATAGATTAGTACACTTATAGGGAATATTAGAAAGAAAATTATTTATATTTATGCAGTCTTTTAGTTCTATGATATCGATTAGTTCGTTACTTATGATAGCCATTTTTTTATGTATTGGTATGTTAGTTTAATGTTGTGTAGGTATTTACCAGTGTGTATTAACTTATGATTTTAGTAGTTTGTCGACATCTTCTTCGGATCTTATTATTATAATTTTTCCATTATCTTATGATTCAATTGTAATTTTGTTTCTTGTGGTCTTTCTTATACAAATGTATTTAGACTAAGTTGCTTTCTAGCTAACCTCCCATTCTTATTATACGTATATTCTCACATAAAAGCAGTACACAGAGGTAAAATTCGCGTCACTAACCAATAAAAAGTAAAATATCCACACAATAACTTGCCAAGACATGCATACTACACAGAAGCCTGTGTACATTTGTACAGTGAGCCATAAACCAGTCTCGACATGAAACTTGTACATTGAGTACCAAATTCCGAAGACAAACTAAAGTCCATGACATAAGATACATATTCCGAGGTGTTTTGTTTTATACACAGGACAATGCATTACGTGTACCCCGCCGCGGGCGATGACATGGCGGGGTTATGTGGGACTCTCCTCCGTTGATCCACCCGGCGATACAAGCTCGCCCGATGGATCCTCGAAGGCCTACCCACCAAAAACTTGTGTGCATACACACTCCCTCATATACATATATACTCTCACCCACCGGTGCCGGCGTGTAGTGCTAATAGACGGAATTAAGTAATAGAGATGTAAGATATTCTGAAGCGAGATGGATATACGGCATTGTCACAAACGGGAAATGGACGAGACTGTCGCAAAATCGTGGTGAATGACATTAACTTTTTTTATGGTGCCAAGTGACAAGACGAGCAAGTTGTGGCCTGGTGGTAAGCGACACGCCTGTCCATAGCCGTTGAGACTTAGACCTTGAAAATGCTAAAATCTGAGGGACACTGCCTCTGCGCCCGTCACCCTGACACATAAGTTGACAAGTCCAATGTGCCTATAATTTCACCAGCAGCACTCCTACCCTTCAAAACCGGAATGCAGTAATGCTCACATTACTGCTTGGCGGCAGAACTAGGTAAGGTGGCAGTACTTCTCTGGATTAATTTTTTCACAAGGAGCTCATATCAACATTCAGATGAACTAAAATCTAAAAACACTTCTAGGTAGAAAGGCAGGAAGAGAGCCCAGTCGTACCTCCACATTACAAGTCAATGAATAATTCTTTTTATTCGCTATTTCGCAACGGAATCCTAAAACTAACGCCTTGCTCTTTATTCCATTCGACTGAATTAAACATCATTGTTTTTCTTGTTACAAAGGAAAAAACAGAGAATGAAATTTATTTCTGTTGGTGGTAAAATAATCTCAGTACAGAGTACTAAAAAAATCGACCTCAAAAGTCCGTGGAATTATATCTATTTGCTAAGTTTTATTGAAATATCCTTAAATTCGCCACTACACAGGACTTGACACTGGAGATAATAAAAATCGGTTCTCACTACTCAAAGACTATCGAGAGAAAAACGCCTTGAATTGGAAAAATAGCAAAATCAACCATTAAAATAATTGCTTCTTAAGAAAACTTAGGCGCTATTCATATAAATAAATCTTCATGCTTGAACAGCCACCCTTAGAGGTGGATGATTTCCTTCAAAATGAAATGGGACCACTATGGAAGTACCCCCTTTCCAACAAAAAATAATCATGAAAATCGGTTCACAAATACCGGAGTTATCGCGTAACCTACATACAAAAGAAACATACAGTCGAATTGAGAATCTCCTCCTTTTTGAAATCGGTTAAAAAAAATTGTAAAATCTTTTGAGCTCCAACGATGTGACCATTGTGTAAAAGATGTTCTCTCACTACTGTGGAGTTTGGGATACTTTTGTGACCACGTTATAAGGTATCATGGTTATCACTTATAAAAATTACAATAACAATAAGTTACTTATACAAGTAACTAAACTAACAAGTGATCCAAGTTAGTACATATAAAAAAGTTTATTATTATAGAAGTCTCTTCACACCGCACCTCACCTGACCCGAGTCCTTGACAATTTATGTTTTGAAGCCATATACCCACCTCTGAAGCTTTGGCCGGGCCGTTTGAGACCACATCGACTTAAATGTTGCTTGTAGCGCTGGGTCGCTAAAGCATCCCTTCCATCTGTGCTTGACAGGCATATCGACAGAATTCATGGTGCCTAGTTGGTGTTTGACAGGGATATCACATAAGTGACAGCAGTACTCCATACACGGTCGCACTTGTACTTAGTACACCTATAAAATACGATAAGCAGGCAACTTTCAGACGGTGCGCGGTGGTCAGTTATTTATTTATTTATTTTTTATTGAAATGTAGATGTGTATTTGACCTCCTTCTTGCCTGATGGAAAGTGACGATGAGGTCGACGATGGAGCATGCACACCTAAAGGCATAGATGAATAGGCATTCTATTCACTCTCGCCTTGAAAAGGTCCAAGTTATAACGTTCAGGGAACAAGCCTCATAGCCGTTCGCCATAGAAATGTGGAAGCGTAGCGGAATATCCACAACATAGGGGTGGAACCCAAGACTACGTCTAGTCCTCCGATGATAGAAAGTGGAAGGCGGGATTAAATCGTACAATTCCATCCCACACTCTCCATGATATATCATGTAAAATATCGATACGTAGGCAACTTTACGGCAGTGTTCAAGGCTCTGCAGCTTCGCCTCTACTAATTCCGAGTCACCTATAAGACTCTTGGCACGCTTGTCAGTTGAATCCAAGGTGGCCAGTTGGTATGTAGCTGAGCCATCCCAAAGGTGGCAGCAGTACTCCATACACGACCGGACTTGTGCTTGATAAGCTGAAGCAACTGTCCCGGTGTGAAGTAACGCCTCACCCTGGAAAGGACGCCAAGCTTCAAGGATGTCAGGCTGCCTTCTTGTCCATGGATTCAATGTATCTGCCGAAGTTCAGATTGGATGACAGGTCCCATTCCAAGTAGCTGGAGACGGTCGGCAATAAACATCCTTAGACTAAATCTCTTATTACATAAACCATTTCAAACGGATTTCTGTTACAAATTTCGTAATATAAACCATTATTAATTCAACAAGACCACTTCTGGAACTACCTTGTTCGAGAGAAGCCATGCAACCGTTTGAACGCACCGTATCGAACAGCTGTGAAACCCATTGAGCCCTAGGCGAATGCAATTTCCACTACGTGAGCTGAGTGAATTGCCTTCTGTGTATAGTGGCTGACCGCTTTATATAACAACTTATATAGTTGACATGACTAGTGTATTGTTGTCTCCTGTCCCTACAATCGATACGCATGGAGGCTGGAAAAGGGAGTTTATTAATAACGCATAAAACTGAACACTTGATGTGTGAATGAAGAAATGAGAAGCGTGCCTTATTCCAGAGTGGCCATGGTCGAGTTTCTGAAATTTGACTTGTTGTTAAAACTTCTAGACTAGTCGCAAAAAATTAAATTTAGTCGGTTCGCCGTTCAAAAATTTTAGCCGCTCACGCGATGCGCTCCTCCTACCGCAAAATGGCGGCTATTTGGTTTCGCAAATTAGAAAAGGTTTCAGTTTAAATACAAGTTTTTATAAATAAAAATTATTATTCTGCATTGCTAAATAAATACCCTCCGTACTACAACAAAAACATCTCAAATAAAATGCAGTAATACACCGCAAATCCTGCACTTAAAAAGCACTAATGAAATTTTTGGTCTACTTGGATAAATATGATAATATTCCGTTTGAGTGGTTCTAACGTTTACCATGAAATTACTCCTTAAAGTATAGTTTATAATTATATATAAACATTTATATTCAGGGTAAACTTAAAAAACGCTACTTACGGTATGTTTTCAATAAATAAACACCGAAATCACCAGCCCAAACAATAACACACACGATTGTCGTGACGTATTTTTGAAGTTGTTTATTTTTTAAATGACAGACCCAGGCATTAAAAACTTTATGGTTTGCTAGAGTAGTTACCGAAATAGCAATTAATATTAGTTCTTTTACCTGTTATAACTTCGATATCCGATAAATCGGTATAAAATCATCACCGGCACCTCTAGGCGTGGTATGCGTCTACGGCTGCATGTATCGCGTGAGCGGATATGGGCGTTTTACTGTCCACTCTGGATTAAGCTTATTTCAGTAGCACCATCTTTTAATCTCGAGAACCATAACACCTAGCTTACATCTGATTACTCAAAAAAATTCGAGATTTAGTTCTAGTCGCGCCCTTCAACAGCTCTACTGCTAACCGTGTACGTGTATGTGTGTGTGTTAGTGTGTGTGTGTGTGTGTGTGTGTGTGTGTGTGTTTGTGCCCCTCAGATCTTTGGGATTCAAAACTCTGAGTGGCACTGCAACTGTTACGTATCGCTTGTCACCAGGCACATGACATTCGTCCCGTCACTTGTGTATTATGAATTTTTAAATAGAAGAAGTACTATAACCCGGCAATGTCATAATGTGTCAAAGAACCGATGAACAATATTACTACTAACTATAACATGACGAAGTCAAACAAAATTGCAATTTCGTTTTCGTCTATTTTACACAGACAAGGTCGAAAACTTTCCCGTAGGTATATGTACCAAAACCTTATTACACGCTAAGAGACAATAAATAAATTACCTCTAATGCATTAAGGTATAATTAAAACGTGAAACGCTCACCGCAAGCAAGTCTAGTATAAGAGCAATTCGCGTCGCAACGGAATTAACTCGCGCGTCGTCGCTCAAAGCAAGACGCTGTGCAGGCTCCGCCATGCAATTACACGCTAACCCTCTCTCATTTTATACATATTTACATACTAACTTGTGTTGAGAACTGTTCGTGTGGAATTTAGTACTTATCAGTTCAACGCCTTTGAGTAAAATAATGACAACGTGTACTAGAATGTATTTGCTGCTAAATTTTGTCAGGCGCTACCTGTATGGTATGGTAAGATAGTGACGATATAAATAAGCTTTATATTTACAGTTGCGTGACGTGTTAATTAAATATGTCTGACTTCTAGACACGAGACTTTTTTAAAACAGGGTTTACTTTCCGTCAGGGTCACCGTGTGTTCACCATTTTGTTTAAAAATTGTCGACGAGCAAGTTTCCACACGGTGGTGTGGAACTTTACCGTTAAGCATTAATCATTAATAACTTGTTTATTAAGAAAACTAAACGCAGACTTGTTATCTATAATTTTAATTATATTTATTAACTACGTCTCTATGTGTTATTTAAAGACGATGGCAACTCCATTATTTGTTATTACAGTTCTATCTAAAGTATTTATTCATTATCGTATTAAGAAACATTCTTCATTCAAACATTTACATTCTGGCAACTCTACCCTTCCTTCACCCTCTTCCGCTACCTCAAAACTGTCACGTACAATCTTAGATTTTCGCTATTGTTATACATAAGATATGAAACTATTTTTTCGGATCACGTATATTTGTTTTTTTCAAACCAACCAGTTTTTCAGGCCCTTTGCAGGTTCCATAGTCAGTCAGCCGTGACCTTATCTTCAAAAACTTAAGAAGACCAGTTTGTTTGTTTTTTTAAATTAAGTAACGGGACGAAGAAGTCGTGCTCCTGATGGTAAGCTACACGCCTGTCCTCAACAATTGCAAGGTCCTCAGAACTTTAATTCGCAAAGATCTGTGGGGCACTGCCACTGAGTCCGTCACCCTGAGACATAAGTTGACAAGTCCCATGTGCCTATAATTTCAATATAATAACGGTTTTACGATGCTGTTGGGACTACCGCGAGATTGTAGCGCATCGTCGATGTTTGCTCAAGCGAGAGTAGACGACTTTTTTGCTGTGATGCGAAAAAAAATGGCGCCACTACACTCTAGACTGCATTCTAGTCCTAACAGCATCATGAAAACGTTTGCGACTAAGCTCGATACGCCGGTGCTCCGTCATTTCGTCCAGGTTCTGGCGAGGTGATGAAATACACGGCGGCGGCGCCTCGAGCGAAATAATGTGTGTTTTTATGTTTTCTCTGATTTTACTAACAATAGTCATAAGTTTAAAGTCTATATTTACTAACAAGTGGGCCTTGGATGCCAAATAAATGACTTATTTATTATTATTATTAAAACTCATAGTAAAATCCCCTTCATAAGAAATGAAACCATTTTTAACGGTTATAGGTCCCATAGTCATTACTGACTTGTTCTTCCTGTCACTTGATATAATAAAAAAAATGCTTATTGCCAAGAAACAAGGCGGAAACGACTCAAAATTAGAAGTTAGAGTGAAGGATTAGAAGTTAGTAGCTCCTTGTGTTCGTCCAGAGAAGTACTGCCACCTTACCTATTTCTTAAATGACATTACAGGCACATGGGACTTGTCAACTTATGCCGTACTCACAGTGCCCTTCATATCTTTATGATTTAAAGCATTGAGTAGTACTGTAACTGTTATTTACAGGCGTATTTACCACCAGGTCACTTAGTCTCATAAAAAAATGTTACGTGTTCTTTGCCATACTG
Source organism: Hyposmocoma kahamanoa (assembly GCF_003589595.1). NCBI lineage: Eukaryota > Metazoa > Arthropoda > Insecta > Lepidoptera > Cosmopterigidae > Hyposmocoma > Hyposmocoma kahamanoa. Next base: position 13,712,497 of record NW_020653719.1, on the reverse strand, counting down.
TTTCAAGGAATCAATAGAGTCGTGCATAAGGTTCTAGAAATTCCACAGCCTAATAGCAGACAAGGTAAGAGAGCTTGAGTAAGTCTTTTAACTTTTCAATATAATAACTTAATTACTAAGCAGTAATCCTAAACGAATCGTCGAGCCGTGAAATTGCTCCAGAGCCATCCGGGAACATACTTGCAGGCAACTTAATTATGACTACATAATTAAACCGGGCGTCAAAGTAGCACCAGTGTAATTAATGCAACTGTTTCGCAACTTGAATTTGACATAAATGTTTATTGCACCTTTTAAAGGAACAACTAGAGTCCATCTTCATTCTGGGGACATATTTACAATTAGTACCATATTGTTCATTTGTTACTGTAGTGTTATTGGAAAAACTCTAGGGATTGCTCTTTTCAAATAAACTTAAATGCTATGGAATACACTTTGAATCTAATTTATGTGGAATCTAGAGCCATGTCGTCTGTCCATACGTCTTTATCTAACGCGCAATTTTCTAATATGACTTTTCAATCAAAATATTTTTAAGGTAGGTTTTATACCTAGGAAATAATAATCTTAATATATGCTCCGGAATCTTATTGTAAAAACGTATACAGGACCCATTGACTTACAAATAAATGGACGGCGGGTCTAATACAAAAACCACGAAAAAAATGTCCCAAGTCAACCTATTCGAAA
>NW_020653719.1:13672801-13711797 GCF_003589595.1 Hyposmocoma kahamanoa | reverse complement strand
ATCCGGTTTCGTGCACTTCCGGTAATAGATTTCAATACAACTTGGATAATAATAATAATAATAATAAAAATGTATTTATTATCTCAACACAAAGGAGCAGACATTACAATTAGGTAAAGACTAACAATATTAATATGTGGAAACCCTTGTGAGAGACTGGAGTCCGTACTAGGCAACTAGACCTGTATTACAGCTCACCAGGCTCTCACCCTCACAGACTAGTCTTAATAAAAACAAATCAACATACATTAGTGATAATAAAAAAAAAAATAGATGTAATTCAACAAAGTTTGCGGACGGTTTTTTTCAACCAACCCCGGTTCTCTGAATCCTAACTCTCTGAGTCTCTTAGGCTAACTGATTGACTGAGTCAGTGAGCAGTTGATTTGCTTTAAAAAAAAATATTATGCCATTTAGATCCGAAAAAAAACTTCATTTCCAATAAATAATAAAAAAAGTGAAAGATAATGTGTGTCCTTTTAAATTTGAGCTTAAAATACGTAAATTTAAAGTATATAATTACAGTTATCCACCAATTAGCCAGAAGGTATTATTCCCCTGAGCCAAACAAAACAGCATCACTAAAATTGAAACTCCAAGCCTGCAATCAACACATGGCCGTGCTACGTCACAGTGTGACGTCATAGCGCTAACGAGTCACTATTGTGCGCTGTCTCATTAGCGCACACCTAGATCATTATACGTCAGCACTTCGTTAGAGCAATGTTGCTATTTTCTTTTGGGAATAAATTTGTACTTCATTTGATAATATAATCCATATAATAAATGTATGAATACGAATAAACTTTTATTTGACGATGACACGTCTCGATGTCTCGTCTCCGCTTATAAGCAACTTGAGACTGCCAGGATTCGACTACAGGAAGACCTCAATCGAATATGCAAATGGTCACATGATGCCGGTCTAATACTTAATACGGAAAAAAACTAAAATAATGCATGTCCACTCTGGCCATAACCGAATCTCCGATTCAACCAATATTTAATGTTTGCATGACATTGATAAACTCATGTGTACCTGTTCACCATTAGAGAAAGTTAACCAGCATACGTATGGTGGTACCATTATTGATAACAGATATAAATGGAATAAACACGTAGAAATAGTTTGTGACAAACTTAACATATTAGCTAAATTCTTTGTAATTAAATATAAATTGCGTTATTCAGTAATGCTAAGCATGTATAATGCTCTGGCAGAAAGTATTATTTCATATGGACGTACAAGTTATGGTAGAACGTATAAAACTTACATAAACAATATTCTTAACCTTCAGACTAGAATTTTAAATTAATAATAACCATGTTGATGAAATTTTTGAAAATTGTGAAATTATCCCTATACGTGATAAATTTAAACTTCAAATTCTCATAGAGCAATACTTACACACGTTAAAAATGCTAGACAAGCGAGCAAAAATTTACTAACAATACCAAAATATGTAAAAGTGTACGGTAAAAAAAAATCTAAGCATATAATACCTTATCTCATAAATAACTTACCCACGGAAATAAAAAATTACGTAACTGAAAAAAACATTAAATTTGTGCTTAAAATGTTATTATACTAGAAAAGTTATAGCGTAATTAATTGGTCAATTATTAATTAATTATATTGTTAAAATTATACAATAAATAATATTATCAATGAAATGATTATATTAATTATATTATTAACGAATTATAGTCAATCGTATAATGCACAATGGGAATGGCCCGCGCGAGGCGTAATGGTGATCGACCGGTATGTACAAATTGTGTATCTGGTTAGGGTTGAATTCACCAGTATTGAGTCAAACCAGTAATGGTTTTTACAATACTGTATGTGCTTTTTACAAAGCTGTTGAAATGTGTGTTAAATAAATGAATGAATGAATTTTTCCCGTATGGATTCCATTATTATTCATCCGGTTGCGATAAAATTTTCATCAGTGCTCTCGCCGGCAAATGTTCTTTTAACAACTAACAAGGTCAGTTATACAAAACAACACAAACCCTGTACATGCCAATGAGTATCCATAGTAAGATACCGTCAAAAATAGTTAATATATAGCTACGCCCATCGCCCTGAGATATAAGTTGACAAGTCCCATGTGCCTGTAATTTCACCAGCACCCTTACCCATCAAAATCAAAAGATAAATAGGTAAGGTGGCAGTACTTCCCTAGACCAAGTGTTTAATAAGGAACTCTACTGCTACTAAATAATTTAGAACAATACTTTTTATCGAGTCGCCTGACAGTGATATACACCTGGTAGAGACTGTCGAATCCGGAAGCGAACTAGTCGTCATACGACTTGGTGTTTCCACTGTAAGTTGCCGCGTATAGATCATGGAAGCCGCCTTGTCGACCTAGTGTAAACGCGACATTTATTGACATTGTATATACCTACGGTGGATTAGATGTCTATTGTAGTCACCACATGTAGCCAAATTGTCTAAAACGCCAATTGACTTTCAAACTATAGGTTATTGAGCAATATATCATTATTTAAACTTACTCCGAATTTAATAACTAGTGACGTACGTTTGATCGTAATTAAAATATTTACCCGATGTCGTCACGAGAATTTCGTGATGCAATGGTCAATATGAAAATCCCTAAACCGCTACATAACTCAAGTTGACTGATATAGAGACAACGTGGTGAATTGGGACAATATAAACCCGACTCAAAACCATTATGCTTGCTTGCATACTGTATTCGGCCAGCTGCACACCGCGAAGACCTACTAAGGCAACAGATAGGGGTATAGAACTGGCTGTTTAGAACGATAAACACGTTTTACACCGGTTTGTTATTTTATTGGTTCTTGTCATTGATTCGACAAGCAGAAGAAGAAGTTAAGAGTATTTTTCCGCTCCTCCATCACGCAAACAGTAGTAACAGTAGACCTCCTTGTTCGTCCAGGTTAGTACTGCTGTTACTAAGTATTATAAAAAAATGCAATAATTACTAATAGCAACCGCGAAAGTTACAAAACTATCTACGGATTCAAACGGTCAAACTGAAGCTTAATTACAGCCACAACGGGCCAAAACTAACGTTATTTTTTTAAATCCCCGAGCATATTTCACCACTCTAATGGCCACACTTCTTTTTATTCAGCTCTAAAACAATGAGAATACGAGCATGTGTGAAAATTGCGCCAAGTTTCTTTGTAATAAATTAATGCGAAATTTTTTAATAAAATCCTGTAGTTGTGTTTTTTGCGTCGTTGTTTAATTAATTATTTTCATGTTTCTTCGTGTTCAAGGATCAAAATAACGTTAATCCAAACTGAGATATGATATTATAATAATGTAGGCCGCCTGTTTGACGCATCAATGCCTACACGTCGTTTGGAACGTAAGGTTGTGCCATTATTATTTTAATTGTACCTACAGGTTGTATAATTTGAATAAAAAAATGATCATAGTACTTCTTCTCGTATTATATTGAAATACATTTTGTCAAATTCCATACTTCCATATTATATTATTTTATACCAGTGTCGTGAATTGGTACTATGTTAAGGCAGTGTCATAAAGAAAAAACTAATTCATATATTTGGAGATATCTTTTTCAATACTAATCACTACAAAAGAATATCAAATATTTATGAGAGAATTTTTTGAAATCTTGAAGTTATTGAATTATTCTGCTAACTTCACAATCCCTACAAAATTATAATAATATATCAACTCTATTTTCTCCTCGAATCTCATACTTTAAAACCACTATATATATAAAGCTACAAGGCAAAGGCAAAAGGCAAAGAATCCTGACCTAAAAGAAGAAGACCTGAATGTGGAAAATGTAAACGAGTGATCAACGGCCTGCAAAAACTATAATACATCGGGGGATTTTTGTGCATTTTTATGAGACACATCCTAGCCAATTTCCGCGAGAAGTAAAAAATTTTCGAAATTCAAATAAACAAGATGGCCGCCATACAAATTTCAAAGCCTCCTATCACGGAAACTATTAGAGATAGGTAGGAGGTGCTCGAAGGAATGTCATAGAGGGTAACACTGGTCAACAAAAATTCAAGATGGCGATTTCAAAATGGCGGCCGAAGAAAAACTTGTTGCGATCCGGCTGAATTTGGCATGCGAGGGTCTTTAAGAGTCCTTAATCATAATTTGGGGTCAAAAATTTCTTTTCGCCATTTTTTAATATAGCTGCCATATAAGTGTTTTTTTCGTTAAAAATAGCCACCGAAAGAGATTTGCTCTGATTCGACTGAAAATTGGCATGTGAAGGCCACTAAAAATAATTTAGAAAGATAATAATTTGTGCTCAAAATTTGTTTTCCGCTATTTTCGTTGGCGGCAGAAAAGAAATTACTCAGATCCCTTGAAAACTGGCATATGGGGGTCTCTAGGAGTGCTTGATAATAATTTGTAACAAAAATTGGTTTTTCGCCATTTTTAAAAATGGCCGCCATACAAACTCTTTTAGCGGCAGATAAAAATTTGCACTAATTCGATTGAAAATGGACATGTCGGGGTCTTTATGAGTGTTTAATAATAATTAGCGGTTAAAATTTATTTTTCACTATATATTTATGCCCGGGCCCTTTATAGGTCCCATGGTCACGGTTGACCGTGTAAAGGGCTCGAAACGTCGGTTTGTTTTAAAAAACAAATATACGCGATTTAAATCCGGAAAAACAGTTTCATTTCCTATGTGTGACAATCGCGAAAACCTAAGAACTCGATATCTCATAGTACCTACTTATAGTATTGTTTCATTGTTTTATTTTCTTTTTTATTGTTCACATTATAATTTTGTGTATTAACTTGTACTTGTGATTAGCATTGTGAGCGCTTTGGGTGACACTATAAAGTCACAATGTAATTTTTCAAATAAATAAATACATCATCTCTGTCTTGTTAATCTACTTTTCACGTAACTGCTTCATTTACATACAAAGAGCGGAATGGCTCGGAATATTACTGATATTTTTCAATAAAATGAAGTGATTGGTTGGATGGAACTGTTATTTTTATTCGAAGAAGTATGATACTGAAATCGAATTACACAAACTAATTTCATAGTCATGTGATATATTGAAATGATGCGAGGGAAGATTTAGGCTTAATTTAAACTTTATGACAATGGTGTACAGTACAAACTAGATTCGATACGGTAGTTACGGGAATTCTCGACATTGCGCGAGAATTTTTCAGAAGACGCGCGACCTGCTTTTTGGCTCGTATCTAGTTCATTATGCTATAGTTACAAAAAGTCGTTGAATTTTTTTTTCAAGATATAGTATTATTATTCACGTATACCTACCTATTAGTATTTGTACTTCTAGTATAGGAAGCTTTAAATACTTGCGTAGATATAAACAAATCCTATTAATTTTATAGACGATCACGCCAGTGTAGCTAGTAAAATACTAGTTTTTTCATATATCTAGAATAATATTTACCTTCTGCCGACACATTTTTGCTGTTCGCGTAATTTCTGCGGGCCCGACACGTCTTCGACATGGATATAAGTCAATTTAGCCTAACATACCCCAACGGACACTGCTAATGCAACGATATTAGTTTTTTTCCTTTTCTATAGAGTATATTATTCACTTGTTGTATTTGCAATATGATTTCTGCAGGTAAATGTAATAAAGTAAACATATGTATAGATTTTAAGACTTTCGTGGTTATGCACTAAATGATTATCACTAATATCAGGTTTGTTACCACGGTATGACTTCTTTTTATTTTCCCGATATTACAAAGTAATTATTATTAATTAATTACAAATTAATTATAAAGTAAACATGCTTAAAACAACACGTTATTGAATTATGAATCGCTAGAAGTATATAAAATAATCTTAGATTGAGACCTTACAATTATGATCTTTACTAGAAAAATGAGATGCATACGTACCATTCCTTTCTTGTACGTCTGGTACACCCTGGGCAATAATCGGCGAGTACCTTACGCCGGATTGACAAGTCCTTTCACCACAATGGCAAACATTATAGTGTACCATCGACATGGTAAGAAGAAGATAGATAGGTAGATATACTCTTTATTGCTCACACATAAGAACAAAAACCGTACATAGGCAGCTATTGTGGGCAAAGGTAGCTTTATCGCTAAGATCTCTCCGCTATCGATCTCTTCCAGATAACCTTTGAAGAAGAAGAAAAAGACTAGAAAAAATATTAGTAGCCAAATAAAAATAATAAATAAATAAATAATTGAAAGTTTTTAAAAAGCTAGTATTAATTAGAATATCAGTCAACACATCACTACAGCAGCTCTCTTGACGTCATTTGGCGTGGAGTGTCGCAATTTCGCGCCATTCCCTCCGCTTTTTATGGTAACGTCGTTTTTATGGCAATGTTTTAAGGTGCATTTTAAAAGTGATCTCGTTTTGATCCTCCTAAACAATGCTTCTAAATAACCGACGGCTGTGATTTTATGAAGTGAGCTCCAGGAAGTATGAAAAAGGCGATAATAAAGGATGGAATGTGGCAATTACTCAATATTTTCTGTTTGTTTATCGCTTCCTTCTCAAGTTTATAACAAAAGAGTAAATTTACTTTGTATCGATTTTAAAATTAATAAATGATGAATGATATACATACAATTTAAAGATACGTCATTGTCAATGGGCACTGGGCAGTATATAGCACCGGGCGTTATATCGAGTCATTACCACCAGTTTAATGTAAGTAACAAAAAACTCAGACTAGACTCACAGTAAAAAGGAATCCTTACTAAGACTTATTATTAATAAAATTATAATTAGTCAATGTAGAAAAACAACTTTTCTATATTGTCTCGTGGCTGGGTGTTGTTTCTGATTTCCATAACACAAGTGGTTTAGTTACTTGCTTTGGGATCAGAAAGAGAGATACCGTATAATTTGCATAATTTATGTCATACGCCATTTATGTCATTAAATTATTCCCTATAGAGGGGATATTCGTTCGTTTAAGTAAATGTAGTTACGAGTATGTAGTATCCCATCACGAAGATAATTAAACTAACGATGGTGTATTATTCAAAGGAATTAGTACTTTATCAAACCTAACTATCGTACCAATTTCTGATAATTGTTAAGGCTTTGGCCGTGAACTATTGAAGTCGTATGTGGTGTATAAAATATTACTGCTAGTAATCTAAGAAAATCATCACAGTCAGACATTAATGTAAATTTTTGGTCCAGTTATATACCGTTTAATCCTTACAATTTATCTTCTATGTGATGTTGTCTAATATTTGTTAATATTTATTTATTATTAAGTAGCTAACAAGGCATTTAACAAAACTAGAATACGTAAACGCAAATTTGCTCTAAGTAATTAAGGAACGTGGAAGGTTCAAGCGCGAGTGTGAAAAGAGCTTAATTTCTCCGACGATTATACCCAAGATGCACTCACAGTGAAGCGAGGGCACTTTAACACTTTAAAACCTAAATGTAAAGAAAAGAGGATGAAGATAACTTCGAGTATTATTATTGTTGTTATTACATTACCCCTTTCATCCGCTTAGAGTATTTTAAAAACTACTTTACTGTTAAGGCTGTACTGTTATGGAACGAACTCCCGGCTGAAATCCGACATTCTAAATCGCTTCCTATATTTAAAACTGGTTTGCGTAAGTATCTTCTGGCTCGATCGTAGTCTGCAATTTAGTCTGTATATTTAGTAGCAAGTAGAAGTTTATTTATTTATGTAGGTATATAATGGTCACTTGTTATTTCATAATACGATAGTGTAAGTTTTTTTAATCATGCATTAAAATTTTTATCATTGGCACACTACGTCTCCCTCTTTGTTCAGTTCTTCTCTACCACAAAGGTTGTCTGAAAGACATCGCTCTCAGCGATAAGGACGTCATTGCCCACGTTAATTCTAAGTTGTCCGTGTACTGTTTTTTTGTGTCTATCTATTTATCTATCTACATTGAAAAAAAAATTAGGTACAACGTCACACGGTTGCTCTGATCCCAAAGTAAGTAACTAAAGCGCATAAGTTGTGGACATCGGATACAACTACGGTACCAAAAACACCCAGACCCGAGACAATATAGAAAAGTTAGCTTTCTACATTGACCTGGCCGGGGATCGAACCTGAGACCTCTGAGATGGCGACGCCATGAAAACCGATATAAAAACCACTTGACCACAGAGGACGTCAAAAATGTCGTCAATATTATCAGAAATGAAACTTGTTTAACACACTTTTTTTTGGGTGATTGGTTGATTTGTGAGATTGAATTAATGTCATTGGTCAATTTGAATTTTCCGAACGCATTTTTAACGCAAAGCCACCAATGGCAATCGTGGCTTTTCGAAAAAGCGTTACCAATGATCTTCTATAGAGCACAGTATTATTCATTCGAAAAATCATATTCCGTAAATTTAGCAAGAAACTAACGAACATTTAAACAGCAGTTAAAATATAAATATAACATGTAAAACCGACATAAACTAAACCTATTTGCAGATTGCAAACGAGCTGACGGTAATGTCGCTACTATTTAAACTCTCGTGCGAAATTACTGGGCAACAAAATCACGAGAGACAGCTCCTTATTTGGATGTACGTAATGATGGGGGTCTTGTAGCATTAAATTACATCGATTACTAGGTGCCACATTATGCCGATAAGCAAAAGGAGCGCAGGGCGCTGGCTGTACCTCTAACACCAAGACCCAAGACAATATACAAAAGTGAGCTTTCTACATCCGAGACCTAAGAGATGGTGTCACCATGACAACCGATGTAAGCCACTTTAAAAGAAGAGGCGGTTAACGTCCAGTAATTGCAATGTTCCTATACTAAATTCGTTTAAATTTAAATTAAATATCTTGGTCGCATACTAACTGATGATTTAAGTGATGGCCAAGATATAGAAAGGGAGTGTAGGGCGTTGTCGGTGAGATGCAATATGCTGGCCCGCAGGTTCGCGAGCTGCTCTATGGTACTTTATTCAAAGCTTACAGCCAATCATTTCTCTCAAGCGGCCTGTAGGTTAAGTATACGAAACGCGCTTACAACGCCCTACGCGTTCAATATAACAAAGCTTTCAGGGTGGTGTTGGGACTACCAAAATGGTACGGTGCATCAGGCATGTTCGCAAAGGCGCAAGTAGACTGTTTCCAAGCGATAATGCGGAAGAAAATAGCATCGCCTATAACTCGTGTCAGAAGTACTTACAACAGCATCTTAAAAATGGTTGTAGGCAGATTTGATTGTCCATTTCTATAGTACTGGGTTGGGCAAACCAAATCCGTTTTTAACCGACTTCAAAAAAGGAGGAGGTTCTCAATTCAACTGTATGTTTTTTTGTATGTACTTGCTTTGCTTTTTGAAATATGTTTATGCCCCAGCAAACTTTTAAGTCCAAACTGAAAAAATATTTTTAACTGCTCAAAAGGACGACCCTGAATCACCCCAGGGTCATCAAAATATGTTGTAAATTTTAGACGTACCTGTTTTGTAAGTTTCTGTTTAGGATAACTATTCTTTTTTTTTATTCCACTTTTTACCATCTAAGGAAATTTAAACTTGACAATCGCTATTGGTTTTTATTGTGTAAATTATTATTATTATTATTACTTTATTTTCTTTTCTTTTCTACTTTCGCGCTTCTCAAATAGCTTAATTCAAGGTCTGTACCAATTTTGTTCCATAAATTGCCTGTTACACGAATGTGACACCGTAGCTCCTGTCAGGGAGGTTCTGGCTGAAAATCAGTGCTATATTGAGCTCAGAATCCTCGCCACACATCTGTAACCATAGACATAGTTTTGTGTTTTTAGTTACTATTTATATGTTTGATTTTTCATTCGTATGTTTTTTTGTGTGTGGCCATTGACTTACAATTATATGGACGTCGGGTCCGCGCTTAAAAGTGTCCGAACTTATAGGGCGTTAAAATCGTATACAGAGCGTCATTCACGCTTTAGTCTTCGTTTGTTCGACTGACAGCGAAGCAAGCAAAATTAGACAGTACTGCGATGACATTACAATTTAAATTCAACGTTTTAGCTTTTTCATATTCCTTTACATGTCACTACTTTTAAATAGGTCGACTTGGGACATATTTTTCGTGATTTTTGTATTAGACCCGTCGTCCATTTATTTGTAAGTCAATGTGTGTGGCAAATAAATGGAATTTGAACTTGAATTTGTTTACCTTTATTATCATTATTGTTGTTGCCATCATTATATTTATTATTATTAATATGTTTATTTATTTGAAATTCATCACTCGCATTCACAGTTGCAATCAAACATGAAAATTTTGAAATTTTGAACGGGCGAAGCGGTGCTTACCGGCAATAGCACAGGTGGCCATGGTCAGGGACTCTGGTTCAAGAACCGGTAAATAATACGGTCCGTATCGAAAAGCGACACGTCACGAGATCTAACGGAAACAAATGATATTACTATTCACTTTTAAGTAAATTGACGCGGGGTCCACACATTCGTCCCTGTATACAACATCAAACTGTCATTGTATACTTGCAAACAAAGTACTTATAACGATTCACATTTGTGTTATGAAAATGTCTGCAAAACATACTTAGTCAGAGAAGCTAGCGAAGCCATTTATTTTACATTTATTTGAAACTAAATATAAATTACAATGGACAAACTTTAGAAGAAGTAGAACGAACTAAATTTCTAGGTGTTATAATTGATAACAAGTTTGAATGGAAGATACAATAATTAATAGTCTAAATCGCTATGTTTATGTTCTAAAGACACTACGTGACACTTCCGCTATGTCTACTACTTTAGATGCGTATCATGGTTACGTTGTCTCCATGCTTCGATATGGGCTTGTAATATGGGGAAATTCGACGGATCCAAATAAATTATTTGTAGTACAAAAAAATGTGTACGGGCAATACAAATTGACTGCCTCAGTGGCCGAACGGTTACCATGCCGGACTGCCACACAGAGGTCCCAGGTTCGATTCCCGGGCCGGGAGAAATGTTTGTATGGCTTACATTTATTTCTCTCGTGAGTTTGGGTGTAATTTGTGGTTGTCTACGTGTGTGTCCATGGCACCCGCGATACAGGGTTTCCCTAGTGCGGGGCTATGTTGAGTGTGTGCGTTATTAATAGGTGGCTTGGGACCCCGTGAATCGTGTATACCTTTGTTCAAAACTCTTAACATACTACCACTGCCTTGTATGTACATTTTTGAGGTATCTAATTTTGTCAAAAATAATTATAAACTTTTTAAAAGGACACGAGACGTTCACAACAGAAATGTAAGACACCCAGACAGATTAGTAAATCACAACCAAATTAAGTTACTACCAGAGACAATGTGGAGCCATGTGTGTGAAAATATATAATACTTTACCCTCTAATATAAAAGATATAAATAGTAATCATTTATTTAAACGTAAGCTGATGTTATGGCTGAGAGATAAAAATTTCTACTCTATTACAGACTTCTTTTCATATAAAGCTCTTAAACTTTGACTATAAGTATAATTGATTTGACCTACAATGACATGAATTTATTACATTATTATTTTTTATTTTTACTTCGACATGACATGACAAGCTTACAACTACTTGTAACATGTATAATTAATAACTATAGCTACATTACTAGAATTAACTTCAGATTTATAAAATTTGTATAAAAATGAAAGAGATTTGTAATGTATTATTTATATTGTGTATGTTTTAAAAACAAAATTAGAACTTTAACTGTTTTGTTCATGTCTACTGACATTATTTGTAATTTAATCAATTTAATTCAATCACTATAAGTATAATTTTGCATGCCGATTGTGGTAAAATATGAGCTCTATTTCTGTACTGTGTTTCATCTTTTGTTCGCCATATTATAAGCAAATAAATTTTCATTTCATTTCATTACAAACTATGGAATCATTTACAACGTACTGTTATATTGACCATTGTATTATACTATAACTCGACGTATTCAGAAACTTTGCACCTATGTTTATGCTTTCCATTGCGCATAAAAAACAAAATGATGTCCGTTTCTTAAAATCTATGAATAAAAATTAACCCCACAGAGACTAGTTTGTGGTTTGTTTCCGTCTGTCTGTGACTATATGACAGTCAATTACTTTCGCAATTATTGTACAATTTTCTACTAATACATGCCATATCGAATAAAATAAAAACAACCATAGGAAACTACTATTATCTATTTCAAAACATTTAAAGCAAAAAAGTAGCCATATACTGAGCAAGAAGAACAACCACGGAGCAAATTGCGACCCCTGTGGTACCCTTGTTTCCTGCATTTCTTTTAATAATTATGTTATAGAGTACCTACTTGTAATCTCTAACTCCATTTTTGTCTAATACGCTAACTCAATAAAAAGAAGTATTATATTTAAGTTAAAACGTAAAAATCTTTTTTGTGGTTTCCACAAAAAACTTACGTGTAGGCGGTATTGATATTACGTCATTCTGTTCGTTTTAAACATTTCAAAACATGAAAAAAATAGTAAAACATAATCCTTCTCTTTAGAGAAACTCGAGCCCAGCGGACATTATGGTTTGACGATGATAATGATAAGACTTAATAGTTACAATAAAAAATTACATCTCAACAGATAGGCCATAAAACTGAAGCTTCTCCTCGCAGTAACGATTATTCGACAAAATTAATCACAACGCCATCTATCCTAAACCTCGAAAACTTCAACGAAATGAACCTCGGTTGCCGTAAACAAGAGGCGTAGGCAAGGGGCAAAACAAAGTTACTTGTTTTATGTATTTCCAGTATCTTGGACACGATGTCCCATGGCGCGGCTTTCGATGTAATTTTCTAACTTTGTCATTTACTACGTTTCTTCTTTCTTCAATTATTCTTCTACGTTAAGCGTACTTAGTATATTGTTTATTGCCTTCTAAATAATCAATTTAATTAAAAAATGTTCTGTAAATACTTATGGTTTAAAATGTCATCTAATTTATGTAGAAATGGAAAAGGATTGACATTAAAGTTTACAAGCATGGTTACGTTTTAACCCTTAGTTACTCGCACGAAAAAAAAACACACAACTACTAGCATGTGATCCTCACTGGCCACAATTTATTACTTAAGAAGATTTATTATGAACTAATAATGGGTATTTAATAAAAAAACTCAATATTACACATATACTATAGATATAATGTATTAGACCTCAAATAAAAATTAATAGGAACTTATAAAAAACATAACTACAAAAATAATCTATTAAAATTACGCTTTTTAATCGACTTCAAAAAAAGGAGGAGGTTCTCAATTCGACTGTATGTTTTTTTTTATGTATGTTACACGATAACTCCGGTATTTATGAACCGATTTTCATGATTCTTTTTTGTTGGAAAGAGGGTACCTCCATAGTGGTCCCATTTCATTTTGAAGAAAATCATCCACCTCTAAGGGTGGCTGATCACGCATGTACATTCATTTTTATAAATAGCGCCTAAATTTTACTTAAGGAGCAATTATTTTAATGGTTGGTTTTGCTATTCTCCAATTCAAGGCGTTTTTCTCTCAATATACTTTAAGTAGTGAAAACCGATTTTTATTATCTCCTGTGTCAAGTCCTGTATAGTGGCGAACTAGGGGATATTTCAATAAAACTTGGCAAATAGATGTAATTCCACGTATTTTTAAGGTCGGTTTTTTTAGTACTCTGAACTGAGATGATGAAGCATCAGGACATCATATTATAGTCGATATTATCGACTATAATAACATTTATTTTTGCAAACAGACCAGACAGACTCTAGAGTGGTGGTTGAAAACAAATTTAGTGCATTTCAAGAATTTTTGCATAGTCCACGGTTAGCTGTCGGTGGGATTGGTTGATTATCCGGATCATACACCTCCATAAGTATTTTTTTATAACTTTTGGGGTTTCATTTATGTTTATTTGTTGTCGTACAGTTATCTATTGCGCTAGTTTTTGAACTTTGAGGGTGTTGTGTTTTTGTGATTTATATGTGAACAAATATATTAAAATGGACATTTCAAGAAGTTGTCAATTCAAGAAATGGTCCTTTTAATTGTGGTCATTTCTCATTGTGGCCCTAAACCGTCGAAAGGATATATTTTTAAATAGGAAATGAAACTATTTTTCCGGATTCAAATCGCGTATATTTGTTTTTTCAAACAAACCGACATTCAACCGTGACCACGGTACCTGTAAAGGGCCCGAAACGTTGGTTTGTTTGAAAAAATAAATATACGCGATTTAAATCCGGAAAATCAGTTTCATCTCCTATTTGTAACAATCGCGAAAACCTAAGAACTTGATATATTTTTAATTATTAATAAATAACTTCTTACAGAAATGACGTGACGAAGTTTTTTAAAAGATACCGAAACATTTCGGTTACTACAAGATTTGAGTGATGAAGAGGTCGAAAGGTCAGATTGTGAATAAGATGATAATATTTTACAAGACGATGTACAAAGTGCTACAATTCAGCTTGTCCGGTAACTTGCTAACTGAGGACATATTTATAAGGGTTGCGGAATGAAGAACACAGTTGGTACAAAATAAAGGTTTGTAATGTGAAATTACGTATGTACAAACTTAGGTTGACTGAATATAAAATGTTACAATTATCGGCTGCTCAGTAGGGCGCAGCACACGTAAAAGAGAGCTGGGCCTGAAGGGGCCCGCTTATATAGGCCCTACGACGTTTGCGGGAGGCACTCGACGCGGGGTTCGGCGCGGACATAGCTAAAGATTCAAAGGCCTCATCATCAACCCATTTATACGTCCCATTTCTGGGCACGTGTCTCTTCTCAGGCGAGAGTTTTAGGCCATAGTCAGCCACGCTGACCCAATGAAAGTTGGGGACTTTTTTCGACACGAGACACGTTTTTCGAAGGCTGTGAACCTTCTTCGATGTGTAGGTTTCATCACAATGTTTTCCTTCAGCAAAAATTAATAAATTTCAAATTAAATTGCGCATAAATTCCGAAAACTCTGAGGTGCGACTGGATTCGAAACCACGGCCTCTGCTTGAGAAACGGTAGGTCAAACCAATAGGCTACCACGACTTTCTTTTCCAAAGGCCTAATGTGTATAATAATAATGTATGTACCTGAACCAAACAGAAGGAAATATGTCCATTAAAAATTAAAAAGATGACAAAGTCAACATGCGACAAAACATAATATATATATAGTGTGGATGGATATATAGACAGGTGAAATTACAGCCATATGGGACTTGTCAACTTATGTCTCAGATCTTTGCGATTTAAAGCTCTGAGCGGCACTGCAACTGTTATGGACAGACCTGTCGCTTACTGTCGTGTCGTGTCACTTCGTTACATAAAAAAAATTATATCTAATTTACCGAAACAGCTGAGCTCTGCAGTATATGCGGTTATAAAAGAAAATACGAAAACTTTCAGACGTAGAAACCGCAGTATTGGTTTACTTTAGACACTTTCAGAGTTTAATGACACGATATTTTGCTTTATGTGTGCCATCATTATTAATATAATATTTATCCTGAAAAAGCGTGCAGTTAAGGCAATTTACAATGTGGTCACCAGAGGGTTTTTGAGAGATAAGTTTTTTTTAAATACCAAGTGACGGGACGAATAATTCATGCGCCTAGTGGAAAGCAACACGCCTGCCCACAACAGTTGCAGTGCCATTCAGAGCTTTAACTCGCAAAAATCTTAAGGGCACAGCCACTGCACCCGGCACCCAGAGACATAACTTGACAAGTATCAAGTGCCTGTAATTTCCAATCCGGAACGCAGTAATGTTCACAATACTGCTGGGCGGCAGAAATAGGTAAGATGACAGTACTTCCCTGGACGAACTCATTCACAAGGAGCTCTACTGCCAGTAAATAGTACGAAGTTTAAAGAAATTAAGATTCCTATACATTCATCATAAAACATTTATAAAAATGTAATCTAAATTAAGAAGAAATAGTATATTTTTTATCGAGGGACTAAGACAAGCCAATACATACCCGAGGTGGTTAGCCACCCGAGCAAGGATATCTATTACTCCAAGGGCTTATATCGACTTTTAGTCGAGTTTTCAACTCGCGACTGGTAGCTGTAAAGGTACTAACTGGGTGATAAATTTGTCATAGATTTCTCATAGATGGCGCTACGGCTAAAAAAGTCGTTGAAAGACCAAGTACAAAGACACGACGCAAGCACATAGAAAATTCGGAAGGCCCGTTGGTTCGTTCCGTGGCTTAGTTGGTATAGCGTCTGGCACGGTATGCAAGAAGACGTCGGTTCGAATCCGACCGGATCGAAGGAATTTTTTCTGAGTGTTCGATCTTTGTATTAATAATTATAACAAACTAATGGAGTAATTTCACAAAAAATAATTGAATATCAATTCAATAAAAATTTAATTAATATTTCAATTGTTGTAATTTTGTTGCAGAACTAATTTTACAACAATATTACGAACGAAAATTCTGAAGTTTTCCAGCTATGTTTGTTTCCAACCAGACACAGATAATATGGCGCCACCGTCTATGCGGAAAAAGCACAGAACTAAAACCGATCGTACCACTGGTTGTTTGAGTTTGTTCACTCCAAGCAAATTAAAAAATTAGGTACTTTTTACTCCCAAGGGATTAAAGAATGCACTTTACTCCCGCTACCTTAAGCTACTCGTATACTGACGAACTTTTAGAGCATGAGTAGTGAAAAGTAATCTCTATGTATAGTAATGCCCCAGAGTGTCTGTGAGAAATAATTTTAAAGAGATTCTTACACTAGCATCACAGTACATTTATGAAAATGTTACTTATGGTAAGAAGAATAGTAATGTTTTTTAAAAATAGTAACATACATAACAATAATACAAGGAATAAAAATAAACTAGCAATTTTTGGCAGTCATCTTCATAAAGTCACTAATTAACCTATACCGCTTCTATAATAAGATTCCGATTAATAATTTACCATTTACGAGGCTTAATATAATGAAGCAAAAGTTTATACTAAAGGTTTATTATACAGCTTCTGCGTACTTAAGATGTTTAATTTAAATATTGCAATGATAAATGTATTCAAATGTATATTTACAAAGAGCAACCCCTAGAGTTTCTTGCTCGTTCTTCTCAGGGGAATCTGCCTCACGAATGAGCAGTAGAGTTTAATCAGTATGAGGATTTCAAGTGTAATTTACTTACCTATGAAATAAAGATTATTTTACTTTGACTATGCATGAATGTTTATTTTGTAAAGAGCAACCCCTAGAGTTTCTTATTCTATCTTCTCAGTGGAATATGCCTTACGTAGAATTTGATTGTAATGTACTTACCTATTGTCTTTAGGCTAAAGTCATGATATCGATAGTTACCTATATAAGATATAATAACTGTCAAAGAATATCCATAACCTAATTACGAATCGCAAACGCAACGACGTTCGGTAATTTATAGTTTTTTTTTTAATATAGAACGCGTTTAACGCGTTTAAAAACGCTATCTGATTGGTCAATTTAAATTTCGTTCTAAATTTTTAACGGAAAAAAGCAAAAACGATTAGAGCGATGATACGTGTGTCTTTAAACTTGAAATAACTTTTTGTTAATACTATTCTTCTTAACCTAAATAACATTTTCGTAAATGTACTGTGACCCTAAAGAAGGTTAATCTCTTTAAACTTATCTCTCAAAGATACTTCGGTGCCGAAAGGGCCAAATGAATAAAAAATAAAAAAAATTGCCAAACAGTGCTTATCGGTAACTGGTGCCACCAACTTAGTTATATCATACAATTTCGTTATAGCTTAGACCCAACGTTCTCCGTAAAGCTCGCTTAACCCAACATTTGAGTTTAAAAACGTCACCGGGTGACGGCGGACGGACGGATAAACAGACCGCTTTGTGATGCAAATCTTCGCACTTCAACTGAATTCAGCGAGATAGCTGAAACGTTAGCAGATAGGACTAAGAAAAAGAAAACGAGGCAGTATAATAACAATTAGTACATTATTGCAGAGGCCGGGACGTAAGGGATTGCTGAAGGTGTCAAGCAATCCCCGTTCCCGCCGAGACATGTACAGTATTTTTCTCAAACAATGTGAGGAAATAATAAAAGACTAAAGAAAGGAACATTAACAATAGAAAAAGTAAAAAAAATATTCATTGACTTACAAATAAATGGACGACGGGTCTAATACAAAAACCACGAAAAAATGTCCCAAGTCAACCTATTTAAACGTAGTGACATGTAAAGGAATATGAAAAAGCTAAAACGTTGAATTTAAATTGTAATGTCATCGCAGTACTGTCTAATTTTGCTTGTTTCGCTATCAGAAGAAACAAACGAAGACTAAAGCGTGAATGACGCTCTGTATACGATTTTAACGCCCTATAAGTTCGGATACTTTTTAGCGCGGACCCGACGTCCATATAATTGTAAGTCAATGAAAATATTAATTAATATTAAAAGTAATATTTGACGTGTAAGGACAATTACTAAAAGAAAATTTTATTGCTTTTCCCAGCACATTGATAGTAGTCTGTTGAACTTCTGATGATGTGTTGGAATGTGTCTCCATTATTGTATTTTCGTTATCGCTCTTGTCATTGGCACTCATTTTCGCGACCAAAATACGAAAAATAGGGAATCTAGCCGCTCGCCATATAAATATAGAAACTAAATGCTTTGTGCGAATCCTGGGGATATCCACAACATAAGGGTGGAATCCCAGCCCTAGCCTAACCCAGCCAGAAAGGGAAAAGCGGAATCAAATTATGCAATTCCATCGCACACTCTCCGTGATATATCCTGTAGAAACCCGTTAAGCAGGCAACTTTACGGCGGTGTTCAAGGCTCTGCAGCTTCACCTCCACTAATTCCGAGTCACCTATAAGCCTCTTCGCACGCTTGTCAATTGACTCCAAAGTGGCCAGTTGGTATTTACCAGAGCCATCCCATGAGTGGCAGCAGTACTCTATACACGACCGGGCTTGTGCTTGGCACAGCTGAAGCAACTGTCTTAGTGTGAAGTATGTCTCACCTTGGAAAGGATGGCAAGCTTCCTGGCTGCATTTTTGGCCATGGATTCAATATATCTGCCGAAATTCAGATTGGACGACATAACCAGTCCAAGTAGCTGAAGACGGTTGTCTATCGGTTTGGATATATCACGAAAAGTCGGAGTCAGATGAAAGGGACGTCGTTTTGTGGAGTTAGACACGCCTGCGTTTTGGTAGCATTAAATTTGACAGGAATGGCATCGCCCCATTTCGGAGACTGCCTTAAGTGTCAAATTCAAGCGACTAACCGTGGACTCTCGGCAAGATTGCCTTTCTTCTCCACTGACCCTTGCATTGGTTAAGTATTTGTCCATAATTGTACCCAGAAGCACCTGGAATTAACATATCATTGATATGCAGCAGAAAGTCAGTTGCGAACAGTACGGAACCCTGAGGAACTCGTCAGGAAGGCGTCTATCGCCCGATGTTCCACCATGTAGCCTTCTAAGACCACTCGAATCGAACATTCGCAAGAAATCTGAAATCTTGAATTCTGAAATTCTGAAATTCTAAACATTTGTTCAGAATATGCCTAGGTTTGGCACTGTATTGTTGAAGTATTTGAAATTACTTAAAATACCGATCAATTTCACGCTATAACTAAAAATCTGTATGCAAGTGGGCTACTCAATTTAACTTTTAAGCCTTGAGGGAGATGAGAGTCTAAAATAGACATCCGAAACAATAATAATAAATTTGAACTATTAGCAGAACCGCAAATCACGAGGCAAGTGTTTTCACAAAGTGTTTAATGCCATGGAAGAGGCGACGAAAAAGATAAGTGGAATGATAATACAGACCCCGGCCAACTGTGCCATTGCCGGGAAAAACCCCCTCTCTCATTAAAAAATTCTATATCTGACTTACTGACCAATGAAGAGCCGACTGATTTAAAATAACCGATAATAATAATGATTGCGTGTTCTGTATTTATTATGTATTCGTGTGTATACATCGATAGCCAAGTTAAAATAATAACAGATAATCCAAATTCTTTTATTCGCAATATGCTTAACGCTGGACAACTTACGGCAGTTCTATTTTATTTGCTTCTCTATTTGAAAAAAAATAAAACATTATTTATACAACAACCCTCGAAGTAGCGTAGACATCATTAAAAAATATTGTCTGTTATGCATATATTTTTTATTTTATTTTATCAATATACCTATACATTTTCGTGCTTTTTAATTATTTGTTTAGTTAGAAACTGCATACTTCGATGTCTACAGCGACAAATATACTTCACTTGTAGATCTACATTATATACAAGGTTAAGCCTGAAAAACCAGGAAATTGCCTAGGCTTTTACCTTTTTTTTCAACACAGCCATTTATTTTAAGCCACTATTTTAAGTTTTTTATGTATCGTTGTAGTGTTGAAAAATAAAATATTTTATATTTTTAATTTTCAGAATAGAGAACACATTTTGGCTGTGACTTTATTATACATTTACACAATAACTATAAATTATACTCAAATAGAATATTCTTTTTCGTACATATAATTAATACAGAGCCCTCCGGTGTCTAGCCAAAGTTTGTATCTGTAAGAGATAATTAAAAAGAAAGGGTTGATATAAAAAATTGCTCCATTTGAGCAGTAAAATTGACACTTGCTCCAAAGCTCTGCTGTACATTGCTCGCTCCTCAAACTCGGGAACTAGAAGCTTTACTGAAACGCTGAAAAAGACGCTGGCAACTCGACGCCGACGGAATATTTAACAGCCCTGTTTATCGACCCCTTGGCGTGTTATGCGGCGACAAAATGTACAACAGTGCATTTCTAAAAACATTTATAACCTACTTACAGCAGTTAAATGAACGAACTGATTATTTTGAGTTTTGTCACTGATTAACACGTTCAGACCGGCATGTACTACCGCTGGAGCACGGACAGCTGGTCCATCAGTCGTAGTATACCACCGGTGGTCACACAACACTTGACTTTTTTTTTTATTAAATGGACTTGCTCTTGACCACTACCTAGCTCTGGAGCAAAGATAGAATCTACAATGGAACGAGCTCGCCCTGAAGATGCCTATTCAGTCGCACCTTAAAAATACCCGGGTTGTATGAGTTCGGAAACACAGTCGCAGGCAGGGAATTCCATTCCTGGGCTCTGCGCATAATAAAATATGATGAAAAGCGCTTAGTACGTCTGAAGGAAATATCAAGCAAGTAAGGATTATATCCCGCCACACGTCTAGATGTCCGATGGTAAAGGCGAGCGGTCGGGATGAGCTGAATGCTCTTGGGCACACTCACCAAAATATATTCTGTAGAAAACCGACACAAGGACAACTTTGCACCGATGGGCTAAACTATAAAGATTAGATTCGCGCTTATCGTCGCCAATAAGTCTCCTGGCTCTGCGTTCAATCGAATGAAGAACCTCAACTTGACTTTTGGTATATTAAGAAACCCAAGCCGCCTTGAAAGAAACTGCTTTTAACGGTCCCGCCCTGTGCATCACTCAAATTTTTATAGTGTAGCTCAAGAGGTTGATATTGTGTAAGATAGTAAAAAAAAATCAAGATTAAAAAAGTATTCATTTGAACTGGAAATGTACTTAGTAGAATAAGGAAAAAATTAAAACATTAAAACAGTCAGAACGGGCATAAAATGTTACTAAAGATAATAAGGTTAATTAGAAGGTGATAAAGCATAATTTCGCCGTGTCCAACTGTGGCGCATCCCGCCCTAGCACATTTTTTGGTTGATGGGGCGATGATGTACGTACCACCGGTGGCTATGTGAGAATCTTTCCCGCCGGACAGCAAATAATAGTAATACTGTTCCCAGCCTGAACGTGTTAGGGTAATTAGTAACAGTAGAAACAAGCTCCTTGTGAAAGAGTTCCTGGGAAGTACTACTACCTTATAAGGCGATTATCACACTGCACCGCGCCCCGCAACGGAGCGCGGAGCTGCGTTTTTTAACGTTGTACTGAAATACCTCAGTTTGCATGGGATCCGCAGATGTTTAAGCTTAAGGACATGTTCAGTTTTCTACAATAGATCTCGACGTCGATAAATTTATATTTGCTATTGAAAATCGACCAAATTTATCTTCATATTTTCTTAAATCTTTGTAATGAAGTTGAAATTATCCATTTATCGATCTGGTTCGTAAAAAGGGATGTGTCCAATATCTTCGGTGTCTGTTAAGTAATTTATTTATTTGTACATAAAAATAAATACGTTCAGTTACCGATAACAGGAACAGGAATATATTACACCTTATGGAATACGTATGTTTAAGACAAGTACTTTTAAACTTTATCTAAACCGGCTCCTACACTAAGCAAAGCCTGTCTCGTAGGTAACCAATTCTAGAAAGGATGTAAAGTCTGTATCTAAACCGGTTACACTGGCTCCTACACTAGGCAAAGCCTGTCTCGTAGGTAACCAATTCCAGAAAGGATGTACAGTCTGTTCCAATCCATTCCGAACAAACAGCAAACAAGAGTGTTTGATTAAAATTCTAAAGCAATCACTCAATAAATCGAACAAGCAACACATTCACGTATATTTCGAAGACCTCGACTTGATATCCCACCATTGTCTCCAACAACATTCATCCGAACAGCATCGTAAAATGGTATATGAAAAATGGTAGTCCAAAAGTGATGTTATTTTCATCTATACACCCATGACCTGTCTATGGTTGCTTATTAATAATAAATTAAGATTTCGGAATTTTATATATCTATCTTCTAGCCGGTTTTCCTTACTTTGAGTAACCAAAAACCAAATACACAGTATAACTGCAGCGTCCTGAATGAGTTCTGTATTGTTAACCATTCTTGTCGAAGAAGGATCAACTGCAAAGCGAGTACTTTAAGTGACGCGGGGCCGTTAGACCACTGCCGCCGCGCGTTGACGCAAACCTGCGTCTCCGTCACCGTGCGCGTGACTCCGCGTCCCGCGCTCCTGTGCAGTATGTTAATCACCTTACTATTTCTGCCGTGAAGCAGTATTATCCGCTCACGCGATACATGCAGCCGTAGACGCATACCACACCTAGAGGTGCCGGTAATGATTTTATACCGATTTATCGGATATCAAAGTTATAACCGGTAAAAGAACTAATATTAATTGCTATTTCGGTAACTACTCTAGCAAACCATAAAGTTTTTAATGCCTGGGTCTGTCATTTAAAAAAATAAACAACTTCAAAAATACGTCACGACAATCGTGTGTGTTATTGTTTGGGCTGGTGATTTCGGTGTTTATTTATTGAAAACATACCGTAAGTAGCGTTTTTTACGTTTGCCCTGAATATAAATGTTTATAAACTATACTTTAAGGAGTAATTTCATGGTAAACGTTAGAACCACTCAAACGGAATATTATCATATTTATCCAAGTAGACCAAAAATTTCATTAGTGCTTTTTAAGTGCAGGATTTGCGGTGTATTACTGCATTTTATTTGAGATGTTTTTGTTGTAGTACGGAGGGTATTTATTTAGCAATGCAGATTATAATTATATATTATTATAATTATAATTTTTATTTATAAAAACTTTGCGAAGAGGAGCGCATCGCGTGAGCGGTTATGAGTATTATTGATCAGTTTTGAAGGATGTCCGTGCATGATCAGATCTTTGCGACTCAAAATTATGAACGGCACTTCTACGATGACAAAGTCGAAAACATTCTCATGCCTATATATACCAATACCTTATTACACTGTAAGAGAGAATAAATTAATTACCTCTAATGCATTAAGGTGAATTACCGGAGGAGACGTGAAAAAAACTGTTTTGCTAGCTCAAATGGTTTAGGTATTTACTATTAAATAATATGGGTCTTATAAAAAAATATACGATGCACCGGATTGTCTAAAGAATGTGCTAATGTGTTACACGACAGAATGTACTGTATCCAATCATATCTCAAATTATTAAATAGGATGGACTTAGGTGGTAGAGAGTAAATACGTTGATTTAAAGAGACATATTTATTGTTCGGTCGACAGAATTTAAGTCAGTAAATAATACAATATAAAATAAAATGTAAACTTAAATGCTAACCAAGCAATACGCACCACATGTGGCAGTTAGACTATAAACATAGTCTATCTATACTACATTGAAAAAAAAGGGTTGCGTGTTACTTGTTAAAACGCTTTTTTTTTAAACTTAATTACAAGAAATTCTTAATAATTACTTAACAGTCCAACAAAAGTTTACTAATTAATTTACAAACAATTTAGTATTATTCTTATGTGTTATATATTCTTCGCCATCTTTAAAAATGTTTACATTTGGTGACAAATCTTCAATAACAATATATTGTCGTAAATAAATGTTATCTAATTTACTTCCCACTTGGTTTTTCAACAAAATTAAATCATCTTTCTTTTATTTTACAGTATTTATATGTTTATCGTAATTTATCTTTCTTAAACTTTTCCCATCTAATAAATTATTTCTAGCGTCGGCCTGTGCTCGTTGCGACCTGTATCTTAGTTGTAAAGGATAAGCAAGGTTTTACATCAGAACACAACAAATTATTTGGCAGATTATAAAGTTTTCCAAACACTAGTTCATATGGAGTATGTATTGTGTCTCGGTATGCACGGTCGTATTATATGAAAAACACCAAAACGGTAGCCAAGTGCTCCAGTCAGTCGAATTATTACTACACTGTATCCTAATAAACGCTCCTAAACTTTTATGTGTATTCTCTAACGAACCTATACTTTCGTAGTGATACGCGGTCGAGTGAAGTTTGTTAATTTTTAACAATTCACATACTTCAACCATAACTGACGACATAAACTTTGTGCCTTGGTCCGTAATTATCTCTTTTCGGATACCATATCTCAATATAAAATTATTTGCAGATAAACTAGCAAATGACACTGTATCCCTTTTTTCTAGCGGATACGCTTCTACATATTTGGCTAAGTTACATTGCAAAGTTAAAATATAATTACTATTATAATTATCAATATCCAAATTAATCCCATTAAATCTAAACTAACCAAAACCAAAAGGAGTAGTTGTAATAACCATCGGTTCCCTAGTATGACTGTTCGAGTGTTTCTTAATTTGACAACTCTTACATTTTCTTACGAATTCTGTGACGTCATTAGTAATTCCTGGCCAGTAGTAATATTTCTTAATATTATTCAGCATCCTATTTACCCCCGCGTGACCACTGGTGGGTAATAGACGAAAGTCATTCAATATTGCAATTTTAGTATCTTTTTCAGTTACTGTTACTACGTCATTCAATACTAATACCTTAAGAAAATCACTTAGCTTAATAATTTCCTTTAATAATATATTTATAAAATCTTTATCACGCTTTCTTTTTATAATAACGAGCTCGTTTAATTGAATTTCTTTACAAAAATCTTGTAATTCTCTCGCTAACACATTTACGGTAGATAACGATCGAGCCATTACATAAATAACCGATTTATCGGACACAAAAACAAAAAACCATTTTTACTATACAAGTTCTGTAAATTCACTATCTGCTTCATTGCTGTCTTATTTGCGCTTAATATTAGATCTACGCTGTCAGTCGGTTGTTTGAGAATTTCCACTACTTTAGGTTGATCAGACCTAGAGGTGTGATTTTCACGTGTCAAGTCAATAATATTGTCATTATTAGGTTTCCGAGCTTGTGCTCTTGTCATGACCGACACAACATGCTCATGCATATCTTTCAATTCCTTAGAGTTCATCGGTTTACGGCTCAATGCATCTGCAGCTGCGTTGTGCCGTCCCGGAACATAACTGATATCAAAATTATACTCTTCCAAATAGAGTCTAAACTTTGTTAAACGGCTTGATGGATCGATCATTAAATAAATGAATCAAAGGTCTGTAGTCAGTTTTTATTTGAAACTCTTGCCGTACAAATAGGGTCTAAAATGACGCACAGTCCACTCAATAGCCAGTAGTTCGAGTTCGATGACTGGGTATCGTGTTTCAGCTGATCTAAGATTACGGCTTGCGTACGCGACTACCTTGCCATTACTATTAGACAAAACGAGCTTTGATGCATCTGTTTGTTAAACAAACGTATTACCTTCTGAGAAGTCTGGATAATCTAAGATGGTAGGACTAAGTAAGGTTTCTTTAAGTTTTTGGAAAGCCTTTTCGCATTCAGTTGACCAGTTAAAAGAGACATTTTTCTTACATAATGCATTAAGTGGTGTGCTATTTCTGCAAAATTCGGTATAAATCTCCTGTAATAGTTAGCAAACGCTACAAATCGTTTAATATCATCTACACATGTTGGAACAGGATATTTCTGTAAAACATCTTTTTTCGATAGGTCGGGAAAAATTCCATCTGAAGTCATTTCGTGGCCTAAATAAATAATTTCTTTTTGCATAAATTCACACTTTAATGGGTTTAATTTCAAGTTAACTTGTCTAAATCTTTCCAGTACTTTAGTTAAATTTTTGTTATGTGTTTCAAGACTGTTACCTACTACAATACAGTCATCTAAATAAATTAGACATGCCTGATAGTTCAAGCCCGTCATGGCTATAGTCATCAGTCGTGTGAAAGAACTATGAGATGTTTTTAATCCCATCGGGCATCTCTTCATTTGATATTGTGTATCGGTTGTAAAAGCTGTATATTTCCTAGACTTCTTTTCTAAGGACAACTGATAATAACCTTGAGATAAATCTAATTTAGAAAAATGTGCATTATTTGCCAAAGAATCTAAAATTTCGGTTATATTCGGTAAAGGGATTTATCGTCCTGTATTACGTTGTTTAAGTAACGATAATCCACAACTAAACTCCACTTTTTCTCCTCCTGATCTATCTGTCTTTTTGGGAACTAAAAAAACTGGACTTGACCACTCTGATGTGGTTTCCTCAATAATATCATTCTTTAGCATATCGTCTAATTGTTTCTGTATTTCACCTTGTGACTTATTGTCTATTCACACCGGTGAATTATTGTCTTTTAATTTTATGGAATGTTCATATAAGTTGGTAGTAGACAAAGTATCGCCTGGTAAATGAAAAACGTCGGCGTATTTAGCGCACACGTTTTCTATACTTATCTTGTCTTCTTCATTTAAATAAGAAGGCAAGTCAAGTAAAATAAAAAGTTGTCTGATTCTATCTGGCGTTATCTTCTCATCATCAAATTGGCATACGTTATAATGGTTTAAACTATGAATATCTACATCTTTAATATCTACTCTGACTGGTTTGTCAGTCGTATTGAGCATGCGAATAAAAATAAGTCCATATTTTGGTTTCGCAATTACTCTCGCTGTGTACACACCTTTATGTACTTGTTTTTCTAAGACAACGCATTCACTGATGTGTGCCGCAGGTACGTGTCGAATACTTCACATCGTGGAGGAATTATTATTTGATTTTTATCAAACTGAACAATTACGTAGTGGTCCTGGTTTTCCAAACTCAAGGTACCGTCTTTGTAACTCAACACTGCGTTACACTTTTGGAAAAAATCTTGGCCGAGTATCCCGTCTGCAGCACAAGCTAAGTTCTTGAATACATAGAACTTTTGTTTAAAAATTACCTTCTATTTTAATATCTAAGTAAATATAACCTTCTAAATTACCACTTATCCCCTTAATTAAAATACTATCTTTCCTAATTAACTTGAGTAACTCAATATTATGTGCTAGTCGTTCATATTTTACTACACATAAGCTGGCATCACTATCAATTAACAAGTTCAATTTCTCATTATTCCCTAAATATGACATTTTTTTTTTTTTGTAATTTATTCAGGGAAACAAACAGTCATAAAACCGGGGTTCTACTAAAACATTGATTAAAATAATTAGACCTAGAGTTCCACAAATATAAACAAGAAATAAGAAATAGTGAGCATATACGGCTCAACTACAAAACATAAAAATTATTAATAACATATCATAAAATAACAATACCTGATAAATAAAAATGCTTATAAATTTTTTTGAAAAATTAACAATAAATAGGTAAACTTATAAACTTAAAAAACTTAAAAAACTACTTCTCTTACTTTCTTCTTAAAACTTTGTAAGGTTAACCCAAAAATATCAATATTATTTAAGTTTTTGTTATAAAAATCCAGAGAGCGTCTAAAGAAACCATTTTTAGAATAATTTGTTCTACTAAATTTGCATGAAAAGGTGGCTTTAGAACGCAAGTAGGTGCGAACTGGAACTCTTAAATGAATTTTTTGTAGTAGTTCTGGCGAGTCAATATAATTATTTAACAGTTTGTATAAAACATTACTGTATAAAACATGACATTACTGTAAAGAAATTATTATAACCAAAAATATTATAAGTTAGCTGTTTAAGTACGAAAAAATTTTTATTCTCGGTATTTCGCAAACGTTCCTGTGTTACTACCTCATGCACGTTATGCTGAACTCGTGAAAAGTGAGCGCGTGACTGCTGACGCGAGTCACGTGTGTCTTTATTTCTACGACCGGAATTTACAAAGGGAGTTCTTTGACCTTTGTTACCATGATTTCTATTGTAATTACTTGCATTATTTTTATAATATCTTGAATTTTTGTTATCGTAACTGGAGCTATTTGTTCGGCCATACGAACTGCGCTTGTAAGAACCATGTGAAAATCCGCGATTATAGGCGATCGGCCTAAACTGACTGCTGTGACGACATTATACTTTCATCAACAGCTACCCTAATAGCTTTGGGAAGCGATGTGAGCTGCCGTGAAGCTACAATGGTGCTCAACCTTGGGTCGGAGAGCCCATCTGCGAATCGTTTGATCGCAGTTTTCTTGTTAAGAGGACGCAATATGTCAAATTTAGCGCTATCCTCATCGGACTGAGCTAATGTCAAATTTACAAACAACTCCTCTAGCTTCGTCCCAAATGCCTCTGTCGATCTACGTCCCTGTTTTGCTCTGAAAAGCTGTGTTTGTAAAGCTTCTGTTGATTTTTTAGGCAACAAAAACTTTCTAATATCCTGCACTAAATCTTTCACAGTAGAATACGTGCTTTTTAACCTTAATTTAGCATTAGGTGATAGTCGAGTTTTTAATACAAATTCAGTCAATTGAGTCCGTGTACTGTCATTTATTAAAGAACTGTATAACAAAATGCTATCAATTAATTGTTAAGTAACGAATTCCTGACCGTTCATCACAGGTAACAGGAAATGGCGGTTTTTATATCAAACGAACTCGCCATTGTTGTTTCAGTCCCTGAATCTAGGTGAGCTAATAATAATTTAATTTTCTTATAATTACTCTTAACTTCGCTAATTAAATGTTAAAAATATTGGAAAGTTTCTGAGCTTGGCTTTTGTTCGTCCACCTCTTTATTTAACTAAGACACAATATCTTCCAAACGTTCATAATAGCTAGTAGTTTCTTCTAATTTCTTATAAGCAATATCTTTTTTACGTCTCTCTGGACCAGTTTTACACAAATATTCTCTTAAATAATTCAACTTAATATGAATCTCCTTTAATTGCTCAGACATACTTAAAATTAAACTCGACTTCGTATACCTACAAAATAATAAAAGAATACTCTAACTTACATTATAACATAATTCACTCCGGACGTATGTTGTACCGCACGAAAGTAGGACACGATGACTCATAAAGACGCTTGACGTGGTTCGCGCCGACTCGGTGGTTGATGACACGATGCGCTTCGTCGTAGTGTTGTATACCGCATCACTGATGGGTGGGCCGGGCGATACCCTGGCCACCGCTGCTACATGGGCCGGGCTATACCCTGGACTCCGTGGGCCGGGATTACCCTGGACACCGCTCGTACGCTTCTTTCTTCTTTCTTGCAATCTTCTATAACGTTAACTCTTCTTTTTTTCATTTTAATCTTCTGTAATGTTCCTTCCATTGTTTTTCTTCTATAATTTTTCTTCCATGATTTGTCTTCTATTATTTTCTTCTATAATTTATTATTTTATATAATTTTGCTTCGATTATTTTTCTTCTTGATCTTCTATAAATTGATCTTGATTTAAAGAGACATGTTTATTGTTCGGTCTC
Organism: Hyposmocoma kahamanoa; assembly: GCF_003589595.1. Lineage (NCBI taxonomy): Eukaryota > Metazoa > Arthropoda > Insecta > Lepidoptera > Cosmopterigidae > Hyposmocoma > Hyposmocoma kahamanoa. The sequence continues at coordinate 13,681,768 of NW_020653719.1, read as the reverse complement.
CAGAAGTCAGTAAATAATACAATATAAAATAAAATGTAAACTTAAATCTAACCAAGCGATACGCACCACATGTTGCAGTTAGACTATAAATATAGTCTATCTATACTAGACATATAAAATCACGAAATCAGGAGAAAATAATAATCTAAAACGGATTATTTAAGAATACAATATATAACAATGGACGTAATATTTATATTGAGATATTTTTCTTTAAATATTACATAGAACTTGGTAAATTTTAGTTTTCAACTAAAGCCCTATTTAAAATCACATTTATCCCAAAACTTGAACAGTTAGTCACCATCGGGCGCTTGTCAACGTAGGATCTTCTTACTCAAGGGGAGCCCCCACCCCCACCCCTCACTTCTTAAAATTTAGGATTGCGTTTAAATAGGTACCTCGCCTAAAGGTATAATTAAAACGATTTAAAGCTCTTAATTGCTCTCATTGTAACGTTTTTATAAAAACCAAAATTAAAAAAAAAAACCGACCTCAAAAGTTTGTGGAATTACATCTATTTGCCAGGTTTTATTGAAATCGGTTACCGAAAAGTGCCCGAAACCGGATTCATCCTCAAGTTTGCCAGCCTTAGAGTGGTGGAATATTCTCTTCAAATTTAAATGGTGACCACTGCTGAGATACCCTCTATTCAACAAAAAAATAATCATCAAAATCGGTACACAAATAGTAATGTAGTAATACAAATAGTAGTGGAGTAATCGCATAACATGCATACGAAAAAAAACCACAGTCGAATTGAGAGCTTCTTCCTTTTATTGAAGTAGTAGTAGTAGATTTAAAAAAAAACGCATTATAAATCCGGTTTATTGAATCACCTACTTTCCGTTAACCGATTGCACACACTTTTGATGGTTTTTTTTAAAGTTGTAATATTTTTCTGTTACATTGTAACAAAATCGCACAACCACATAAATAAAGTTTCGTCGCACGCCGCTAGATGGCATTGGCCAGATGTGAACATTTCTGAATCGCGATGTTAAGATTTCCCGAGAAAAGTGACGCTATCGTCTAAGGGAAGGTAATGGTAACCTACTAACATCGAGTGTAATGTAGGGCTTAAAAACACGCGCGGCAGACACGCGGTGAGGCAAGAAAAAAAATCAAAAAGTGTTTATATATACAGTCGACATAAAGTACAAACTGAGGTTGGGACCAACCTATTAAGAAATTGAATACTTGAAACTTGTGTGGCAGGGTTAATATGTACTCGTCATTACAAAAATTCCCGCGCCCGGAACACTTCCGCAGCCGCCTCTGTGTTGCCCGAGTATAATAGTGCTGGTGAATTTACAGACTCGTATTAATTATATGCCTGTCACTATTTTTCATAAATCATTACAAACATTACTATTCTTCTTAACATAAATAACATTTACATAAATTTACTGTGATGCTAGTCTAAGAATCTTTTTAAACTTATCTCTTAAAGATACTTAAGATACTAGGCGATAGCTGAAAATCAGTGCGTTGCTTTTGGGCAACACCTGCACTGAGCTATGGCCTGTTTGGCTTGCTGCAGCACTCACAACTTGCTTTTTAATTAATTGTAGATATATGTCGTTTATTGTGTATATTTATTTGATTTCATTCCTTTTTGTTATTTTGTATGTTTTGTTTTGAGTTTTTTTTTGTCTTCCTTCTTTCTTTAGCTATTTGTTGTTTCATATTATTGTGTGTGCTTGTGGTAAGTCAATAAACGTATTCTATCTATCTATTTATCTATCTATCTATCTATCTACTTAAATTGTGCCAACCGCACGTTTCTGCAGAACAAAGATTGTATTTATATTAGCAGCATTACCCTAACGCAAAATGGCGTATGTCAAATATATATCTACATATTATATAAATAAATACATAAATAAATGACGACAGTTAAAGAATGGTCGACTAAGAACTGAATTAGGACGTTCATCAAAAAGAAACGCTTAATTATTTCTCAAGGAATAATTTGGTGAAAATATAAATTTTAATTGTTAAGCTCTTGGAATCCTCGAAGTTAAAAGCTTTTTCATTTCGGATAAAGTGTTGGTGTGAATAAAATGGTATTTTTTAATAACTAGTAATTTTATTCGAGAATTTTATTAAAATATCCCAGAGTTATTGATATGAAGTACGCTGTTATATTCGTCTCATCTACTCGTATGAATTTAGGTTAATTCACAACGTTCCTTTTTTATATCTTTCAACATACATTTACAAGGCTTATAAATTCCACAGAGAGCTATTCTCAGAGTTTCTCTGAAGGCCAAGGTACGACGTTTTTTACTTGTTCTTCTGAGAAATATGTATACAAATATATATAAATAATATAGAAAGTTAGAGTAAGTATATCTATAGAAGTTCGACTACTACTACGAAAAAGTCAAGAAAACTGCTAATTTTCATAATTACAGATCATAACTCTGAATAAGGTCGAAATCCACTCTTATACCTAGATGGCGCTGATCAATATCCTGGAAGGAGTTTATATTATGTAAATGGCAGTGGAATATCAATTAATTTCTCATTAATGTGAAAATTATTTTTTTTATTATATATTATTTAATAATTATCTATGATGGCACTGTGTGTACAAACTAATTTATAAATTACCGCCTACTAATATAGGTAGATGGCGCTTATTCTGAAATCTGAGAAATAAGCGCCATCTAGTTGATGTGTTTGTTATCACTAGAAATTAGGGTAGCTTTGATAAATTGCAGCTCGTCAATGTAAAACAAGTTAGTTATAAAAATAGCTCCGTCGTATCAGTACCTAGTTTTAAGAAAACGCTGTATAAAGTTTTTTTTGTAATTTACCTTTATTTGACGAAGATCTTAAGGAATTATTGAAAAAAGAACGTAAAAATATCGGTTACAGCCTAAGAAATACGGGGAAAGTTTCAAATTTCTGAAAAAGTATCAATTTTTAAATTATTATTGATAACAGAGTTTGGCGTAAGAAGCTCCCCATACAAATTAAGTAAATCGACGTTCTATATCTTAAGATACAGGACTTACGCTCAACACGTTTAACGCAAAATGGTTTACTTTTTGCATAGATGCATAGAATCTATAGACAAAAATGCAGCGACGCAGCCTGTCATCCTCTTCAGGATGTGGCGTTACTTCACACCGGGACGGCCCCGTATCTTCAACATGTGTTTTGATTATAGTGACCCTCCCAGTCAATCTTTTGGTTGTGCAGGAAGGACACTACAACATCTGCATGACCTATAAGGTCAGTCCAGGAAGTCCTGGAAGGTGCAGTCCAGGTCCTGACCCCAGATCAGCCCGTGTACAGGGTTATTACAGACCGTTGTCACCGGCTTCATCCGGTTTTCAAGAGGCTAATATCTCGGGTGAGCTGCCCCGGGTGCACGTACAGTACCCGCTCTTTTTTCTAGATAGGTACCGGAGCTATTGGCATGCTCACTTCCCGTTATGCAGTGCACAAATAACGGTTGCCACCGCTAAGCCGTTGACTCTAAAGTACACTACCAAATATCCACTTGGTGGCGGAAATGTTCTTTTTTCAAGATCCTACGCGGCTGGGGGGACCGGAGAAATAGCTCATCCTCTACTAGCTCTCCGGGCTAATGTCGGAGAAGTCACTCGCACTGTCTTGTTACAATGGTCAGTACATAGCTTTCAACTATACGGGTAACTCACCTCGCCTTAGGCCCTCGTCTACACTGCAACTAAGATACGCAGATGATGCTCAAGACAGACGCCCCAGCCACACACCACTGAGGCAGACATGTTCGTCTCTGCAGCTACCACAAGCCCCGGCGAGTCCGTACCTAGTGTCCGGGCGCGCCAGAGATGCCCGTGAAGGTATATCACTGGTTAAGCCCGGACGCCCGTCGTAGACTGGTCTTACCGAGAAGCTCATAGTCTCCCCGGAACCCCTTCTATCTCGTGTCAATAGATAGGGACAACACAAACCGGGATAGCCGGTATACATTACTTTAAATTATAGTGGCCCTCTCTAACGATCCTTAACGTACATGAGAAGGGCACTATAACCTGTGCGTGCACAGGAACCTACTAAGTTCAGGTTCTGACCCCAGATTAGCTAGTGTACAGGGTTGTCATAGATTGTCACTGACTTCATCCGGTTCCCAAGAGGCTAATGTCTCGGGTGAGCACACACGGCGACAGTTGCTTCAGCTGTACCAAGGAAAAGTTCAGTCGTGTATTGAATACTGCTGCTAACTGTGAGATGGTTCTGCTAAATACCATCTGGCCACCTTGGATTTAGTTAAAAAGCATGTCAAGAGGCTTACCTATGTGTGACTGTGAAGAGGCTTGTGGGTGACTCGGTTTAGTAGATGACAAACTATAGAGCCTTGACTATCGCCGTAAAGTTGCCTTCTTATCGGTGTTCTACAGAATATATCACGAAGAGAATCTGATGGAATGGCATAATTTAATTCTACCTCCCCCTTTCCATCATCAGGGACTATATAGTTAGCGAAGTGTTAGCGAAACGAAGCGTTACGCTTCCACATTTTTATGGCAAACGGCTATAAAGCACAATTTTTTACTTGCAGACTTATTCCCTGAACGCTATAACTTGAGAATTTTCAATTTTTAGAGTTATTTTTCATCAAGTGAGATGGAGGTCTTCGAAATCTTCATACAAACCGAGTCACGGCTAACTCATGTAACTTTACTTAACTGAAATATATTTTGCTCGTTGTGTGCGAAACTTGTCGCGCTCATATATTGTAACTTAAGATGTAGTATTTAACCATAATTGACTATGGCAAAATCAAAGTTACATGAGTTGTGTGACAGTCAATTTCAAGGAACTGTTGGACAATACTCAAATAAATGTTTGATGGGTGGATGTAGCAGGCAGAAAAAATACGACTCAGAGTTGTTACTCGTAACTCATGTATCTTAAGGTAACGGATATGCGCCTGACACGGCAGAGCAGCTATTTGGTACTCGTCGCGACATCTGGTGTACCAATAGATACTAAATACCCGACTACGCTGTCTTGTATCGTGATTAGTAGTGCTCTTGCGTTATTGGTCCATGATAATAATAACAAACCAGTGGAGTATTACCATAAAAAAAATTTAACAGTTACTAGTAACCAATACGCGTCAATACGTCATTTTTGGTCCAACGTCACTGGTAGCTATAGCTACCAGTAAATTACAGTACCCGATTGGTGAACTGTTCTACAAATAACGTTGATGTTAACACACGTATTAACACCAAATTTTTACTAGTATTTCATTGTTAAATACCTACTCGATATCGTAGTATAAACAAAAAATATTTACGATGCGTCAGAACAGAAAAAAATGTGAAAAAAAACTTTGGCGGGATTGTTGACGTTTAGTGTTTGATAAAAACTTTGTGATAGATGACATTATTAATTAATTTCTGTAATTATTACCTATCAAAATGATCGTCAGGATGTGCTTTTTATGATGGTGTTAAAATATTAACATAAGATATCATATACGAATCAGAATCTTATTGGAAAAAAATGTAGTCAAAGCGGAAGTCAGTGCATCTTGTCATTGTTCCTTAGAAAAAAAACTTATTCCTTAACAAAAAGACTTTTTGGAGTAAAATATTACTCAAACACATAACTTTATTTAATATAGGTTGCATTAAAACCTTTTTTAGGCCGTTAAATTGTGAGTTTTGATAGGATTCCTCAATTTTCTTCCTCGCGACTTAGTTTTTTTACGCCATTTTCGCAAAATTTCGCGATTTTCGTCGCTACCCGCAACTGTTATTAATTTATTTTAAAAATAGTTACACATTATTTTCATATATGATTCTAGTCTTAGAATAATAACGCATAGAATGATAGTTTCATATCAAACGAACTGTCACAAGTGAGGCAAAAACCAAATTCATGTAGGCGTAAGCAACTTGTAACTACGCTCGTCGGCACGCACACAAATATACAAATAATGATGCCATGGAATAACATTTCCCTCAAAAGTGGGGAAATTGTATCTTGCTTAACTCATCATTAAGTTAAAGGTGCCTACAGATTTGCCCGACATTGTCGATCAGGTGCCTACAGATGTGCTCGATTTTGTCGATCGTTACTGTCGATCGACAATGTCGATCAGGTGCCTACAGATATGCTCGGTTTTGTCGATGAAAAACGAATATAGCACTTATTTGTAAATCCAAGATGGCGGACACGATTTTTTAAAATATGCTATATGGGTATCCTTTTCGAGGTATTTGGGGATGCTCATTACGAATATGGCACTAATTTCTAAATCCAAGATGGCGGACACGAGTTTTCAAATAAATGCAATATGGGTATCATTTTCGAGGTACTTGGGGGTGCTTATTACGAATGTGGCACTCATTTCTAAATCCAAGATGGCGGGCACGATTTTTTCAAAAAAATGCTATGTGGGTATCATTTTCGAGGTATTTGGGGATGCTCAATGTGAATATGCCACTATTTGTAAATTCAAGATGGCGGGCACGATTTTTCAAATAATGGCAAGTTGGGTATTTGGGGGTGCTCATTACGAATATTGCTTTTGTTTGAACTGTCGTGTTTGCCATCTTGGATTTAGAAATGAGTGCCATATTTGTATTGAACATTCCCAAACATCTCGAAAACGATACCCAACTTGCCATTATTCGAAAAATCGCGCCCGCCATCTTGGATTTAGAAATAAGTGCCATATTCGAAACCTAAAACCGAAAATGCCATAAGCAAACATTAAAGAAAATAACTGTTAAAATAGATTAAAAAATCGCTTAAGAATGCTCCCCTTTTAAGAAAATAAAATATTTCAATATCAAATATTTCGCTTGAGTTACGAAAAGAAAGACATATAATAAGCTATCAAAGTTGTACTGGTGGTGTCAACACTATAGTAGAAATGAATATATACTGTAAATTTGTTGCAATATGTGCTGCAATTCAAATAAAATTAAAATAAATAATTATTCAATAAAGCATGAACGCAGAGCCGTTAAAAGTATTATAAAATAATTAAGTGTCCCAATCACTTACAGGAGTTAACGAAAACATTTAATGTTTATTCAAGTAAATATTAGTTCAAGATGCGCAAATAAATCGAAATTACAGGCACCACTAAAATTTACGTAATATAATTATTTTGATACAGAATAGCAAAATGGGGAGAAAAAAATTCGTTACTTTGCAACACTTTCGTATCTTGTTGCCGCGAAATTATTTTTCTGTTTTAGTGAATAATTACATAAAAATATGAGTTGAAACGCATTACTTACTTGTGGAATGTGATGTTAGTGTCTATTTTATGTTTGTCTGTTCTATTTTTACACCCATTTACCGCACATTTCGTTATTTTTAGCAAAAAATTTTGGAGCTGTTCGCGGTGCAATTTGACCTTGAGCACTAACAGCCCGCGCGCTCCTGGGAGCCCGTGTGGAAGCCTTTAACTTGCCTCACTTAGCGTGTGCGGGCTAGGTTTCTATGCGTTATTATTCTAAGGTTACACATTATTTTCATATATGATTCTAGTGTTAATAATTGCTTGTCATCTTTATATATGTTTTTTTCTTAATACAGTGAATATACAAAAAGGTTAGAAGAGAAGCGTTAAATACTACGAAAATGTATATATTATTGAATACAAAGTACTCGGAAGTTCGACAATAAAGTTATCTAATTACAATAATAACTGTAGTCTAAACAAAAGCTACCTAAGTGCTCTTATCGCCCACGTTATTATTTTTACGGTAGCTTAATACGAGTAGGTTCTCGAGTTTCAAGTGTTTGTATTATACATGTCTTATCGCCGCCCGTAATGTAAACAATAAAAAAAGGTACCAACTGTGTTCAAAACTGACAGGTATCAAAAGTCACGCGCGGCGACAATCACGTGGGTAGTAAAACATCATGATATTCCACAAAACTGAAAAAAAAACTAAAAAATCGTTTTATTGAATATCTTTGGCTGTGTGGCATTTCGTAGAAGGCGTTAATTTTTGCGCGGCCGAACTCAAGAAGCAGCTCTCAAGACCAACCAATTTAAAACTTAATGCAGTGTAGCGTTTTATGATTTTTTGACTGGGCCGTATTTAGTTTTCAGTTTGAAAAACATTTTTTTTTATGATAACAAATGACTGATGGAATCAGTCAGTGCCATTCAGAGCTTAAATCTGTCACACTGAGACATAAGTTGACAAATTCCATATGCCTGTAATTTCACCAGCCGTCGAAACCGGAATACGGTAATGCTCACATTACAGCTTGTAGGCAGAAATAGGTAAGGTAAGTCTTCCTTGGACGAACTCCGTCACAAGGAGTTCTACTGCTACAATTTTTTTATTTTAAACTGTACACTACTGGACCTCGGAACCTCAAATCGTAAAACGTGATACATCAAAGAATAAAGTTATTTGGTGTTTGTAAAGTATGTGCAATAAAATAAGACATAAGACTGAACGGCAAAAAATGTGGTTCATTATAATTGCAACTTTTTATAAAAAAAGGACCTGAAAAATTGTGGAATTACATCTATCCGCTCACGCGATGCGCTCTTCCTACCGCAAAATGCGGCTATTTGGTTTCGCAAATTAGAAAAGCATTCAGTTTAAATACAGTTTTTATAAATAAAAATTATTATTCTGCATTGCTAAATAAATACCCTCCGTATTACCAACAAAAACATCTCAAATAAAATGCAGTAATACACCGCAAATCCTGCACTTAAAAAGCACTAATGAAATTTTTGGTGTACTTGGATAAATATGATAATATTCCGTTTGAGTGGTTCTAACGTTTACCATGAAATTACTCCTTAAAGTATAGTTTATAAACATTTATATTCAGGGTAAACTTAAAAAACTCTACTTACGGTATGTTTTCAATAAATAAACACCGAAATCACCAGCCCAAACAATAACACACACGATTGTCGTGACGTATCTTTGAAGTTGTTTATTTTTTTTAATTGACAGACCCAGG
>NW_020653719.1:13658737-13672401 GCF_003589595.1 Hyposmocoma kahamanoa | reverse complement strand
ATAACTTCGATATCCGATAAATCGGTATAAAATCATCACCGGCACCTCTAGGTGTGGTATGCGTCTACGGCTGCATGTACCGCGTGAGCGGCTATTTGCCAAGTTTTATTAAAATCGGATACCGGAAAATACGCAAAGCTGGATTCATCCCCTAATTTGTCGCCCTTAGAGGTAGAATACTTTCTTCAAATTTAAATGGGTTAAAAATCAATATTGACGAACCTTCTTTCCAACAAAAAAATCATCAAAATCAGTTCACAAGTTATCGCGTAACATACGTACAAAAAAAGTCGAATTGAGAACCTCCTTTGTTGAAGTCGGTTAAAAGTATTTAAATACACTTCTAGCTTTCTTGATGACCGTGCGAGATCTGGCACTCGTTGGCGATTGTCTTTTTGCCGTACACCTCGCCCACCGCCTGCCTACACCGGTGGTATTGGCGCTCTCATGTGCGAACATTCGGCGTGTTGCTTCAAAAGTCTCATATCGAGCAGGTTTTCGCGACTGTTAACACATTGCATTGTAAATGAAATATTTTCATAAAACTAAATAATAAAATGTAAAAAATATAAATAAAAAAAAATTAAAAAAAGTAAAAATATATATATAAATAAAAAAAAAATATATAAAACGGTTCCAAAACCATAGAACGGAACGTATTAGAACCAAACATCAACAACAACAACACCAAACAAACAATGAACATTTCCAAGGACATAATACGAAAATACTATCTCAGTCAGCCGTATCCATGGGACTTGTAAAGGGCCTATAACGTTAAAAAAAACAAATATACGCGATTGAAATCTGAAAAACCAATCTCGTCTCGATTTTAGATCAGAAAAATTGGAATCGCGTATACATTTGGTTTAAACAAAAAAAAAGGCAAACAGAAATTCGTAAGGTCTGGTTCGTTCCGTAGCTCAGTTGGGAGAGTGGTTAGCCCTGATCTGGCAAACAGTCGCTGGTTTGAATCCATTCTGATCGAAGGGATTTTTATTCTTGTTTTTTCGATCTTTGTATCAATAATAACCTTCCAAACCTGTTCTCTTAATCTGAAGTTCTTAAATACTAAGTGGATTTTAATTTACATGGTTAGCACAGAATACCTGAGTCCGTATCTGTCGTTGATCAACGTCACAGAGTGCTTAAACTAAACTTAATTTTGGTCTGATTAGAAAATGTCAATATTGAGAGGAAAGTTAAAAGGTTTCTTTAATACACAATCCTCTCAGAAAGCTCTCTTAACAAGCTTCAATTAAAACGATTTCATTATAATGCGCTATGTCGACGCAAACTCTAGTTCAAATATCTCTTTAAACTTTAAATCGGCTTTGTTTTTCAACTCAAACGGAAGGAATATTAAAGCAAATTTTTAATCCTTAGGCAAATTTTTATGTAAAGACTAAAATATTAATCAAAATTACTTTATATGCCAATAAAACAGCTGCAAATAATTATTGAGCACAAAACCTTCGCTGATGTTTTACCGTTGCCTTTCTTACAGAAGTTTACTGAAAAAGAAAAGTTAGAGTTAGAACTCATAAAGAAAAGTCAGAAATGTAAAATGAAAAGTAAACTAAAATTAGATAATAAAAATGTCAGCTAACAGCAAGGTTCAAGTCAAAGGTCAAGAGAGCAAAGCCCGTGTGTGCGTAATTACCGAGTAACGACGTGTGCGGTGACGAAATTCCGCTTATTACACTTGGCAAATGAGAGAATAGTTGCGACGGAAATGCTATTTGAATTTACCTCGCGAAATGTGGACCCTTTATATTAGCAACGGTTGATTGAATCAATATGTTCTTCCTAGTTGCATCCCTTACCCGCACATACCTTACTCGCACATACCTTACTCGCACGCAAGAGCGAGACAACGTCACCCTGCTGGTGACACCTAGCGGATGAAGAAGAAACTCTCGCTCCAAGTGCACCAATGGCTACTAAACGAAAACTGTAGTGAACAGTTTTTGAGTTTTTATGTTGATAATATACAGGTAAGGTAAAAAAAGACAATAAACGCTCAAATACCAGAAAGTAAAACTAGGATTTTTAGATTATATGAATAAAATTGAGTCCCCGCGGCAAGATGCCCAAAATGCTGGCAGAGTACCCCTTTGTATTGCTATGCTAATGCGTTAGGCAAGGAAGTTGCCGTTAGGTTTCCAAGACAGACAGAAATAAAATTTTGTACAGATGAAGGGCACTGGGACCCCACGGGTTCAAGGGTTTCGACTCCGAAGGCTGTAAATAGGTAGTCGGAGCCGAGATCTTGGTACTGTAATAGGGGTATAGCTCTGAGTGCGTTGCGAGAGGTACTTTTAATAATATAAACTGGAATAATCCTTAAAAATATACTTTATTTCACTTTTTACATGTTTAGGGTTACAAATCAATAATCTCAATTGTCAAGATCTTCCATTCTTTTCTCTTAGCTCTTTTTCAAAGCATTCTAAATATGAATCTATTCACTCAGCCAGTGATTCTACTCATAGAGTACAGCCTAGTCTACATCCCTCTTCCTCACAGCTGAAGGGGTGAATATCCCTAGCTGGTGGTCTACCTATGATAGGGAACTTACATCGGTGATCAGCCTTTACTACAGGCTAGCCATACACCGCTCGGAAGCTATCAACTTACCAACAAGTAACCACCGAGAAGGCTATGGCTTTAGTCTGCCAAAAACCTATCTAAAAGGACAGACCATGACCACATCCTAAACAAACAAATCACGATATATATTTACTCGTTAGCTATCCTAGCTAATTAGGGAACCTGACTAAGCCCTAACACTTTATTTCATCGACCCTAAACCGGCTGAACGACCCTATCAAACTTCTAAACATTGCTACAAAACTATTTCCCTAAACTCCCTCAACCTAAGCTATCTCCAACGTGCATGCTGCCACAACGACGACACAGGCTTGAACATCCATCGGACGATCACTGGGTTACATCACTATTGATCTCCCAGCTGCCTTAGTCCTCATTTTGCAGCTATCACGTTCCATCAGCTTCACTTACTATTTTTAACCAAACAAGAACCAACACACATATAACGCTAACAACATATCCTAACATACATATGGGATGGGGATATCCCATATGAAAGACGTCTAATTAATTAAATAAATATATTTTCCCCGAAGGAATAATCCTTAAAAATATACTTTATTTCACTTTTTACATGTTTAGGGTTACAAATCAATAATCTTAATTGTCAAGATCTTCCATTCTTTTCTCTTAGCTCTTTTTCAAAGCATTCTAAATATGAATCTATTCACTCAGCCAGTGATTCTACTCATAGAGTACAGCCTAGTCTACAGTACTTATTACTTTTATTTTTTCCGCCAGCTCAGCTGCGGAGCCAGCCCTCTTGCTGGTGTGCTGGAGATGTAATGGGGTAAGTGTGTCGGCACATGTGGCGTCCCACACCAGTGCCCAGGCCATACTCCAAGGGAATAGAGTCATCCGGGCGTTGGCCATCTGTTCGCGACATGCTGCTTGGATGGAGTATAGAAACACTGTTAACAGTGCCAAAGGCCCGGCAGATGATCGTTGAGGGCTGCATGCCGGGAGATACAATTGAACGTCTGTTTTGGTGAACTTGTACAATCAAGAATCACTCCCTGGGCGAGACAAGGAGCCGAGATCTCTCAACTCACCGGCAGAAACGTCACGCGGTGGGTTCCAAGAGGTATTGTGCTTAATATATTTATTTATTCATATACAGTCCACTTTTTCGAAAGGAAAATTTTAAAGGAAGGCATTGTTTATTTTGCCCTCGAAATGGATGGCCGGTTTGGGGTACCCGTAACTAAATCGCGCCTCCAGTATAATATTCCCTAACATCGCCTCAGATGTCATGTACGCTTGTGTGATATTTGAAATAAACTTTAACCGTCAAATAATCATTTATTCCATAGGCAAAATTTTGCACTGGAAAACGTAATTTTTTAAGCTATTGCTCGTTCACTGACTAACTTCCCTGAGAAGAACGAACAAGAAATTCTAGGGATTGTTCGTTTCAAATAAACTTAAATGCTATGTAATTACACTTTGAACCATATTTGTGTTATTATTATTATGTTCTCTTTGTATACATCTTTATATCTAACACATATCTATTTTTTTTATAATATCAATGACAGGACGAGCAAGTCGTGCGCCTGATGGTAAGGTACATGCCCGTCCATAACAGTTGCGGTGTCTATAATAGTACTTGGTACTTGGTGTAACGGGCTGGTGTCCGCAACTCGACGACAAGGCGCCTATTTTGCGTGTGGGTCTATAATAGTAATTATAATAGTATTTATTTATTTTTTGTTGCTAACCCAGAACCTAAATTGCCCGTCAGTTTTTCAAAGGTTAGTTGGAGGAAGTCCCTTATGGAATAAACATTTTATATTGATGGTTAAAATGTGTAATTAGTTTTGTGGTACAACAAAGTGTTTACATAAATACATACTTAAATTGGTTTGTTTGAAAATTTAATACGCGATTAACAATCCGGTAGAAATAATTCCATTTCACATAAAGAGCTAATTTCTGGGAAACTGCTGCTCCGATTATTATAATTACACACTTTGCGTAAATATAATACAAAAGAATTTTAAATTTTCGTTTCAATGATTTTCTAAATTAATCGCCTTTAGAAAATTGAGTTTAAAGCTGCCTTTAATTATAACTTTTAAATTTATAATGAATTGTGGAACTTTGAAAATAAAACACATTTTCAAATGCAAATTGAGGCTTGTAGATTTATAAAGAAAATTGTCAGTTGTCAGTTGTCAGATACAATTTTTAACGAGTTTTCAAATTCATTACAAGTCTAGACCGCAAACTATTCATTCCCAGCTTTTGTGTAATCAGGCCACATCTGCAAAAGAAATAGTTTTAAATGAATACTAGACAAAATCACATAGTTGCTTAGATCCCAAAGTACCTACTTGTGTTATGGAAACCAGGAACAACGACCGTAACACAAACACCAGACAAGTTAGTTTTGTACATTGACCCAACCTGGGATTGAACCAGCTGCTGTTTTTAAATCATCTCAATTGTGTGTCGACACAATTTCAATATTTTATAATTTCCCCCTTTGCACTCTATGCGCGTGATCAGGAAATTTTTTAAGCTAACTTTCTTTCGCGCGCGATTGCTCGTGTTCGTTTTTGTTATAATAGCGCAGAATAGATGACGTGTAACTGGCGCATGTTGGAGTGAGTCTGTGTAAAGCCCGCTATTGGCAGGATTTTGTACGTTGAAATTCTGCTAAAAATTAAAAGTAATAGCTTGTCAGTGGCTAGACAAAGCTGTTATTCGGTATTTTTCTCTTTAATTGAGAGTTGATAACGTAGTCTACTAACAATGTGATGTTTTTTCGAATATTTTTATTTACAATTTCAGTGCTTAGTATCGATTATCGAGTTTTATATTATATTTTTATATGCTCCTACCCTTCACAACCGGAACGCAATTATTATGAAATAGGTAAGGTGGCAGTATAGATTTTAAGACTTTCGTAGTTATTCACTAAATGATTATAGCACAACATCTCACACAGACTGACACTAACCACTGGATCGAGTTGCATAGCCCCCAGGTACTCTCGACAGAACGTCACTACATACCACGGTTGGTACGAGAAGCCATCGAGATCACGAAGTACAAAACATTTAATCGTGATAATAGTTTTAAACTGTCCAGTGCCGTGTTCGGAGTCCATCCGGTTCTTAGTGCGTGCAGTAATAAAAACAAAAACACTTCGAGTTCAGTTTCGCGTGTGGATGCAGTGAGTGTGGTTTGTGTGAAAAAAGTGAGTGACAATGGTAACGCCACAACAAATTGCGACGAAGGTAGTCGTCGACAGCGCAAGAGGGTAGACAGATATGTCTGCTCTTAAAACTGTCATCTGCCGCCGTCCAGTCAACCCGTGACCATGGCGCGTGCAACCGTTCCGAAATATCGGGAAATTAAAAAGAAGTCATACCGTGGTAAGAAACCTGAAATTAGTGATAATCATTTAAGTTGGCAGTACTTCCCTGGACGAATTCTTTCACGCACACTTTCACACACAAATGATAAATAATTTATTATCCCCACTCAACATTAATATTAAAGATGGCGTTGTTGTGAAACCATATCATTTTGTCAACAATAACTAACAAACTAAACATAACACATTTAAACACAGCACAAAATACTTTGCACTAATGATAAAATAAAACAAGACATACGTGGCATCTGTTACAGGGTTAACTCACAACAACTTTTAAAACTAGAAAGTGCCACATTTGACTGTAAAATACTACACACCACATGTTGTAACTGAGTAGAACTGGATCGTTTTTTCTTGTTCTTTCTTTAGATGATTAAAATACTTAATGTAATTTAGTAGAGTGTAACTCCTTGCGGATATTTTATTTCAGGGAAGTTAAACTGAACACTTAAATTTAAAAAATATATACGACATACAAAATATATAAATGACAAGCAAACTGCCTCTGTGGACGAACGGTTATCATGATGGACTGCCACGCAGGGGTCCCAGATTCGATTCCCGGGACGGGAGAAATATTTGTATGGCCTACATTTATTTATCTCGTGAGTTTGAGTGTAATTTGTGGTTCTTTATGTATGTGTCCATGGCACCCGCGATAGAGGGTTTCCCTAGTGCGAGGCAGTGTTAGGCAAAATTTAATTGTTCTGGCAATTAAAGATTGACAATTAATTAATTGCCAATTGCGAAACAGCAATTAACGATTGATCAATTGTTAGTTACGAGAACCGCAATTAACAATTAATTAATTGTTAATTGCGTTAATCGCGTATATCTACAATTAACAATTAATCAATTTTCAATCCTTTCAATATTTTTGATTAACAATTAACAATTAAAACTGACAATTATGACAAATTTATACCCCCCAACCAATTCCCCAACCGACCCCCTAACCCACCCCCTAACACACCACTAACCCACCCGGTAACCCATATTCGTAATGACATTTTTATTCAGTAGTTTCGGTTTTAATTGTTAGTGTCAATTGTTTCTTAGAACAACTAAAAAAATTAATTGCAATTAATTTAATGCAATTAAAATCAATTCAATTGCAATCAATTGCAATTAAATCAATTGCGACACGTCGCAATTGATTTAATTGCAATTGATTTCAATTGAATTGATATTTTAATCTAATTGAAATTTAATTGATTAACGCCCAACACTGGTGCGAGGGTATGAATGTGTGTGATAAAAAATCTCAATCAACGCCATCTAACATCTATTTTGGGAACTAAAATTCTCATAGTTATTATTGCAGAGTATTGTTTTGAATAGATTTGTTATAACCCAAATCGACTTAATTTCATCCAGTATTTAACCTTTTACTTATCAGCAAGGCGGTTATTAGACTGTGATATTTAGTCGCCATTTTTTTTTTCTTAAAGAGTACTAAGAATTAGAAATAATGCTAAATCATCTAAAATATTAAAAAAATGATTCTGTTCAATATTCTGGCTAATTGTATCTAGTAAATTTTTCAAAATTGTCTCGAAGTCATATGGACGACGCAAGGGCAGCGACCCCGAATCTCGCTTCACCGAACGATACGTAATCTTTCTCGATCGCTTATTTACCTATTTTTAAAATTATGATTATGTACTAGTATTGTTATAATTTACTATTTTTTTACATTAATAAGAAAAGTCGGCTGAAAAAAGTTTTTTGTAATTTACATTTGGGACTTACCAACTTTAGGTTTCATGAAAGTATTGCTAGAAGTACCTAACTCCACAGTGGCTTTCATCGTACCGGAGCGACCACCAACTATGCAGAGATTCGCACGTAAGTTTCGTTTCAACATTAGACTCCACAACTTTGAAAGAAGAAACTTCGATACTCGTATCCTCTGCAAAAACTAAACGTTTCACATCATGCCATAAGAATAGACACGCACTTGTACTACTAACTCTTGTTTACATACTAAACCACATGGCATTTCGTGACAGACTAGAATAGTACCTATCCGGGATGTCAGCGTGACGTAGACGCAGTCAGTATGGGATGCAAGGTCTACTGATTGGTAGATACCAAACGCGCGCTCGATACGACACAACCCCGCCGTCGTCGCTACCCGCCCCCACCAACAAATAGATCTAAAATGCGTTTCTTTCTGCACATTGAAGATCATTGTTCAAAATGTTTGCAAGTGCCGATGCCGTGCAAGTCAATGACCTTTGGATCAAATTTGTTTACCGCAATTAAATAAAAAATAGGGATTTACGACTTTTTTTTCGATTTATTTTTTTAGTAATTTGGATTCAGTTTCGGATATAGAATGACCTCTGTAAATATGGCGATAATGCAAATCAACACATTGTATACAAAGAGATTAGTAGCGACTACTGCGATTCGCTACATCGTCCGATTGTCGATAGAGTTACAAGAATTGGAGAGGATGTGTGTTGTATTTTCCTATACGCAAATTCAAATATCCATGTGAATGTGCCGCCATTAGAATCATAAATGTCTGTCGTAGTTACAACCAGGACTAGCGCTGAGTACATCATTATCTTTATACACAACACTTTGTACGTTCTACGACGGTTCAGGTATCCTCTGAGGAGAAGGTTTCAAACTCCGCCACCTTGGAACAATTCATATTGGGAATTTCACACATTTTCAAAGAGTTACTTTCTTCGAAGGTTTTCCTTTACTATGAGTGAGAGATCTAGTATTGCTATTAAACATTTCCAAATTTGCGTAACTTGTAAACTAAAGTCAAAGGTACATGCAGCAATAGCTGCAGCAGCATGCTATTTGTACCGTCTCTAAATCTCAGTTGCGAGGTAACTATTTTCCCACAGGAATATCACCGCTCCACCGCACTTTGACGGCTTTTTAAACATAGTTGAATTATTATATTCAGAGTGTTTATAAGATAGTTAATGATTTGACTTCACATTCCATTATTTTCATCATCTAATAGAAAAAAAGAGAAAAAATTAAAAAGTTCTTTAATAACCAGTTCTACGCAGTTGCAACATGTTGTCTGTAGTATTTTACAGTGAAATGTTTCACTTTGTAGCTGTAAAAGTTGTTGTGAGTTAACCCTGTAACAGATGCCGTGTTTTTCTAGTTTCGTTTTCTCTTTATATATATTAAATATATTTATATATATTTTATATTTTGTTTTGTTTTTACGGTTTATTAGCAAAATGATTTGTCATTGGTTGTAATGATAACCTCGCGGAGAGAGCTCTTGTCTCTAACGTCATTCCCATCCGCATTGCCATATTTGAATTTTTTCTTGTAACTCAGCAAGACGAACAATCGTACTTAGCTTTCAAAAGCAAACAATATCCACTAAATACCTTTTTTTATACGACTACGTTGCAATAATATTTACATTTATTTATTAATACAAAACACAGGGACTTGTTGACCTTACGGTCTCCGAAGATTAATTTACATACAAGCTATGAGGGATTGTTTTATATGGCACATGTATCTAAGTAGAGCTGTAGAGCTCTTCGTGAAAGAGTATGTCCAGAGAAGTACTGCCATTGCTATCTATTTTTGCCTCAGTAGTACACTACTTACAAGCAAGGATGAGAAGTAACAACCGGGAGCGATTCGTAATATATAACAATAAATGACAAATTGTTAGTCGATATAACGCTCAACAGATATAATTAATTTATGGTATACAGACATTCGACATATTCTTGCATGATATAAAGGTCACTGGATATAATAGACGATTGATGTAACAACTTTCTATCTAATATACATATGGCATAGTGTTCATTTTATATAAACACTTCAGATATAACAGAGTACAATGTTGAATGTGTATGTGTGAAAAAAAAAATATTAATATAATTCCAGTAGTGTTTAGGTGCAACGGTGAATGAACCGATTTGTTTGCATTTGCTAGTTGGTTCGACCTCCTCCTGTGGGTTTAAGTTAGGTTAGTGTATGCAATAAAACATTCCGCTTAAAGTTTTAATATATATATTATATAACACAAAAAGCACATAAAGCTATACAAAAAAAATGGCGATTTTACATTTAATAAAAAAAAATCTTATCAACATAATATAGGACGCTTGAACTATTCTTAAAAATATAAAATAATATAACACAATATTTCGTCTATTGTATTATTTAATACATTATACTGGTAGTACTTATACCATTTGTTCATTATTTCACTTAATCGTTATGTCTAATGTTTGTTAACCGACTTCAAAAAAGGAGGAGGTTCTCAATTGGACTGTATGTTCTTTTTTTTGTTTTTGTTTTTTTTTGTATGTATGTTACGCGACAACTCCGGTATTTGTGAACCGACTTTCATGATTCTTTTTTTGTTGGAAAGGGGGTATTTCCATAGTGGTCCCATTTCATTTTAAAGAAAATCATCCACCTCAAAGGGTGGCTGTTCACGCATGAAGATTCATTTTTATAAATAGCGTCTAACTTTAATTTAGGAGCAATTACTTTTAGCAATTATTTAGTTGATTTTGCTATTTCTCCAATTCAAGGCGTTTTTCTCTCGATATACTTTGAGTAGTGTCGTAGTGAGAACCTATTTTTATTATCTCGAGTATCAAGTCCTGTACAGTGGCGAACTAGGGGATATTTCAATGAAACCTAGCAAATAGACGTAATTCCACGTGCTTTTGAGGTCGGTTTTTTTAGTACTCTGTACTGAGATTATTATACTGAAGGTTCATTATACACATTCAAATTATGCCTTTTGTTGTTATACCTTTGGTTGATTATATACAGTGAGTGATTAGCCTTAGAAAATATAGCAAATGTTATTTATACCAAGTGAAAATAGATTATTTGTTGTCATAACTTTCGTTACACTCCCCGTAACAATCACATGTTTCAGCGTGACGGTGCAGTATCAGGGCTATGACCTAAGACTTTTCCCCTATAGTATACCCATTCCCGGTATATGAATTAATGATAATCAATTTCTATCTCAATACCCGAGAGAGTCTCAATTTCTAGAATGAGTTGATAACACATGTCCCTTACAACACTAATGGACATGTTAAGAGCTAGTATATGTGTGCGCACTTACAACGTGTCAACTAGACTCACACACGCATACGATTATATAAACAAGCGTCGACCTCTCTCGACCTTTGATGTCTCAATTAGCAACACGTCTCTACTATCCTTCTACCTATATGTGTTTCCGATCCGGATTCTGCTCGGGTAATAGAACTACTACTGTGCTCACGACAATGACGGGCTTGGAAATTCAAGAATTGATTTTTCTGATGCTTTTTGCTGACTCTACGTTGCCTTTGCACTGGTAGTAATCTATGGTCTCACTTACCCATCAATTATTAATTCGTTTTGAACGAACCTACAGAAATATGGAAGTCGTTAGCATGTAATATGTTGAAGATTTTTTTCCCTACGTAGTGGGATCTAAAGGAGTACTGCAAGGTGGCGTCCTATCACCAGTTTTATTTTCTATCAATCGCATTAAAATAGTATATTTTTTTATCGAAGTACCAAAAAGGGCCAATACCTGTCTGATACCCGAGGCGGTGAGACACCCGAGCTTTAGCAAGAGTGTCTGTTACTTCGAGGGTTTCAGGTGAAAACTTTACTTTCACTTTGATTGCGAGAAAAAGAAAACATATTTCAGTCGTTTACGCGCTACAACAAAATGACGAACCAAAATTCTAGTCATCGCGGTATTTTTTTATTCAACCAGACGCAGTCATAGTAAACGCCCTAACGCAGGAAAATAATATGGCGCCGCCGTCTATGCGGAAAAGGTACGTAACTAAAATAGAGCATACTACTAGCTGTTTGTATTTGTATAGGACACTGGGAGTTAATTAAAAAATTAGGTACTTTTTACTCTTACTTTTAGAGCATGAGAAGTGAAAATATCTTTATTTGATAAATAAACAAATTACACTTGAATTACTCAAATTAATTAAACATTCGTATCGTTATTTTCTTGAAAAAAATTCCAAAAACTCGTTTTATAAATTAGTATTTGTTTACACTTGTCATTTTCAATATTTACTTTAAAGTAAGAAACCCAGAGGTGTGTCAATAGTACGTGACTTTAGCTGGACCGTTTCACTCAAATATAATTATTTAAAAGGTCAAGGTCATGGCCCGTTAAACCAAAATGAATTTTTCACTTTATTAACTCTATTACCTTCACTTGTTCCAGATCTTTACGCGGACGACGTCCAAATTTACACCCGGTCTCAAAATGATTTATCATTTACCAACGATGCTACAAATGTGGACCTTGTGCCTATTATTTTTAGTCTTATAGTAAACCCGTACAAAATACATTGTGTTACATTATTGGTAACAATTGGTTTGGATATCGTATTGATTTTGAGTCTAGACGAATTGAGATTTTGTGACATTCGATATTTTTTCCGACTTTTTATTTTCATTTTATGTGTTCACATTATATGTTCGGCTGTATGTATGTTTTTAGATTTCTCCGTCAATTGTAGACCGTTTTGAAAATTCTTTTTTGTTTGAAAGGGCACTCTCGTGGTGGTCCCATTGTCACCAAGACAAAATCTGGTGAGGGGATCCGTAGAAATCGAGGAAAATCCTCAATTTTCGAAGATATTTACACTGACATACCGATTTCTCTATGAATTGTGGACCGTTTTTGAAAATTCTTTTTTAGTTTCAAAGGTAGTGTTCGCGATAGTCCCTGATGCCAACGATGCTGTTCCGGGTTCGTTTCGGTTATCAAAAATTAAAAAAATATTTTCCGCATATAAATGTAGACTTTTAACTTGACACAATACATATAATCCACAAATCACCGTTACCATGACAACAAGAAAAAAAGTATTAAATGTACAAAGGAGTCCGTAACAGTACCATTGTCACTAAGAATCAGAATCTGATGAGGGGATCCCATGAAGATCAGAAGAAGTCGATAGGCAAACTTTTGAGCTCGGTTTTTTTTTTCAATGAAAAAGTTACAATTATTATTTTAACACTGCTAAACTCCTGAGAGTAGTTTTGGATCGACACTTCACGTTGCTAAGTTTAGCAGAAAGATGTTTGGTGCGCATTTGTCATCGAGAAGATTTAAATATTTATTGCCGCTTCAGCCAAAAATTACTGAGGCCCTGAGCAATTTACGTATTGGATTATGCAGATGTTCGCAACATGAAACGGCACCAGAATATGTTTGTAACATTTATCTTCGAATTTAACTGTTTTGATGCTTATAAAGAAACCTTTTTTATGATACTAAATGACGAAATGAACAAGTAGTGCGCCTGGTGGTAAATGACTCGCCTGTTGGAATGCTACTTAGTCACAAAGATCTGAGGGGCACCGCCACTGCGCCTGTCTCCCTAAAAGTTAACAAGTCCCATGTGCGTGTAATTTTACCAGTACTGTAACCCCTCAAAACTGAAATGCTGAGTCATGCTCTTATTACTTCTTGGCGGCAGAAATAGGTAAGGTAGCAGTACCTACTTCCCTGAAGGAACTCTTTCTTTCTTTTGCTTTAAAAGCACTACTATCTTTGTCTTTGGTAACAGGGTAAAACAAACACACACATACACGCGCGCGCGCACGCGCACACACACACACACACACACACACACACACACACACACACACACAC
>NW_020653719.1:13645397-13658727 GCF_003589595.1 Hyposmocoma kahamanoa | reverse complement strand
ACACACACACACACACACACACACACACACACACACACACACACACATACACTCACACACACACACACAATCCCTGTGGCATGTATCTTATGACTTTAATTTCAAGGTTCAATTTCTGGGGTGGGTGGCACGTCCCTTTCGACGTATCTTACACCGATTGGCTAATCATTTTACTCCGATGGCAAGCATTATAGTGACATGGTAAGAAGAAGAATGTCAGAAAACATTGTGATGAAACGAGTTGAAGAAGGTTCAAAGCGCACATACTCTCTCTCTCTCTCTCTCTCTTTCTCTCTCTCTCTCTCTCTCTCTCTCTCTCTCAACTGAAATGAAACACTTAATTAATTATGATTTCAAAATGTAAAATGTGCATTTATCTACGGAAGAGCGGTGCCTCCTGACACTGGCTTGATAAGCTTAATAGGAGATACCATCCACTGTTTATATATTGTTAATTACTGAATTAAAAATTTTAAATAATTAGCATAGCGATTTAATACACCGCCTCTAGAGATAGCGGGTCGTGGGTTTGAATCCAGGCTTGGACGAAATTATTATACACCGCAACCCATGGTAGGTTATTTGATAATGGACAACCTAGATTCATTATAATCCTATTAAACGTAATTCACGAATGTTAGTTCAGCCATAAAAAATTTAATTCTTTATATACATTCTGCAGTGCACTTTCTTAAAAAACTATTTTTGAATCATAGTCTTTAGTTGAAACCTCTTTGTGTCCAGCGATGATGGGGCGATGCCAGCAAGGAAGCTTGGCATCCATTCCAGGGTGAGGCGTTACTATACACCGGGACAGTTGCTCCAGCTGTATCAAGCACAAGTCCGGACGTGCATGGAGTACTGCTGCCACCTTTGGGATGGCTCTGCTACATACCAACTGGCCACCTTGGATTTAATCAACAACCGTGCCAAGAGGCATATAGTGACTCAGAATTGGTGAAGGCGAAGCTGCAGAGCCTTAAACCGCCGTAAAGTTACCTGCTTATCGGTACAGAATATATCACGGAAAGCGTGCGATGGAATTGCACGATTTAATTCCGCCTTCCTCTTTCTATCATCGGGAGACCAGACGTAGGCTTGTACCAACCCTGTGTTGTGGATATTCCAAAGATTCGCACAAAGCGTTACGCTTCCACATGTATATGGCGAACGGCTATGGAGTGGAATTCCCTGCCTGCAGACTTCATCTCTGAACGTTATAACTTGGACCTTTTCAAGGCAAGGGTGAATTAGCATTATTTAGGTGTGCATGCTTCATCGTCGACTTCATCGTCTCTTTCCATCAGGTGAGATGGAGAACAAATGCGCACTTACTTTTCATTAAAAAAAACACTTTAGACTCCTTTTAATACTTTTTTTAGTATTGTCATGGCGACATAAATGAACTAGTATAATATCGTTGCATACGAATATTATGTGTACCAAAACCTGACTGTATGGTTTTAAACCTCTGCTTTTTCTATGGTGGAGTTAAAAATGGCAACAAACCAATAGCTTTTTTCTAATCTGCCCGACCGGGTTTTAACCGAGTTATTACCCAAACTGCCGATTTTAACCCATTTCTCTCCATAATCATGGGCCATGAAAGAGAGGCCACTCAACACAATACACACCTTGGAACCCTGTGGATTCTCAATACTAAGAATGTATGATTCACTTTTTATGAACTTCGATTCAAGTGCATACGATCTAAGGACTTTTGTATCGATTTGTTTCCGTGCGATTTTTAAGCGAATGTATTCAATAGAAAGGCAAATCGAATCGTCTAGAACAGAAAGTAATAAACATTTTGTGATAATATCGTTAAATTTGAACAAAACTCGATTTACAACAAAATTAAATAATTCGTTGTAAATATTTTTTTTTTGTGAAATTACTCCACTAGTTTTGTTATAATTATATAAAGATACACACAAAGAAACACTTAGAAAAAATCCTTCGATCCTCTGTCGTCTCCTAGCAAACCGAGCCAGACGCTATGCCAACTAAGCCACGGAACGAACCAGCGGACCTCACGAATTTTTCTTTGTGCTTGTTTGTCGTATCTTTTGTATTCGGTTTTTCAATGACTTTTTAGCCGTAGCGTCATCTATGAGAAATCCATGAAAGCATATCGTCACCCAGTTAGATACCTTTACAGCTACCAGCCCTGGCTAGAGATGTCGCTATTAAAAGTAACTGAATTTATATTGAATTGATATTAAGTTATTTTTTTGTAAAATTACTCCACTAGTTATAATTATTAATACAAAGATCGAACACTTAGAAAAAATCCTTCGATCCGGCCAGTTGTTGAGATTTTGCCTTCGATTTTGGGCGCAAATGGGTTTTAGCCCGATTTAAACCTGCCGTTAACAAAGCGCCGGGTTAAAACACGGATGCTTGTTCCACTCTAGTCGCGACGCAATCGGGCGTTTTACAAACGCGCGTTTGTATCGCTGCTAAAAATCACCGTGTGTAACCGTACTTACGCTTTTGGGAAAGAGTTAATTTTCAATATCAAATTTAAATCTAATCACTCCAACTTGAGGGGAATGTTCAAATTATGATTACAATCTTCAAAATTGAGATTACTTCCAAGTGGCAATTACGTTATCAATTTTGATTTAGTCAATAGCCATCGTTCTTGTAAAGTGGTCTAATGTAAAATTAAATTTAATAATAAACTTTTAACAAAACCTCTGTTAAACATTTCCATAAATACCGAAATTTCGGAGAAGAAGAGGCGTAAAATTCAAACTACAAAACTTACAAGACCAGTAAAAAACAAAAAATTAACCTGTAACGCAAAAAGAGGGGAGTTATAAGCTTAATGCCTTTGTCTGTTGCACCTGTATGTCTATCTGTTCCAGACGTAAAACACGAGTAATTAATTACGAAACAAAAAACAAAGAAAACAAAAAATATAAAAAACAAATTAATTAAAACCCAAACCATTTACATACAAACACTAGGTAAAGAGATACTTTGTGTGGTGCCAGCTGCTGTAACAAAAGGGTCACTATGATTATGATTACAAAGATCGATCACACAGAAAAATTTCGTCGACCCGGTGCGACTTGAAACGACGTCCATGCTGCACCGTAGCATTGCTCTAACCTAGTCCAGTTATCTAGTCATCGAAATTCTCCTATGTATTTTTGTCATAGGTCCTTGTACTGACTTTTCGGCATTCGTCGCCGCTAGTGAGAAGTTTTTGAATAACTTTCTCACTGCAGCCGCTATCTTTACCGATATCACAACTGACGCAGATGCCGCTTTTCGATCAAATGTATTTATAGTGATTTTTTGGGAAATAATTCCACGAGTTTTGTTATAATTATGAATACAAATTTCGTAGACCCGGTGGGACTTGATCCTATGTCCATGCTGCACCGTAGCTCTAACTATCTGAGACACGGGTCCGGTTACCGAATCGTAGAAATTCTGCGGCGACGAATGTCGAACAGTCAGTACAAACATCTATATAAAACATATAGGTACAGCAGGGACGGGGGTTCAAGTCCCATCTGGTCGGCGAAGAATAGAAGATGAAGTTAACTGTTTTATACATTTTTAACAAATAACAGAATTTTGGACCTATTCGAGAGAGTTTGCAAATTTAATCCATTTATACGTACCACTTCTGGGCACGTGTCTCCTCTAAGGCGAGGGTATTAAGGTCATAGTCCGCCATGCTGGCCTAATACGGATTGGGGATATCACACGTTTTCTGACAGTGTGAACCGTTTTATACGTGCGGCTTTCATAACAATGTTCTCCTTCACCAAACAGCTCATGGTAAATTTCAATGTAATTTCGCTCATATACTCGAAGAAACTGAGGTGCGAGCTCGGGTTCAAACCCACGATCTCTGCTTGGAAGGCAGATATGTCTGTCAAATGTATGTCAAACCATTAGGCCACCAAGGCTTTTTTTTCAATAATTGAACTTAACCCAACGTAATATAATTGGTTGTTACGCCCTTCTTTGACCAAATTTCGATATAATATTTCCATTAATCATAGTTTTGAAATAGATTTTGGCCTTTATTGGAATTTGAGTGAAAAGCAATTTATGTTTTGGTAATTTTGAAATTAATAAATCCATAGCAATTTGTGACGTTAAATTTGTGAATTAACCTCATACTATTGTGGTTATGTGAAACAGTAACGGCAATCAGCGATATCGATTCAATATACTTTTCATTTTCAATAGACGCAAATTATATTTGTGGTGATTAATATTGTGGACGGATTGTACTACAACTGGATTCAATTTGAACTCTGTCAAGCTGAAATGATGCAAAATACAAATTAAGACAAAAGAAATCCCTAAGATAAACAAATGTTTACAAAAAAATCGTCAAATGTAGAAGAATAAGATATACATAAATTTATTTACAATAATTGATGATAATAGAACAACAAGAGAGAATTTTAGAAATAAGCACGAATAATTAAATTTGGAGAATATTATAATAGAAATGAACACCTATGTAAATGAAACAATGTATCCAAAGGGAACAATGTATTTGTTGAAAAACCTAGTTATATTCGAAAACCTGTTCTGTGTAAATCGCTCGTATTTGGTGAGAGAGCGAAAAAAAAGATTGCTATGTTACACTCTCTTTACAACTTCGTTCATTATCATGTTCGGAGGTTTACTCAACGACTATGTAGTAGCTGGTTTGTCCATGACATTTCATAACAAACTGATACTAATTTACAATGGGATAGAGTTGTTAATACTTGCATCAGGTGCCAGAATGAAAAAAACCTTTGTAGCTCAAGACAGATTGGATCTGAAATGTGGTCTTGATGATAATTATATAACAAAATTTAGGGCAATGGCAAAAACCGCTCTAATAGTCAATGTGATATCAGTCGTGTTGAATCTTGGTGGTAGTTTGTATCTCGATGTAAAAATATGTATAGCTTTAATCTTTTGCTATGCCGCGGCTGTGCATGATATGGAAATCGATTTAATACGGTTATTGATAGAAGGATATAACTTGAGGCTGATGAATTTAAAAGAAGTTACACCAAGAGCAGGGTGTAGGATCTACAGACATGTTTTAATTGCCGCCTCGCAGTTGGGTGAAGAATTTAATTTAAGAGTAAGTATTGCAATTTGTAAGCCCAGTATCTGAGAGGTCAAGTGTTCGAATCCCGGTAAGTATGTATGCCTTGATTTCGAAGTTATGTTTGTGAATAATTAGTAGCAATGTCTCTCGTTAACTGTGAAAGAAAACTGCGATGAAACCGAAGAAAACGTATTAAATCTCGTATTGCCCAAACACTCTCATTAGAGAAAGCCCGTGCTCACCTGTGGGACTCACAATAGCTTCACTATAACGATAACTAACTTTGTGCAAGTATAAGAACTATTAATGTTATTGCATATAAGAAATACGAAAGATTATTAAATCAACTAGAACTCTAAAGGCATCTACCTGGAAGCAACTTTTTGCTTGTGTATTTTGTTCGCCAAATTACAAAAACAGTTTGTTGGCCCCAAACTTAAGTTCCCACCAAGTAAGAGTAACCTTTATTCCGAACTATAACAAAATAATTAGATAATATTAATAATAATAATAATAATAATAATCATTTATTTCGGAACTGGGTCCATAGATTGTTAGTTAAAAATATTGAAGTGTAATTTTTGTTACAGATCTTGGTGATGTTGACCACAACTTTAATTAAAACTGTTTCTTACAGTGTCGTTGCTATTTTAGCCGATGCTGAACCAGTAAGTACCAAATAAACATCTGAATATATTCGATATTCACTTAGATACACAGTCTAATATTTAAAAAGAGTTAAGTCACCGAATGAATGTCACGCTCTCTCGGGTACCAGGCAATCTCATGGTCCATCCAATAGTACCTCAAAGAAATCAATTAAACGATATTAGATTTACTGGCATATTGTGATCTGTGGTCTTTCTCCCCCTTCCAGATTCTGATAACGTTTCTATTAATTCGTCAGCTGAAGATTCTGTACTCGTTTACAATGTTTTGCCGAGCCGCAGCAAATACTGAATGCATTCGCAAGAATCTACAATTTCATCTCGCGACCAAATTGGTTCTCGATCCGTTAACTTCTAAAGGTATTTTGAATATCGAGTTCTTAGGTTTTTGCAATTGTTATACATAGGAATGAAACTATTTTTCCGGATTTAAATCGCGTATATTTGTTTTTTCAAACAAACCGACGTTTCGGGCCCTTTACAGGTCCCATGGTCACGGTTGACTGTTGACACGGTTGACTCGATATGTACACCAGTACGGACTGGATGTTGCAAATAAAATCCGGCGGTTTGAAGACCTCAAGAACAAACGTGCGCGCGCCAGTCAACCGTGACCATGGGACCTGTAAAGGGCCCGAAACGTCAGTTTGTTTGAAAAAACAAATATACGCGATTTAAATCCGGAAAAATAGTTTCATTCCTATGTATTTTGAATAGTTCCTATATTTTTGTATAAAAGATACCCACGCTTGGCATCAATTTCACCTGATGTCAAGCACCGATGTCGCCGACACGTTTGTCTTGCCAAGCAGTAATGTGAGCGTTACCATGTTCCGGATTTGGAGGGTAAAGTTGCCAGTGAAATTACAGTCGTCCATCGTTCTGCAACTATTGTCGTAAGCAGGATTGTTGCGAATACCAGCAGCCGCTTCCGCGGATAATCTGCATAAATTAAAATATCAGCATAAGCGTCCGCTTTCATCGATGCTGATATTCATAGCGGATGTTAGAGTCGTGACATGACCTAAAAGGCGCATTGGAATAATTTACAAACCTTCCAGAAGCTTTTTCGGCTTACAGTATGCTGTAAACCGAAAAAGCATCACACCTCTGCTTTAAAAAAGTCACTTTGATAAAATTCCACAACGATTAAGCTGGGCATTTTGATTCTTTTCATGAAGAAAGATTCTTTTCTTATAAATGTCAAACAATACCAAAGAATATAGAAAGAATTTTCGTATAGATAGATTGAATAATACACTTTTCGTAAATTTAATAAATAAAATCAGTATCCGGTGACGTTAGGGTCAAAAATCAACATCCTCTAATGTATAAAAAACTGGCAGCATCAGCAACTCTGGTCGTAAAAATGGTCGAGATCACAATAGGATACACCTCATATAATTTCCCAATATAGATTCGATATTTTTTTTAGCTACGTACAGAACAGAAAATTTATTAAAAGGGCAAATATTATATTATGCTGTTACAGAATGTAACGCAGAGAAGTACAAAATTACTCGTCGTTTCTACAAAAGCGTGTTGACCGAGCGCCCACGATACATAAGCGGTGCGATCAAGGCATTGGATATGAACACACCTCTCCGGTTGATTGACGTCAGCGTTAATTACTTTCTTATTATTATTCAGGTGAGTGAAAAAGCTTTGATTGCCTCTCAGTTGGGAGATTGACCTTTCAAATCCTTGTGGCAGCATGAATAATATTAATAATAACCTCTGCGTTAAAAAAGTTCACAATCCCTGGAAAACTTCACGCGTTTCCAGGGGTTGCGAACCTTTTTCAACAATCACATTTTTTCTTCGCCGTTAGCAAGAGACATTAGAACCAAGTACCTACGACATAACATCTAATTTAAAAATAAAAATAATTAAATATTATTTATTTCAGAAATCATCCATAGCAATGTTAGTAGTAAATTAGTAACGATTTGTTTTAAAATTATGTTAGTAAGTAAGTAATTATTTTTCTATCAAAATCAAAACGGAGAGCACAACTTAATCATTCCGAAACTTGTTAGTTCCGGACATGGATGTAAACCCCTTTGGGTAGTTTCATCCAATATTTGTGGATGGGACCCCTATCCGCAATCATCTTCAGGACGTCGTTGGTGCAGCAGCGCAATCTGCATTTCAGGGAGTTAGCCTTTTTACGTATAATCGCGAAGAAATCATCAATGCGGGCTTCGGCAAACATCCCCGACGCACATACAGAAGCGCGGTAAACCCAACAAAGCCCTGAAGATGTTATTATACTGTACGCGCAGAGCACTGTAGGCACACCTGTTGTATGAGGTTCACAGACTGCTCGTGTAAAACCACTGACAATATGTATTGAAAAGTAAAATCTAAGTGTGTATATATTCAAACCAATGTTTTTAACTCTTTACTAGTCTGAAAGTCACGGCTGACAGAGATTGTTATATCTTGAACCAGTTATGTCTAATATTAACACAATCCACTCTATTTTTCAATATACTACATATATATAGCTACAAAACTTTCTAGAGTGGTTTATATAATTATCATTACTCATTTATTTAATTATTATTATTATATAATTATCGACTCTTATTATATCGACCCTTCCTACGTAAATTATCGTATGTCGAAATTGTCAAGTTTACAGAGGAGCTTTTTAAAGTTTTCAATTCATGGAAATGTGTATAACACGTGACTTTAGCATTTCATTAGCAATTTTGTATTAACGCGGATGTGCGTCAAAAAGCGGGTAAACTGAAGTTAATTAAGTGTAGTGAAGTGGACGGGTCGGGTGACAGTATAAAATTATAAAATAAATTGTGGTTGTTCATCTAACCGATATCTAGGCTTTGATAATACTCTATGTGAGTAACGAGCTTTGTCGAATAAAACTCGGAAATGCTAAAGTCATGTACTATGCCCATTTCAATGAATTCAAAACTTTAAAACGCTCCCCTGTAAACTTGACAATTTCGACATACGATACTTTACGTGGGAGGGGTTGATATAAGAGGGAAAATACTTTAAACAAAAAATAAATAAAAACTTAATTAAAAAAATAGATAGAATATTTTGCTTCGTTGAGACATTACTTTAGTTTTAAAATCAAATAATAAGTTTATTGCCTCACCTGTGAATTGAACCGACCAAAAGTTGAAAAAAAAAGGTATCCTTTATTATTATGATGCCAATCAAATTGATTTGATTTGATTGATTTCTCACAAGTGTCTTAATTTAAAGGAACACCGTTTATAAATAAATAAATAAATAAAAATAAAAATCATTTATTTCGGGCAGCAAAGACCCATAATAGACAAAACATTTCACATTATTAATACAATTTATAAAATCAAAATTAAATTAAAATTAAACCCATTGCATCTATCAAAAATCAAAATAATAAAATAATAATAATATCATGCAAAGGAAAACAAATCAAAATAATAAAAATAAAATTTAAATGAAAATAAAATAAATGAAATTAAATCTAATAGTAACCTAATTTTAATTTTTAATTACCGCCATGTCCGGCACTATAGCAGGCATGCTTATCGCAACAATGCCGGACATAGGGGCAATCTAGCCTTTCCGCTATCATGTTCAGGACGGTATTAGAGCTGGCCCGCACTCTGCGCACCAGTGACGCGCACCGTTTGCGCATGGTTGTGTAAAAGCAGTCGGTGCGCGCCGTCGCGAACATACCGGAGGCGCTGCAGGAGCGGGGCAGCCCCAATATCGCCCTGAAAGCGTTATTATATTGTACACGGAGCGTGTTGTACGCTTTTTTTGTATAATTGGACCACAGGGCGCACGTGTACAGTGAAGTGCAATACGCACGAAAGAGCGTGATCTTCACCCCCACTGAACTCCGCGCAAACCTGCGAGCCAACATATTTGCCCTCATGGACAAGGCCCTCCGCTCGCGCTCTATGTCAACTTTGTCCTCTAGGCCGACCGTGACTATGTGTCCTAGGTATTTGAAATGGTCCACTCTATCTAGAGGGACTCCGTTAAGGTATACAGGTGGTACGTTTTGTGGACAGTTAGCACCGTCGGCCCGGAAGACCAAGTACTGACTTTTGGTAGCGTTATACCGTAAGCCATGTTCTTCAGCGTACAATTCGCAGACTTGTAATAGCTGGCGTAGGCCACAAACTGACGCACTCAGCAGAACCATGTCGTCCGCATAACTGAGATTATTTACGCAAACGTCATCAACGTGACAGCCGACATGGCGACTGCTGAGCTCGACGATCAAGGCATCCATATATATATTGAACAGTGTGGGCGAGGTCAAACCACCCTGCCTCACACCACATTGAAGCCGATACGACTCTGACATTGTACCCGCCCACCTGACGTTATTAACCTGGTGTGCATACCAATACTTAAAAATGTTTATCAGTTCATGCGGTAGCCCCATGCTCTCCAGCTTATTCCACAAGACATCATAGTCCACCAGGTCAAAGGCCCTAGACAAGTCGAGGAAACACGCATAGACTGGCGTTTTACGAACCGTGTAATATCTAACGGTATGCTTAAGACACAGTATTGCACTTTCTGTGGACAATTTGGGTCTGAAACCAAATTGATTGTCGTGCAGTTTTGTGTGTTTTTGTAACTGTGTATTAAGCACACCGTCAAACACTTTGGCGACAATCGTAGCTAGGGAAATGGGCCTATAGTTGCTTTTGTCGGCAAGGTCACCCGTCTTATTTTTTACTATTGGTACCACCACGGTTTTCATAAGATCTGACGGTAAATAGGAGTGGCTTACGCATAACGTGTAAAACATGGAAAGAACTCTAGATGTATGGGGACCAGCGTGCTGCAGGTGCTCGATGCTGAGGCCATCGTGACCTGGAGATTTTCCTCTCGTCATGTTTTTTATTATATTTGAAACATCCTCGGCTGTCACTCCACTGTTTACTGCCCCGCTTAGCTTATCAGCACCGGGCACCCCGCTCGCCGGACCCGGGGAAGACCGTACAGTAAAATGGCTACTAAACATATTAGCTATTTCCCTATGCTCACATACGCCGTCGATGCTCACGGGGCGACTAGGTTTTAAGTTCTATTTTCTTATAGTTTTCCAGAAACTTCGAAAATCACCTTTTGAATGTTTCTCCGCTAGGGCGTCCATCTTTATCTAAGTACACAATTTATTACAAAAGAAACATTTGAAATTTCCAATATCTCGGTCTATTCCACTAGTCTCTACCAGCTATCCCCCCTGGTGGGGACAAGTGGATTTTTTCCACTCTTCTCTACCATACCATCACTGGTTGGCATATGGTCTACCTGCGGCATTTACAATATTAGAAGTTAAATTTAAGTAAAATGTAGTGCGTCGCCTACGGGATTTAACAAATTTACGCCTGATTATGATAAAAAAAATTAAGTTTTAACAAATTTAGATTTAAATTCAGAAAAAGATTTCATTTTTAATAATATTACGCCGTCATGAATCATGGATTTGTTGCGGACAGTATCAACAGAAAAAATTAAAAATAAAAGTAAACATGCGTAACTTCTGAGTCAAAATGAAAACTACATAAAAAACTCAAAGCGAAACGTTCAAAGAGATCCCATAATCCAATCAGCAACGATTCCCGTAATATGAACAGCTACTTGCATTGAAACAAAGGCGGTTTCGTCTCCCTTTTTTTTAATTTCCGCCTTGGAGCTCTCCGACGGAGATTGTCGGTATTTTTTTTGCCTTGATGTTTTTATTTAACATAGTTTATTTTACAAATATAAACACTAATATTTTACTCTCTATTTTATTTTCTCCGTTTACTTCTGTTGTTTTTATTGTGCCATGGATTCGGTAGTTACATACATAGTTCTGTTCAGAATTGCATGTTGTAAAAGGTGTATACGATGCGAGGGAGGGTGAAGAAAGACACCAAATGCACAACAGCGTTTATTCACAAGGTGTAAGAGCTATTACACACGCGCGTGACTTTAAACTGCATCGATACAAACTCGCGATTGCATCGCTACACTTGGGATTTATAAGCGATTGCATCGATGCAATCGCGAGTTTATATCGATGCAGTCCCCTGTGTGTACCCACACTAAGGGTCGTATTCCAGAACTCTACTCAATGCTCTAGTCAGGACTTGAGTAGACTTGCGTATGATTTCAAGCATTGGAAATACGACCCTAATGGCAAGGGCTTGAGTGATGATTTTCAGTGCTCACTGCAATACTCAAGTCCTGACTTGAGTATTAAGTAGAGTTCTAGAATACGACCCTTAGATCGACATAAGAGACGTAATCGCACTTATCTTCGAAGTCGACTCACCATCCTACGAAGTGGAAGCGGCAGCCGGTGATAAGGAACGATTGTATGAAATTTCATCCAAGTATTCCAGGTGGTGGAAGTTGGTACTGGAGTGTCACTCATAGATGACGCGGCTTTTTTGACATTGACTTTGTAGTTGGCCGCTGATGGCATTGACTGCGCCATCTGATGAAAGGGCGGGCTGAAGGCACTTAACCCGTAGATTCAGCGCAATTTTCTATTACACCTTATTACATAATGATAAATTAGTGAACATTTCGACAGCGCGTTCTATTTTAATCCCAATGCCATCTAACGGCAAGTCGAGGTTACTAATATTTGTTGTGTTGTGGTGTCGTAGTACTTCATTTTCTCATACAAATAATTCTATTTTATCATAATTGTAAGTTCATTCGATTACTGTTGTTGAAGATAATAATGTGCCAGACAACCAGACCAATCGCCTGGTCTCGAACTAGTGAATTCCCTGTACTATGATTATAAGAGCAACGGAATTCACTCCAAGACAATCTAGAAAAGTTCTAAATACTACTCCAGTAAAGTTATTGCAGTTGCAGAACAAGCAATCATTCCAAGAATTTCAGAGGGAGGTATTATCATCTCCATGTGTATTATTTCCTTGACGTTTAGGTAGGACTTTTAAAGCTGTGAATATAACGGAAAATATTTTTAATTTCAGGTCTACGCCGCGTTCAAGACATAAACTATGTCAATATTGACCTTCATTGTCAACAACGGAAACTTTAGAACTTAGTTTACACTATTAACTATATATACGCTTACTTGTATAGTCCTCACATTACGCTTTGTATTGTTTTTCTCGTCAAATTTATGTCCATTGCCTTGCTTTATGTTTATATTATAACATTATGCAATATTAAATATTTAGGTGACATAATTAAGGCGATTCACTGGCGGAGAAGCAGGGAAAACTGTTATGCTGGACCAAATAGTTTTCGTATTTACTATTAAATAACGACCCTATAAAAAATATACAGTATACCTAAGCATTATTATCTGTACTAATGTATTACATGATAGGATGTACTTTACTCGATCATATAAAATCCCGAAAACAGGTTAAAATAAAAGTGTAAAACGAATTATTTAAGAATAAAATATCCAACTATGCACAAATTTTTATATGGAGACATTTCTTTTTAAATACTATAGAGAATTATTAGATCCGGTCGGTTCGAATCCGACCGGATCGAAGGAATTTTTTCTGAGTGTTCGATCTTTGTATTAATGATTACAACAAACTAG
>NW_020653719.1:13622841-13645387 GCF_003589595.1 Hyposmocoma kahamanoa | reverse complement strand
AAGGATTTTTTTCTGAGTGTTCGATCTTTGTATTAATGATTACAACAGACTAGTGGAGTAATTTCACAAAAAATAATTGAATATCAATTCAATAAAAATTTACTAAAGAGAAACTGCAAAATTTTTGTTTTAAACTGAAGCCCTATAGTTATTACAAATTCACATTTATCCCAGAACTTGAAAATTGCCCAGCGGTTTAACAATTACGCCGCGCCGCCCGCTGTCCCATCAGTCACTATCGGGCGTTTATCGACGTCGGGTCTGTGTCACATTTTCTCCGCTTGTTCTTATTTTATTCATATTATACAGCTCGCTGAGAGACACTTGGTGGTTAAAAGGTTAAAATATTTAGCGCGATAGTAATTGGCAACGTTTTCGTTTTGGTTTTATATAAAATATTCCACCTGTAAGGGTAGCAAACTTGAGGATAAATCTGGTATCGCGCACTTTCCGGTAACCGATTTCAATAAAACTTCGCAAATAGATGTAATTCCACGAACTTTTGAGGTTGTTTGTTTTTGTCAGTTATTGATTTAAAATTAACCTTTACACTGCCTCGTTATTTCTAACAAATATGTGACTTCCATCCATCTTCTGTTATTAACCAATAACTTTCTATATAAACGTATTTATTTAGATTTATTTTATAAAATTATATTGATTTCAGCAGCTGTAATAATGTTTGTCCTAGATTTATAAATCATGTACTAATTTTTTATTTATATCTCATAGTTTCACGTCTGATCCTTTTTTTTTGAATTCTTACAGCGCCTCTCTAATCCCGTTTCCAAATTTCATTAATAAGTTGTTATAAGTTTTAAAAACAAGTAAGTGGCTGAAACGCTGATCGTGAAAAGCCAAAAAAAAGAAAAAAAACCAAGTTGTTCGGTATATTATTTTATGGCGCACCTGGCATGACAGTTTAGACAACTGTGTAGAGTGACGCAGGCGGGGAAGACCGCCGGCGGCCATTTATAATGTTTTGGAAAGACCCTGAAGTGCATTCTTATTACAATTATATCAAACGAGATATATTTCCGCAATTAACTATGTGGAAGTTAAGTACACACAACAAACTGATTATTGCTCCATACAGTAAAGTTTTCATTTATAAACCGCCGCAATTATGGAAAATAGTCTCTCCTTAAATTACTACTGGAGCATCCCTGTCACATATTATTATAAATTTAAGATATGCAGCTAGCAGCACCCTTCTTAAATTTGTATACCCTCTGTCAATCATTGCTCCTTTACTGCATTACATCCTAGGGACGTGCGCATAAAACCACCCTGATAAATCTAGAATAAATACAAAGAAGTTGATTTCGCATAACAGTGAAAGTGTTGAACCAATCACCTTGGAAAAAATATATAGTAAATTTTGGGATATACATTGATCACTATACGGTCTGAAAACATGATACCTAAAAATTTTCACGTAAGAAAAAAAACACAAACTTACTACGAAATTTTACAAGAATACCGCTGTATTCAATATTTATTTATTTATTTATTCATATTGCTTACAGTCAACTCAAACGCAATAGTAAGACTTAAAGCTACATGAACAATCAATCTTAAGTCAACTACAAAAGTGGATAAAATATGAAAATTGATAAAATTGTAAATACAATACTATAAACAATAAATTATTACAGATTAACATTAATGACAAAAAGGAGATAAAATTGTAATAACCCTACTTCATGCAATAGAAGGCCTTAAGCCAGATTGTTCACTTTTGATTCTCTAAGAATTCGCTAGATGGCATTGACCCATTTGCCGTTATTTATGAATCGCGGTGTTAAGATTTTCCCTCGAATGCTGACTACTCGAACACAATTTTGTTAATGGGAAGAGAAATCTGAGAATACAGAGAGCTCAGTAAGGCACCAGGAGTTGAATCCCTTCTAGGGAACCGCTTCCCGGATCTTCTGATATTTCGTACGCTCATATAGGGTGAAAAACCTCGTCTCGCGGAACGGTTTCCAATAGTGATATTCTCTTCTTGGGAACAACTGCCCTGACCTTCCGCATATAGGGTGAAATTGTATTTGCGACATACAAGGTGAAAACTTAGAGTTTCACTTGGCTTGTTTTGGTAACCTCATCCAACGGACGAAAGAAACTCCTTCCTTTACAAAATCCATTTATTATTACATTTTAAACTAACACTTAATACTGCTGTCTCCGGTCAAGGACTCCAAATAGCGTCCTGCGGAAAATATGAATTTTGTTTCTGAGCATGCAAAAAGGTCCAATGAGGAGTCAGAGTTAAGCCACTGATTTAGATACCTAAGTGCTCGGGGCAGGGGGGCCATCTCACTCACTCTACATCGTGTGGTAGGTACTGCAAATAACCTCATTCCATGAAGTCGCACCAGATTAATTCTAGGTACCATAAAGCCTACCTTGGACAACAAAAATGGGTTGTATATTATTATAATATAGGTACATTACATATACCAATGATTTTTTTTATATCAACGGAACTAAATACGACACGTATAGTATACGATATAATATTTCAAATGGCTTAATTTCGTTTGTAAAAAAAAAATTTAGAAATAAGGCCAGTGTCCCTGCCACTCGACACGCCTAATTTGAATTCGAGATGAGATAGTATTAACTCTTACAAAATTTCTGTCCGGCAACTGTTTATCCTATTAATAATTTTTGAATAAGCATTCAATCAGTTCCATATCCTTAACCAACTACAGACGATTCGATATCTTTTCTTCTGGTACCCTCTCGCATAGATTCTTCTGCTTCCGTGGCACATTCCTTTACTTAAAAAAAAAATCTATTTTGCATTGTCTCGCCATGAATAAGGAAGGGTGTAAAACAGTGGTCAAATCCTGGCTTGAGGATTACTTACTTACGATGATACAGTAGGTTTGCTAGAAGTGGTTTCATAGGCAGTTCTCATAAAATTTCGAAATCCGTGCTTTCGATATTTATGGAAATTTTTAGGAAGAATTTGTATTTATTTTTTGTAAACTTCATAGTACTTATGTAAATAGTTTTTGATGGTTTAGTGGTCCCCAAAATAAACGACTTTTAACGAAATATTTAGGGCAGTCAGAACATTTAAAGATGAGGGAATGATGGTGAGGGAATGACGAAATTAAAATGAACCAAGAAAACATAGCGATATGAAGTTACTTTTGGATTTAATATTTTGTGTAAGCTTACTGCTAGCAGTAACTCGTCTGAGTGAATAATAAATAAATAAAATCAAATACTTAATTCTCTCTCTCTTAAATCTTTTTATATTATGTGAGGGAATGACTGTCAAAAATGTAACTTTTACAATTTTAAATTAAATATTTTAGCAGTAGGAACTTTAAGTCAAAATTCTTTCAAAAACTTGCAAGAAGCATTTACCAAAGATTAAAAATGCGTTCACAGCGAGTAACGGTAAAAGTTAAATTTTTTTGGTTGGGATATGAATAATAATACATTTTTTAAATTTATTTATCGTATTTTTACCACAGGATTGCTTTAATTTTGCAAAAACATTTTTTATTTGATCGAATGTTTTTTTTTAATTTAAAGGTTATTTTGGTTAAATGTGTTGATTAAAAGTACTGAACGTGTTTAATTATGGAACTTGAGACATAACGAGGGAATGATTTTGGGGACATTTTTCATTATTATTATTTTTATTTAAATAAACTAATCAATATTTTATGTAGGCATTAGTAGCAAATGAATTATAATTTGATATGAAATGTTAATTTTATGGCAAGAATCAAATACTTTTTTTATAAACCTAAGGTAAAAGAATTTCGAAATTTTGTAAGAATTACCCAATTATATTTAATAATAATTGTTTTATTGCGGAATATAGTTAATCTATTTTTAAGCAGTAATATAAACAATATATGCACAAATAAAATGCCTAAACTGCAGATACTTTTTATGTATTCTCTAGCCAAATTCGATGGAGTATAAATGTCAACAAACAAAAACATGTAAATACTCAAAAAAAACATAAAAATCATGATAGTAACACATCCTAATATTCGTTACAATCAATATTAAGTACATATCAAACCCAAGCAGCACACCCATATCTAAATGTATACTATAAGATATCTAATAGAATTTAATTCGGTTGAATGTTTTAAGAGTTCAAATTCCCTCAAGATATCTCGAAGAAGGTTTCAAGATAATTTAAAGTAAAAGTGGGCACAACTTTATTAGTAAATCACAAGAGTGCTTTGAGAAACTATCTGTAGGTAGTGTTAAGAGTGATTCTTATCTTTTTTTCTGAAGTAACCCTTCTAGAATGCTACAAGACCATTTGTAGAATGTAAACAGTTTTTATTTAGTCTTGTAGATAGTTTTTAGATAATTTATAGTCTATGACAGTTTTCTTAGTAATGCTATTTTAAAACCAAAATACTAAAGCGTTACATACAGGAATTTCCTAGTTCAGGTACATGTGTTATTTTTACATTAAATCGCATAAGTAGTCTTTAGTTTTCTCTGTACATTATGTTACTGAATAAACAATTTTATATTTATTATTATTTATTTATTTATACATAGGACGCAATTCTCTTAATACTAATAGATTTCAAGTTTAATGGCTTACAAAATATAAACTAATAAAATTGCAACATGGCGAAATTAGATATAATATTTCTGACTTTTTCGCACAATGTTTATTCGGTTAGAAAGCGCAAATTGACGTGCGACTTTAAATACAATGTGAAAAGTGATGTAATACCTGTCATAAAAGTAATGCGCTCGCTAAATTTTAAATATTTATGTATAAAATATAAACTGAATAAAAGTACAGTTATCGATTTTCGTTTTAAATATTTATAGAAAGCTTAAATATACAAAATAACTCACTAAACAAACCATTTCCAAGAAGTTCTAGGCTTCTTCAAGCTAATTTCAACTTAGATTTACTTTTTCAAAAGGAAAGAAATTTTTCTCGGCTACTTCATAATTTAAAAAAAAAGAATGACTTCTTTAAAAATAAAAATCGCGATAAGAATTTAAAGCGTTTTTCAAAACACAGCATTTTGCCTATAGAAAAAACTGTAGAAAAACTTTAGAATACGAAAAGATTATTTTTACTTGCTTTAGCGTAGTTGATCTTGTAGAAGAATATTCCTCCTATGAGGTTTTTATGATTGTCCACAAAACGCGATGTTTCTAAGCGATTTTTTCTTTTGACAGTATTACAAAACCTGTGAGAGTAAAAAGTGAGAGTATTATGCAATAAAAAACTTTTCAAAATACTAGGTCAAAAAAACAATTGGAAAAAATCTAATTTGTCGCAAAAAAAACGTTATTCTGTATAATTATATGGAAGGTATTATAATATGACTAGAAAGGTGGATAAATTTCCTATCATTTAAATATGAGGAATATTTTAATGACATACCTAACTTATGATGGAAGAAATAAAATTTTCATTACAAAATTGAGGTTATTTTTTCACGCCAACCACATTTCATACAATGATTTCACTGTATTCTATTGATAGACGGCACAATACACATACACAACATTGACGGACAGTAGTCTACGCGCTCATTTCAATTGTTTTTATCATTTCACAACACGGAATTACTTCACAATGTTTATTTGTCAACAAACAAATGCCGGCCATGACCGGCCCGAGCGCGAATTACGACTATTGTATCCAGAGTTGCCAATTTGTAGGGAATTCCCCAAATTGTGGGGAGTTTCAACTACATTGGGGATTTTGTGGGGATTGGCGCCATGTGAGGAAAATGTGGGGATTCTAACATTTTATCATTTTGTTTAATCTATCAATTGCTGATGCATCGCTAGTTTGATCGTTACTGTTAGAAATACTGTGATAGATTAGATCGACGTGTTATTCAACATCGCACATCACTCGTATTAATAACAAGCAGCTTAAATAGAATTATTATTAGAGCACTTGGTTCTGAATTGTAAAATTACCAGTCGGTGCGTGTTGAGTTCGCGATTCTTTCTCCCGCTTAGGCCGGTCCCCGGTATGAAACAAAACGAAATCAGCTATTGTTAAACAAAACCGAGCAGTTGGTACTTCCACACCACAACTTACCACTCGTCAACTTTAAATATTAAATATAGGTCGAAACCCATTGATTATTTCTAACGTTAACATAGTGTCACCAAATGCACAACAAATAATCAATTTACTTAATTTTGTAAGGCAAAGAAAATTGATTTTTTGTTCAGACTGATTACAGATTAATGTTGAATCTAATTAATATTATAATTAATTAAACTGCCTCCGTGGCCGAACGGTTACCATGCTGGACTGCCATGCAGAGGTACCAGGTTCAATTCCCGGATCGGGAGAAATATTTGTATGGCCTACATTTATTTATCTCGTGAGTTTGGTTGTAATTTGTGGTTGTCTACGTGTGTGTCCATGGCACCCGCGACTCAGGGTTTCCCTAGCGCGGGGCTACGTTGAGTGTGTACGTTATTATTATTATTATTAAGATTTTTGGGGATTTTGAACAATTGGCTATGGCAACGCTGATTGTGTCGAATGATGTGACTTAATATCCAAGGTTTACCACCTCCACCTTTCTTTACTTTATCCATTTTGCATGAACTCTTACAACGTCCAATAGAGTAAAAATCCTAATTGTAGTATTTTTTAAAATAAAATCTATTGAAGACGCGCTTAACGTTTTTGTCAATAAGTACAAACACTACAGAATGTATATAAATTAAATATATCTAGAATAAACTTAAGAACAATAGTTTTTAGAGTATTAATGGGCTTCACTGGATGTGTATAGAACAATTTTACTAAAAATAATTAGTTGTTCTACAGATGAACTTAAAATAAGGACTATAAGGGTCAATCTTAAGAGAGATTACACTTAATTAAGTTGTTTGGTATTTAGAAGGTGTTAAAATTTTGACTTGAGTGAAATAAGTCTATAAGAACAATTTCTTTTTTCTAAAACCATTTATAGAGAACTATTATTTAAATCTATACCATATTAAGACTGTTTATAGATATAACAGTTTTAAGGTTCATAAAGTATGCTCCTTGGGAATATATGTATGTATAGTTTCTAAAAAAACATCTCAAAATTATCTGTTTTTAATCACCCAGACTTTTGCGATCGCCTGTACTGAGAGCGTCATTAAAAATTGAAACTCATAAAAGTATAAAAATCATTTTAAATCGAAAGCGTAATATTATAACTCCGGCGATGACTTTTAAAAATTAAGCCAGTCAAAAAGTTTTTATTGATTTATTTTCTTAATAGGGTTCCTTTTTAATGGAGCTGAGCGTACTGTATTCGATTAATAGTTTAGTGTTAAAAACCTTGGCCTCTACATTGACTCCTCACTAAGTTGGACTTCACAGGTATCCGAGGTTAGACGGAAGGTTATTACTTCTTTGCGTTTTCTCAACCGCTTTCGAAACTTTCTTCCTATTATTACTAAAATCTTACTTGTCACCTCCCTTATTTCCCACTCATTGATCATGTTGATGTCTGTTACCCTGATCTTAATGAAGATCTATTAGATAAGCTTTACCGCCTTCTCAATAATGTTATCCGTTTCATCTTCTGCCTTCGCAAATTTGATTATGTTTCCCCTTTCAGAGCTCATCTTAAAT
This sequence comes from Hyposmocoma kahamanoa, assembly GCF_003589595.1. Classification (NCBI taxonomy): domain Eukaryota; kingdom Metazoa; phylum Arthropoda; class Insecta; order Lepidoptera; family Cosmopterigidae; genus Hyposmocoma; species Hyposmocoma kahamanoa. The sequence goes on along the minus strand of NW_020653719.1, from coordinate 13,637,760 downwards.
GACTCCCTATCCGTCTACGCAGACAGAAGAGACTACTCTGCACATTGCACTCCATTCTTTACAATCCTCACTATCCAGAATACTTGAAATGTAAATTTCAGTATCTCTGTGACTCTCATGACCGCCCCCTTCGATCCATTAACTCTCTTGCACTCTCTATACTTCTCTTTCATTCTGGCTTCATATCTGATTCCTTCACTCTCCATTCTACACGTCTCTGAAATGCTCTCCCAGACTCCATCAGAAGGTCTCCTAATTTATCCTCTTTCAAAAAGAATATCCATGACCATCTTTTAAATTGTTTGTCACAGCGATAATCATCATCGGCGTCACCTGCTGTTATTGTATGTATCATATATAAATGTATGTATTATGTATACAGATAATATGTATATGTTAGGTTTGTTTGTTATATACTTGATTATATATTTATTACATTTGTGTTCTTATTAAAATGTTTTGTTTAATTTGCCTCATTCGTGAATTTCGTTTTCCTCAAAAGAAATTCTTTTAAGAGAATGCTTTTAGCACTAAGTTCGCCTTTTGTACCATTCTGTGTAGAGGTCAATAAAGTTTAATAAATAAATAATTTTAACTGCCTCAGTGGCCGAACAGTTACCAGTTACCCTGTCTGAGGTTCGATTCCCGGGCCGGGAGAAATATTTGCGTGGCGTACATTTATATCTCTTGTGAGTTAGGGTGTTTATTTTGTGGTAGTCTATGTATGTGTCTCTGGCACCCGCGACACAGGGTTTCTCTAGTGCGGGGCTATGTTGAGTGTGTACTCAACATAGCCCTGCACTAGACCAATAACAACATAGACCAAGTACAAAGACACGACGCAAGCACATAGAAAAATTCGTGAGGTCCGTTGGTTCGTTCCGTGGCTTAGTTGGTATAGCGTCTGGCACGGTATGTAAGAAGACGTCGGTTCGAATCCGACCGGATCGAAGGAATTTTTTCTGAGTGTTCGATCTTTGTATTAATAATTATAACAAACTAGTGGAGTAATTTCACAAAAAATAATTGAATATCAATTCAATAAAAATTTAATTAATTATACTATTCTTATGAATGACCTTTTTCAAGTGCTCGATTTTTTGTTATTTTTTTAACAAAAAATATGACAGATATTTATGTATGTCACTGTTCGCTACGTCACGCGAGTCTCGCGTAATTAAATAGAAGGTTCGGTCCACATGAATTTTATTGTAAAAATAAGAAATAGAAGGTACAGAAATATAAAAGAACAGGTAAAGTAAAAGCGTAAAGGCTGTAACAAAACGTAATGATATAAAAACAGGTACAATCGTGTAAAAACACTCCTAAGTTAAATTTAATACAGGTTATGGTAAAAATGAACTTACTCCACAAGGGCCTTATAGAAATACTGGTCAGAATTTTAATGTAAAGTCGAACACGTGTGCTCGCTTCGGAAATTTTGTAGAGAGTGGTAAAGGAAAGAAGAAAAGTAAGTGACGAAGAAGAAAACAAATTTAAAAACGATTAAAAATTTCAAAGTAGGTGGCCAGGGACCAGAGAAAAGGGTGATATAAGGTGGGATGATGATGAAAGAGGCCTCATCGTCACAAGGGTGTCTCTAATATCGTAAACGTTTACGTTTTCTCGCCTCATAATATGCAGATAATATAACGACAAAAATTCATAATGTAGGTACAATGTCAGATGAAGGTTGAAAGAGATTCTACTCTATTAGTAATTCTATTCCTAGATATCCTTAATTCTAACGAGATTCGTACCTTTACAACGAGGAATAAAAATAAACTGGCCATTCTTGCCAGTCGTCTTCAAAAAGTCGCAAATTCGTTTAAGAGGCAAATTATACGCTTCTATAACAAGATTCCGGTATTCGAAATTTGCAATTCACGAGGTTTAAAAGTACAGTGAAACAAAAAGTTTATACTACAGATTACAAACACGTCAACAATGTCCAGGAATGAAGCACGTTTTTGCTAATTATTGAAAAAAAAAACAAGTTTTTTAACGAATTCCATCCAAAAAACCCATAGGTGTTAAAAAAATTGTTACAAAACCTCATTTTCATGATATTTGCATAAAACGTGCTGATCCCTAGACACTTCTCATATGTGTATTGTACAGCTTCTGGATGACAAATATCCGAGGCAGTGATCCATTTGAATTAAACATTAAAATTGATAAATACATAAATGTTTATCATAATTATTAATACAATGATCGAAGACTCGGAAAAAAACCTTCGATCTGGCCGGATTCGAACCGACGTCTTCTAGCAAACCAGCGGACCTCACGAATTTTTCTGTGTGCTTGCGTCGTACCTTTGTATTTAGTTTTTCAACAACTTTTTTTCCGTAGCGCCATCTATGTGAAATATATGATATTTCGTCACCCAGTTAGAATGAGCGGTTAATGTTTAATCATTACGATGATTTCAAATATTATTTGACTTTGAATTTGATAACAGAAACAACGTATAAAATAAAGTCGAAGGGTTACTGTACGTACTGTCAACTAATCAATCGAGAAGCAATCTTTTCCCTCTCTGGTCAGTCTACCTCCGCTTTGTGCTATTCGATTTGCTACTTACAGATACAATTCTTTCCTATTCAATAGATTTAAAAAGACGAAGTAAAAAGCACCTTTCTCGGAACTCTTTCATTCTGTCATATGCGGACATGACAAATGGGCGTGACAACACGATATAATATATTACGTCAGAGAAAATGCTCTGCATTGAGAGGTTTTTGTGAGTTATGTGATGGATGAGGAATTTGAGCAAATCTTTAATATTCCACTTTTTTCCGAGAACAATGGATGGCGTAGAGATACAGAATGCGAAAAAAAAAATCACAATAGTGTGCTATTTTTTGGATTGCCATTGAGTTAGACAGAGTCTAGAGTAGCAGGAGAACTCCAACAAAGTAGCAATAATGTGAGCATTACTGCGTTCCAGTTTTGAAGGTTAAGGGTGCTTGTGAAAAAAGTGGTAGTCGTATCGTGTACCACCAGACGCACAACTTTGTACATGTCATAAACTAATATCAAGATAACTTACGTACCTTGTACGATAAATAAGGAAATACGAACGAGACTGTTAGAAGCCCGAAGTTGAAGACTGGGGGTTTTCGGAGTCGAGGTTCGTAATTCCTGTAATGCCCGTGAAATATGTAATGATTTTTCATCACATTTGCGAGTAAATAGTATAATTGCATGCAGGCTAACTTGACTATAATGTCCCAAATAAAATCATCAAGCCTTTTTTCTTCTCATTACAGCCATTGTCCTGCAATAAGATGAAAAAGGCCTTATTAAATTGAAGCTTTATTTAAAAAAAATGTTTGTTTGAAATTTTCAAATTGTACAAAAAATATTTTTGATTTGTATTTTAAATTGATTTTGCTGATCAAAAAGTGACGACTTTTTATCTGTACTTAATTTTTAGCACCTAATATATTAGTACGGATATTTACAGTCTATGTCTATGTAAGAAATAGATATGATACGAGTATATACGTATCATATTTGTATTGATAATAAAGTAAAAAAATATATATAATAATTTAATAAAATTCACGAAAAGACCATGAAAAGACCTTAACGTGTTGGGTCGCAAGACTTCCTGAGAATCTGATCAATTTGGCGACAAAGTCAAAATATTCTGACAGATACGATTTATGCGAAGATAAATGGAAGAGCGCTTGTAGCCCTGTGGAACAACGATTGCTTCTCAATTTAGACGGCGACCATTCGTATACCTGTGGCAGCATGCAGTCATATCCAGTCCCGGGTTCAGTTGCATCTCGAGAGATGACATTATATTTGTATGTAGTCTAGTCTCTAATTTCTAAAATACGTACATTTGTGTATCATCATTTCAGCTAAAAAACGTCCTCTGCTCAACATAGGTCCCCAAAAATCGCCACAACGTCCAGTCTTGCGCTGCTCGTATTGAATGGGATTTGCAACTATCACTTGGTCGTCGGTCCACTTTGTGAGTGATCTAATCATGCTACATTTGCCGGTAAGCGGTCGCCACATATAAGCAATACCCCTCGCGAATGGAATGAAACGTGTACATCGAGTCGGTTTCCTAACCCTGGTAAACTATGTGAATCACCCACAATAAACCAGCGAAGCAGGCGATGACCTACTCCTTGGAAGAGACCCATACCCAGCAGCGGAGTGTATCATTAAGTGAGCCGTAATGGGCCAGACAACCACGCCAATTACTTGCCATAAAATTAGGCAATTCCTTATACAAGTACCAGAAGTGATGTCTACAATTTTCCATCACATACTAGACCATCTATTTACGAATTTTAATACACCTGAAAACAAATTAAGCGCCATAAAAACGGCTAACGTTGCGCTCAATCTCGAAACGCTTCGCGAGGAAATAGCTCGTTACCGGCTCGATAGAGATGACGCCGGAGGTGGATTAAGCCCTCGTGGCCATGGTAAAATTGAAAAGACAACATTGTATGGATATGACTCATTTGCTAAGCATTGCTTGGTAATATAATCTATAGTAGTAGCAGTAGAGCTCCTTGTGAAAGAGTTCGTCCAGAGAAGTCTCGCTACCTTATATACTGGAAAATTCTTTCACCGCTATATCAAGCATTAGAGTGTATGCCATCAATACCATAAGAAGAAGAACCTAATAAATTGACAGATTTATAAATTTTTTTAATAGTATTGAAACTATTCATTTTGGAATTTTGAATGCAGTTTAACATCGATCTCAAAATACAGAGAAAACATAAAAAGAAAAGAAATTTCTGTAAAAAAAGTGAAAAAAACTAAACTACATACAATACCGTTAATATTAAATCAATAATAATATTAAATAAATTTTAAATCAGTAAATAAATTAATCGATTATATGATTAAAAAATCCAGCTATGCAGCTGAGCCTCTGCGATCGACCAGCTACGGCTACGGCGTAGCAGTTCGTAGCTTTTTCGAGCCCGGTAGCAGCCGGCGGCAAAGCAAGTGGTTTGTACGAGTATGAGTTTCATCAAGAGTGTAGCAGCGACAACAACGACCAACCGGTCAAGCCTACGGAAAATCAACAAAATTACTGCGACACAACGACCAATCGGTCAAAGCCTACGGGAATGAATTCCTTACAGGCATAAAAATCGACAGGAACGACAAAAAGCCAACGAACCAAGAAGGTCAATTGTGCACATTGTCACTAGTATCCAGTCTAATAAAAAAAAATTAATTTGTCCAACGTCACCATTAAAAAAAATCGTCCATTGTCGCTCAAGTCAAATCCAAGTGCAAATAATTTTATCTGAAACTTATTCATGTGTCTATGTATAACACAAAGTTTATTTCATGTTATATATTATTAATTATTGTAAATAGCCGACACCTCGCAATATCGTTAGGAACGTTAAGTTGTTGTTATGCTAATTATTCTTTTTTTCCCTTTTTTGCAAGCAAAAGTAACAACCATGCCTAGTGTATAAGCATAAGACACGCGTACCAAATTAGTATAAATAAGTAGCTCAAACAAAATATAACACAGTCTTTTACCAACCCACGACTCGTTTATCATTCTCCACCAAACTACCATGGCAAAGTGGTGACCACAAACCCCTTTCACCTGCACCATGGTAAAAGAGTAACAATGGTTTAGCCGCTCACGTGATACATGCAGCGGTGGACGCATGCCGCCACAGAGCGTTGCGCGATTCATGCATCTCTGGAAGCATACCATACCTAGAGGTGCCGGTGATGATTTCATATCGATTTATCGGATATCGAAGTTATAACAGGTAAAAGAACTAATATTAATTGCTATTTCGGTAACTACTCTAGCAAACCATAAAGTTTCTAATGCCTGGGTCTGTCATTAAAAAAAATAAACAACTTCAAAAATACGTCACGACAATGGTGTGAGTGTTATTGTTTGGGCTGGTGATTTCGGTGTTTATTTATTGAAAACATACCGTAAGGAGCGTTTTATAAATTTACCTTGAATATAAATGTTTATAAACTATACTTTAAGGGGTAATTTCATGGTAAACGTTAGAACCACTTAAACGGAATATTATCATATTTATCCAAGTACACCAAAAATGTCATTAGTGCTTTTTAAGTGCAGGATTTGCGGTGTATTACTGCATTTTATTTGAGATGTTTTTGTTGGTAGTACGGAGGGTATTTATTCAGCAATGCTGAATAATAATTTTTATTTATAAAAACTTATATTTAAATTGCGAAACCAGATAGCCGCTATTTTGCGGTAGGTTTATCCTATCCTTTAAGGGCCGTATAGGTGGGGGTAGCGCATCGCGTGAGCGGTTATTGTATAGTTTACGATCGATGTTCAATAATATTCATAAACTGTAATAGTTTTTTTTATACTGTGTATTTTACTTTGCAATGAAGCTACCAATAGTTTTCAACTTTAATGGTCGAGCGGAATTTCGCGTGCAAAATTTAGCTACGTTATTTACGCTAGCATTTTCTATTGAAGAATTTATTCTTATATTTTCACACTCACAAAGTCGAATTAAGGTAATTGAGCCTTATCCATACAAATCTTTGGTGACCCCGTCGTTTTTCATTTCATAACCAAATGCCTAATGGGCACCTTTGTCCCTCCTCACTCGGCAATTAAATAGAAGCATTAAAAACACAAACGTATTAAAAGTTACCTTTTGAGCCTTTTAAAATTGCTTCGAATTGCCGGATTCAAACATAATCTGTTCATTTCATGTGTAAATAAAGAACTCAATCAATGAGTTTATTCAAATTGAACGTGAATCGTATGCAACACTTAGATTATGTTGACTAGCAATCAAAATAAGAAACAGACGAACATGACGATTATGTATAAACTTTCCATATATTTCTTATTATTATTGATAATACAAAGATCGGACAGCACTAAGAAAAATTCCTTCGATCTGATTGGACTCAAACCAGCATCTGTTGCCACACCGGGGCCACTGACACATTGGAAATTAAACTTTTTGTTTTCGGACTAGATGGACATGTTAGGTCTTTTATATGATGTGATGTGACACGACTGGAAATGATAATTTCTTTGAAAAACACGATCACAACAGAACACGATCTAGATCCGAAAAAATGTCCACCTGTCAAATTCGATGTAATGATATTCGATATTGAATAGGGTACATACGTACATACGTTTATTTTGACTATTAATTCCAATGTTTGAACACCCTAACGTGACATATCATGGCAACAAGATCTTGTAAATTGGTTTGCAGTGACACCGGACAAAAGAAATAGAACAAAAGCTTACCCATACCTAGTGTACGTTTGCGGGTTGATAATCCACTTACCTTAAATGTCTGCACAATACAGAGTGTAATAAAATTGTGCTACTTAAATATGAGTACTTATTTTGTGCTGCTGCAGGACATATCTTCTGCCAACCGCCAACTAAAACACGTAGCCATTTTTCAAAATATTTTTTTTTGTGATATCAAAAAAACCATAACACAGTTTTAGAATATTGGAATTGTTTAATGATATTTCAGCTTTGCGTCGTTAGGGTAAGGTCCGTAATCCATAAGTCGAACACGTCAACTAATTTTAACTGATTTTATAAGAGAATTTTGTACTCTATCGTTTGCAATTTAAAACGGATATTTGACCATTTGGACGTCAGTCTTATAAAGAAAACTTGAAAATATTTTTTGCGTATAACTTTTTTGTGACGGGTGGAACTAGTCATGCATCGAGTAGTAAGCGACACGCCTATCCAACAGCTGCAGTGCTACTTTAAAGAGCTTCAATCCTAGAGATCCGTGGCTCTTGTGCACTGTTATTGCGCCCGCAGTAATAAGACTATGTGACTGTAGTTACATCAGCACCCTTGCTTACTTGACAGACCCAGGCATTAAAAACTTTATGGTTTGCTAGAGTAGTTACCGAAATAGCAATTAATATTAGTTATTTTACCTGTTATAAGTTCGATATCCGATAAATCGGTATAAAATCATCACCGGCACCTCTAGGTGTGGTATGCGTCTACGGCTGCATGTATCGCGTGAGCGGATACGGACCAGATAGCATGCCCGCCATCACATGCCACATCCCAATAAAGTTGTCACGGGGATGTGAACCCAGTGACCTAAAGCACACAGCGGACTAAAACCTCGTCTCTTGTTAGTTTACCTTCTGCTCTTGCTGTTGCTTTTAAGTTTGTTAATATTTATTAATAACTATGTTTGATATTAATCATAAAATTTATTACCTTTATGTAGCAACGTGTATAGACAGAAAATAAAAGGGGCTCTAGCAATTTATTAGGCGTCCAACTCAAATGTGACCCTTGGAATGAAAGGTGGGACGTGGGTCCGTTTTAACTTGATTTCTTGCATATATCAATTTAGGCAGACCCACACGGTACGGTTCACGTCAACTTTTCTGTTAACACATGGATTTGATGCCGTTTGGGAAATTCTATTATTGTTTTCTATGCATACTAACCTAGGCTCATATTAATAGACTACTTCTAAATCCTTGTCATTCCGTATTAAGTGTGTGTCGGCTGAGATGGGATTCTGATCTTGAGATGCATTATCCTGTATTAACAAGATCATAATTATATTGTTGGCATATTTGTTTGATGATACATTCATTTCAAGTAACTAATACTGCATTGATTGATTGATTAGGATTTAATAAAGATTTTAAACCATAGTTAAAGATAAGATTATAACAGATATAAATAAATTACAAAAATAGCATGGGTGTTTCCAATTGAGCTTTTACATTAAAATATACATATATAGTATAATTATATACTATATATGTATATTTTTTAATTATATTTTTTTCTGAGTGTTTTTTCTGAGTGTTCGATCTTTGTATTAATAATTATAACAAACTAGTGGAGTAATTTCACAAAAAAGTAATTGAATATCAATTCAATAAAAATTTAATTAATACAGTGAATAGCTACATCTCTCGCCAGGACTGGTAGCTGTAAAGGTACTAACTGGGTGATAAATCTGTCATAGATTTCTCATAGATGGCGCTACGACTAAAAAGTCATTGAAAGACCAAGTACAAAGACACGACGCAAGCACATAGAAAAATTCGTGGGGTCCGTTGGTTCGTTCCCTTAGTTGATATAGCGTCTGGCACGGTATGCAAGAAGACGTCGGTTCGAATCCGACCGGATCGAAGGAATTTTTTCTGAGTGTTCGATCTTTGTATTAATAATTATAACAAACTAGTGGAGTAATTTCACAAAAAATAATTGAATATCAATTCAATAAAAGTTTAATTATTATACATATATTTTGAGAAACAATTTCTTTATTTAAGCTCCTTTTGAAAGCTCGTCCAGGGAAGTATTGCTACTTTAAGTATTTCTGCCACCAAGCAGTAATGTAAGCTTTACTGCGTTCCAGTTTTGAATGATAAGGGCACTGGTAAAATATTTTCTGAGCTCACCACATTCTCAACTTACCATGTTTTTGCAGCAGTAGAGCTCCTTGTGAAAGAGTTCATCCAGGGAAGTACAGCCACATTACCTATTTCTGCCCCCAAGCAGTAATGTAAGCATTACTTTGAAGGGTGTGGGTGCTGGTGAAATTACAGGCACATGGGACTTGTCAATTTATGTCTCACACCTTTGCGATTTAAAGCTCTGAGTGACACTGCAACTGTCATAGACAGGCGTGTAGATTACCATAAGACGAACGACTTGTTCGTCCCCTCACTAGATATGATAAAAGAATGTTCTCAGCTCACCACCCTTTGTGAGTAGGTTACCAAATTCAAATCTCACTATATATATTCTCAGATCACCACACCCTCATCGTACCAGAGTCACATCTCACCATGTTCTCAACACATGGGACTTACCAACTTATGTGTCAACACCCATCAGGGCGCAGTAAAGCCCTAAATTGCAGTACAACTGCTATAGACAGGCGTGTCGCTTAACACCAGGTGCATGACTTATTCGTTCCATCAATACGTATCATAAAAATAAAAGTAATGTTTATTAAAAAAAAAGAACCGTAAACCGTATAAAACTAACGTATTCATCCCCTAGTTTGCCACCCTTAGAGGTGAAATATTTTCTTCAAATTTAAATTGAATCAATATGGAGTGAGGTACCACATTTCAACAAAAAAAGAAACATCAAAATCGATTCACAAATGCCGGAGTAATCGTGTAACATACCGACACAAAAAAAAAACAGTCGAATGAGAACCTCATCCTTTTTTGAAGTCGGTTAAAAATAGAAGGTAAGATCGAAGTAAAGTGAGGCAGATGAAGACTGGAATTAAAGTCAGGGTGCCGAAAATAGAAGGTTGGCGTTTACGCCACGTATTAGATTTAGATAAGAAGGTTTGATGAAATGATTGAATGATTTAACTAATTTAATTTTGTTTTAAGTAAAGTAAAGGACCAATCCCAGGAGTAGTTTATATTTGACTAGCTATTTATTAGATGTGGACTTCCTGGATTATCGCCTTACGTATAACCGCTCACGCGATACATGCAGCCGTAGACGCATACCACAGTTGAGGTGCCGGTGATGATTTTATACCGATTTATCGGATATCGAAGTTATAACGGGTAAAAGAACTAATACTAATTGCTATTTCGGTAACTACTCTAGCAAACCATAAAGTTTTTAATGTCTGGGTCTGTCATTTAAAAAAAATAAACAACTTCACAAATACGTCACGAAAATCGTGTGTGTTACTGTTTGGGCTGGTGATTTCGGTGTTTATTTATTGAAAACATACCGTAAGTAGCGTTTTTTAAGTTTACCCTGAATATAAATGTTCATTAACTATACTTTAAGGAGTAATTTCATGGTAAACGTTAGTACCACTCTAACGGAATATTATCATATTTACCCAAGTACACCAAAAATTTCATTAGTGCTTTTTGAGTGCAGGATTTGCGGTGTATTACTGCATTTTATTTGAGATGTTTTTGTTGTAGTACGGAGGGTTATTATTTAGCAATGCAGAATAATAATTTTTATTTATAAAAAATTGTATTTAAACTGAATCCTTTTCTAATTTGCGAAACCAAATAGCCGCCATTTTGCGGTAGGATGAGCGCATCGCGTGAGCGGATAAATGACGTTCGGAACGAAATGAAGGTTTTTTTTCGCAAATACGCTCGGAATGTGTGCATTACTTTCAAAAAACGAACACGGAAAGTTTGTCAATTATGAATCGTGAGACATCTTCCCGGCCAAGGCCTGCAAAGTATGTATGAAAATCCAATACTGTCCTCTTCTCTAAACTTTTAAATCTACCTACTGAGCTATGTAAACAGGCAAACGAAATACACAGCCAACTGCCCAGTATTCATAATTGCGAAAATAAAAATATCTATCTGTACCGCTAACTTAAAAAAAAGAAAATAGCTGTAACAGTTAAACTAAAATGTTTTTGTATTCTTTTGTTTTTCGTGTTTTTTTTTTGTATTTTGGTCGCGAAAATGAGTGCCAGTGAGAAGAGCAATAACGAAAATACAATAATAGAGACACATTCTAACACATCCTCAGAAGTTCAGCAGACTACTAATAATGTGCCAGGAAAAACAATAACATTTTCAATTGTCGTAACACGTCAAATATTACTTTCAATTACAAAATTTTTTTATGTTTTATTTTTGTTTTTTTTTAGTTTTTAGGTATTTTATTTTTAGTTTTTCCGTTAAACATCTTCCTTTAGTCTTTTATTATTTCCTCACATTGTCTGAGAAAAATACTTTACAAGCCTCGGCGGGAAATGGTATTGCTTGACTTGTATCAATACAAGCTGGCGCTCGTTCTTGTAACTCATATTCGTCCGGCAATCCCTTACTTCCCCGCCTCTGCAATAATGTACTATTTCAATCTTGTGACACATTAAAATATGGGCATAAAGCAATTATTAAAATATTTCTAACCGGCTTAATGCAATTAATTCCGTACGATAAGTGTGGTAACCCCTTTAGTTGAAAGAAGTTAAGAAATAAAATATATCAAAAATTTTCATTTCATTTTTTTTAATAAAACATTCACAATCATCGTTACATTTATCACTTAGTGTTAACAATGTCAGTCGATTCACCTACTCCATAGAAAATGTTACGTTCGTATAGAAAATGGTTATTAACACTTAGCTGCCGTAAGCATTTCGCTATTATGTGCGTAATTGCTATTACATCGTGTAACGTAACTATTAATAACAAACATACGCCATAATTATAGTATCAAATATTACTAATGAATCTATATTCTGCCAATGAATACCACCAATCGATCTTTGTTAATTAAGATATTTTTACTAAGACAGTTTTAACTGTGCGTTATTTATTACCTTTGCTCATTAACACATAATTGTCATCATCACTTCAGTTGAAAGATATTCGGTGCTGTCGTCGGTCCGAAAAACAACTAAGAAGTAAACAATTTCACTCAACGGCTCAACCGGCTTGAGCCGATTCAGCGTCACGTGTAGTGATTGCCTTAGTTTTAGTGTTAGAATAAATATTACTTACACATATATTTACAACATTCATTTGTTACAACAGAATAAATCTTAGAACTTTAACACGCTTATGCATAATTAATTGTTCTATCTAAGAATAGTAAGTAAATATGCAATTAAATAAACTAATTACTAATAAAATATAATCACAAACTAACTTAGTAGCCAGGTAATTTTTTTTATGAATAAAGTATAATTTGTGATAATTAAACTTATCAAATATTTTAATTAATTTTAATATTCAATCTCGTTTATTATTTACGTAATGGGCGGAAAACGTCAACATTAAACATTACAATAATATATGTAATAAACTATTAAATTACTTATTATTAACAATATTCATAATTTTATTTAACAAGCATTCGTATATCTTACATTTTTTTAAATATAATTACAGACATTCACACCAAAAAATCTGACGTTAAATTAGAGATTTCCTAGTACTATGAGTACCAACACAACGATATAACTTCAAGGCATTGTTCACAATACCTAGACCAAAACCAACGTAGAAAACTTAGTTTTTTATCTAGCGCTCAGAATGCAAGCCACTAGAGGTCTACCATAGATTGAATTAAATTAATAGTTATATTGTTTTGCATTACAATTAATTTTGAGTCCATTTATATTACTGCGGAAGGGAAGGAACCGAAGTTTTGTAACCGTAACATTATGTCAATATAACGTACAAACTAATACGAGCTAAAAACGGTTAGAGCGTCTTCCGGAGAATTTCAAACCTAGTCTGTACGTGCTTCCATTCCATTCTGCAGTAATGTAAATTGAGCACTGGACTTCTGCAAGACGCAAAGCAAATGCAATTAGCAAAAATGAAATTAGATTTTTACATGAATTATTTATTGAAATCATAAAAGAGCAAATGTTTATTGAGTTAAATTGTATAACAAATAATTGCCAAATAGAAAGTTAAATTTAATTGTAATTTCACACTAAAGTTCGTTACTACTTTCCTCGCAGGTCTGCTTATAAATTATACATAGAAATTTTGAATATTTGATATTCATAGACAATTCGTACAGACAGCAAAAAAGCCTCTTTTATGTGTGAATTTTAACAATATTTCATTCATTTTTTCATTTTCATTACATAATGTCTTCCAACATAGTAAATAAGTTATCAATGAAATATAATATACAGTCTAAATGCAGCTCTCCCTGACTTTGTGGGCTGTAGTGACGACTTCGGGGCGCGGCGGGGGCGCGGACGGGGCGCGCGCGGCGGCGATGTCGGCGCTTCTGGCGGTGACGCCGCGGTTCACCAGGCTGATGCTCTGCGCTGACTGTGGGAAAAAAACTGAATTTACACGTTTGTGTCACGTATACACGTGCCTCGTGGTCGTTGCTACAATAAGAGCTTCTGTACTGGCTACAGCTGAGTATTGCGATGTTCCAGGATTGTTTTTCATGCGCTCATAGCTCAACTAGGGAAACCCCGTATCACGGGTGCCATGGGCACATACATAGATAACCACGAATTACACCCAAACTTACTAAAGAAACAAATGTAGGCCGTGCAAATGTTTCTCCCAGCCGGGAAATCGAACCCGGGACCTCTGCATGGTAACCGTTCGCCCACAGAGGCGGTTTAGTATTGGGTATACACAAGAGATGATGATACGTATATGTGCATTTAATGGGAATGCTACAAAGTGACTGACTTAATATGACTAAATTAGATACATAATCTGGACCATAAACAACAATGTCATAGTGAAATTATGAGTCGCTACCATTGACTTACAAATAAATGGACGACGGGTCTAATACAAAAACCACGAAAAAAATGTCCCAAGTCAACCTATTTAAACGTAATGACATGTAAAGGAATATGAAAAAGCTAAAACGTTGAATTTACATTGTAATGTCATCGCAGTACTGTCTGATTTTGCTTGCTTCACTGTCAGTCGAACAAACGAAGACAAAAGCGTGAATGACGCTCTGTATACGATTTTAACGCCCTACAAGTTCGGACACTTTTTAGCGCGGACCCGACGTCCATATAATTGTAAGTCAATGGTCGCTACTACCTAGCTCGAATTCAAGTTTTTCCCGTAGTGAATCGGTTTGAAACAGGCAATCGACATAATAATAATAGCATTACTGGTACAAAGACCGACTGTCGTCAGTCTAATTGCCCACTAGGACCAGCACCTGTTGCCTCACCGTGGCTATGAATATCATGATAGTGTTATGATAGATCCATGGTATTCAATAAAATAAATAATGCAATAATAATATCTTTATTTAAGCACTTAAGTGTCTATACTACCTCTGGCCGAATTAAAATTTGTATTATACTAATACTATATAGATTTTAAGACTTTCGTGGTTATTCACTAAATGATTATCACTAGTAACAGGTTTCTTACCACGGTATAACTTCTTTT
>NW_020653719.1:13571245-13582841 GCF_003589595.1 Hyposmocoma kahamanoa | reverse complement strand
TAGTTCTTTTACCTGTTATAACTTCGATATCCGATAAATCGGTATAATATCATCACCGGCACCTCTAGGTGTGGTATGCGTCTACGGCTGCATGTATCGCGTGAGCGGATAAGTTTAAATTACAAAACATACTAGCAACCTCTTTCGTGTTAAACTTCTCAATAATTGCTATTTCAATTTTATTTTATAAGTTCGTCCAGGGAAACACTGCCACCTTACCTATTTCTGCCGCCAAGCAGTAATGTGAGCTTTACTGCTTTTCAAGGGTAAGGGTGCTGGTGAAATTGCAGGCACATGGGACTTTTATAATTATGTTTCAGGGTAACGGGCGGAGTGGCAGTGCACCTCAGATATTTGCGATTTAAAGTTACGAGAGACATTGCAATTGTTATGGACGGACGTCTTGCTTATCACCAGGCAGATGACTCATGCAAGGCTGCAAAGTTGCTGAGTAAGCAAAGGAAGTGGTACAAAAATAGATTCCTGAGCGAAGCGAGGGTTTCAAGAAGGCACGCGACTCAAAGCAATTTTGTTGCCGAGCGTAACACATGACGTTTCACCTCTCTATAGCGAGGAAAATGGTAGATAAAACAAAAACAGTTTAACATTGACTTACAAATAAATGGACGACGGGTCTAATACAAAAACCACGAAAAAAATGTCCCAAGTCAACCTATTTAAACGTAGTGACATGTAAAGGAACATGAAAAAGCTAAAACGTTGAATCTAAATTGTAATGTCATCGCAGTACTGTCTAATTTTGCTTGCTTCGCTGTCAGTCGAACAAACGAAGACTAGAGCGTGAATGACGCTCTGCATACGATTTTAACGCCCTATAAGTTCAGACACTTTTTAGCGCGGACCCGACGTCCGTATAATTGTAAGTCAATGCAGTTAAAGCATAAAACTGATGTTTTTTAAACAAAAGAAAAAGTTTATCTTCGAGTGCGTTCTGAATTTACACCTCATCAATTTTTATTCTTGCTTGTACTTTTATTTTGTGTGATTAAGTGATTGTTGAAATTATTTTAGTTCTTCGATGAATTAGGATAATTTAATAGACACCATTAGTTGTCATGTTAATTTAATGTCAACAATAATAGGAATAAAATGTACCAACGGATCGTAGCTTCCTTCGCTTGCTTTGGTTTCAATACAAGCAATGCGTCAAACAACAACTTTGCAGCCTTACGTAACTAATAACTATTTCGCTGCTTTTTAAAATAAAATTCTTTATTTTATGAAATTGTACAAGAACGCAAATCGTACAATTACAAAACATTTTAAGACTTTGAAGGGTTCAACTACAAGAGCGTCAAAGTAATTTGATAAGGAAAATTAACGCTATTAACATTTAGCTTTTTCAAAACGGCTCTTACAAATGGTTCCAGAGTATCTAAATGAATATTTTAATTGAAGCGAGGTATTTCAACGCGAGCCTAGATTTTAGCAGTCGACTCTCGCGTTCATCAAACCACGCGAAGTAAATTAATATGAGTAAAATAAGAGCAAACGAAATTTGACACAGATCCGACATCGACAAGCGCCTGATGGCGACTGACGGGTCAGCGGACGGCAACTTGCAAATTTTGGGAAAAATGTCAATAACTTATAGAGCTTTAGTTGAAAACGAATATAAAGCAGGTGCTCTGTAGGACTTAAAAAGAAATATATCTGTGTAAAAAATATATTGTATCTAATTATTACATATTAAAAAATATATAATAATTAGTTTCAGAGTTTTACTTTAGCCTGTTTTCACGATTTTATATGATCGGATAAAGTACATCCTATCGTATAATACATTAGCACATTCTTTATACAACATCCTTAGGTATATCGTATATTTTTTGTAAAACCTTTATTGAATAGCAAATACCTGAACCATTTGATCTAGCAAAACAGTTTTTCCCGCTGGTGGCTCGCCTTAAAACCTTATATTCAAGGCTCCAAGGGTCTTATTGCATTTGGTTCACATCATTTTTACTATTCCTCTTCTTAGCGTGTAATCAAAGACATTTGGTTGGTTCTGTGTTTACCAACTGCACATTCTGTAGTGTCTATGATCTTATTCTATTCAAGCTGCAGGAGGCAGGATATTAGGTAGGCCTGTGCAGGTGCACAAGGTGGCGAGGAGGGTACCGTCCCCGTCGTGCCACGAGTGCAGCGCTGCGGATGATACCGCGCAGCACACCCTAGAGGTGTGCAGCCGGTGGGATGAGCAGCGCCGTACTCTGACGGGGACAATAGGGCAGGACCTCTCGCTACCGGGCGTGGTTGCCGCCATGCTCGGCAGGGAGGAGTCCTGGGAGGCAGTGGCCTCCTTTTGCGGAGAGGTTATGTGGCAAAAGGAGGCTGCGGAGCGGGTGCGCGAGGACGCGGCGGACGCGCACCCGCTTCGGCGCAGACGTACGGGGAGAAGGCGAAGGCAGTTCGCTGCTCGCCTGATCCCCTAGTGAGGCCAGTGGACTCTGGACAGGGACTCCGGAGCCTGCATTGCACGGCCTCAATCGTCTGGGGGGCGGGTCGGTGGACAACTGACCTGTCCTTCCATTGGCGCGGGAGCCCTGGCCCAAGGTAGGTAAGGCGGCCGGGCGGCGTTGTGGTGAATGTACACCGACCCCACGGCGCTGACTCAACCGGCGGGAGGTAAATCCGGGGGGGTTTTAGTGGGGTAGGCCCTCCAGTCTGGAGAGAGAGTCCCCACATAACCCCTGAGTCTCCCTGGGCTCAACGGTATATATTAAGATTTCCCTCCGTCAAAAAAAAAGGATGTTAGGTAGGCCAAGTACCAAAACCTAGTGTATTATTCCACAAGTGAACTTTCACCCTAAGGGCTACAGTTCGTTGTCAGTTTGTTTTCAATATCATCCCATAATTTTCTTTTGCGTTGGTTCCATAATTTTCAATTCTTGACAACTCAAGTTTGGACAAGTCTAAAAAGAACAATTACCATGAACGTAACTATGGAATCTGTAAAGGGCCCGAATTGTTAGTTTGTTTTAAAAAACAAATAAACGTAACTTAGATCCGATCCATTGTAACAATTGAGAGAACTTAAGAACTGGATTGAAAAAAGTTGTGGTAAATTCCAGAGCCATTTTGCAGAGAACACACCAGATGGAGGATAAAAAGAAATAAGAAAACGAAGAATTCATATCTCAAGATAATATATCGGCGAAAACATTATGTGATGAAAGCCCATTAGCGAAAAGAGAATACTAGAAGACTAAGCAAGTGATGCCGATGATAGTTTTCGCTGGAGCGATGGAGTTAGTAAAGATCTGAACACCATTTAAGCAGACGAAAGGCACAATGTGGAGAGAGATAAAAATAAATAGCGTTTTCTAGTATGGTAAACTAAGGCCCGCTTTGAGTAAGTTAGCTGGTTAAGTTATTTAAGAAAATAAAGAACAAACCCAGACTGACAGTGGGCGCCAACCAGTTCTGAAGAAGCATTTATTCGGTGATGAAATTTTCTTGAAGAAAAAAATTCTAGCTGAAGAGTTCCTTCAGGGAAGTTTGCCAGTTTTGAGGGGTAAGGTTACTGGGATAAACTACAAGTACATGGGACTTGTCCACTATATATCTCAAAATGACAATGTTTCTGACATATTTGCAATTTAAAGCTCTATAACTACTAGAATCGTGTCGATTACACAAGGTAACGAGGTGAGCAAGTCTTGCGACTTGCTCATCTCGTTACGTGATTTCATAAAAAAAAACTAAAAACGAAATTGTACAACAAAAAGTGTTGAGTTTATAGACGCAAATAAGTCACCTTTCAGTCTATCACAAAATGTGCAAAGTGAACAAAATGAAGTCATCAGTTCGGTACGAGAAAGAGAAGACGTAAAAATCCCCGGCTTATTAAAAATAAATCAAAAAGCAATAGTGCGATACACTTCCACTCAAACACAAAGCTGGAAGATAAAAAATAATCCTTGCGGAATAAAGTGAAAGCATTAGTTTTTATGGCGCCCATTTTGAGGATTTTGACAAGATTGCGTCGTTTGAAGCTTCGCCCAGCGTAAAACTTGTGTACAGACGAATTAATGCCTTTTTAAAGCAAAAGCTTAATTTTGATTTTCGAATGTCTTGAGGGATTTATATTTTTCACGATTTGATATCATAACAAAATAAATAAATTAAAGATTGTTTAACCTTTATTGAATGTCAGGATAATTCACCACCGTGACATTCAATAATTTTTTGTGATATTACTCCATTAGTTTGTTACAATTACACCAAACACTTCAAAAAAAATCCTTCCACCCGGCTACATTAGAGCTAGTGTCTTCTAGTAAACCGTGCCCAACGCAATGCCAAGTAAGCCACGGAATGAACCAGCAGTCCTTACATTTTTTTCTATGTGCTTATTGCAAATCTTTGTTTTGTCTTTTTAACGGCTTTTTTGCCGTATCACCATCTGTGAGAAGAAATAGATTTCTAAGAGAACAAATCGTTAGAAATCAAAATAAAGATTGTTTACATCGGAAGAATATCAAGATGAGATTTAGAAGCGAATTTAATCTAAATCCCCAAAAACAATCAAGGAATACCAACCGAGTCAAAACACAACCGACGTGAAGAAGACAGTTAAAGAGAAGTTTCACCGCGAGCGAAGCTAAGCTCAGTTAGCTTAGCTCACGTAGCTGTGGCATGTTTTCATACATCTCTACACACCGCGAATTAAGCTAACCAAGCTAACTGAACTATGTGGGTTAACTACCCAACGATCCCGCTAAGCCTTTCACCTCCATACGGAGAAAGACTAGCGTCCAGAGGCAGTACTTCATTAAGTGTGCTTCACTAAGTACAACACTACGTGAGCTAAGTTCAGCTCAGTTAGCTTAGCTCGCATAGTTTGTTGCATACTATGTGAGCTAAGTTAACTTAGCCTAGTTTTAGTCGCGGAATGGCTTCTCCTTCATGCAAACGCTCTGTATGCGGAGCTTGGCGAAACAAACTCAATGATATTTAGAAGCAACGACCTTTTTTTATGATACCCAGTGAGAGGACAAACTAGGCACGTGGTTGGTCTCCCCCGAATGGGTTCCCTCCTTGTCGTGGTGGCTCTAGTAGCCGTGGTGGATTTCATCCCACGGTGAAGCTAAAAGGAACCCACGGACCGGCCGACGGAGCTAGGCTGGCCCGAGAAGAATACCACGCGGGCTTGTCTTGGTCCAAGGCGAGCGGGCGCGCGCGGATGCATTCGAAGAGGAGGGTCGCGGGGGAAGAGACGTGTGACGTGTGACATGACCATGTGTCGTTGCAACTCGCCTTGTCCTCCGCGAACCTGGCGGGGCTGCACCGCTTAGGGTGTAGATGCAGTGACAGTGGGGCCGCGGGGGAAGAGACGTGTCGGTGTGTCGTTGCCGCTCGTCCTGTCCTCCGCGGCCGAATTTGGGCGATTGGCCCGTGCGGTGGGCGCTCCAAGGGACTCTCATCGGAGAGTCCACATGGATGCGTATAGGATGTTGTGGCGGAGCCTACCAATAGATCCGCCGCGGGGGCTGGGAGAGCATCCTCAGAACTTCACAGTTGAGGTGATGTTGTCCTGGCCTCCATGGCCCTTGGGTAGCGGACATGGGGGAATTCGTTGCCCAGCATGGAGGGGTCCGAGATGGAAAGCTCGTCTGGTGTTCGACGAGCCTTACATTTAGAGTCGGGGGACCGTTGTGTCTCTCTTGTCGGGGAGGAGGTGCGTTGGACGTGGCCAGCCGCTGGTGGAGGCGCGGACGAGCGATGGCATACCTGTGCTTACACCTGCAGCGGAGAGGAAGAACACGCCAGGGGTTAGGTGCGATCGCGCTGCTCCCCTTCAGGGTTCAGCACAGTCCCGCATAATAATAGATTCCCTCGGGTAATAAAAAAAGGCACGGGACTGGTGGTACTACACAACTATTGCAATGTCACTCATAGCTTTATATCGCAAAGGTTTGAGGGGCACTGACACTGCGCCAATCGCCCTGAGGGCTAAGTTGACAATTCTAAAGTGACTGTAATTTCACCCGCGTGGCGACCGCCCAGTTACCACGCTTTCACGTACATTAATGGCGAATCTGAGTTCTGTTTACTAGGCAACAACATTTAAATTCCACTGAATAATACAACCGCGTGGTCGCCGCGTAGACCAAAGATAAGCCAGCCTCGCCCGCCCGACGCTCATTTAAGTTAAAACGTAAAGGCTACATAAATAGAGCGTACTTTGCCATGACAGAAGCAATGCGATGAAATTCGTGTCGAATAGATGTGCCCTCACCCTTCAAAGCCGGAACGCAGTAATGCTCACATTGTCTCTCGAGTCTTCGATCTATCTCAAATTAATTCATAACTCCGTTGCTCAACAGTGAGCTTAAAAGTGACTGCGATTTAACAGAAATAATTTATAAATTAAGTGAAGACAATTACAAAGTTCCAACAATTATCGTGTTTCGAAGTAACTCTAACTTCTCTCTTAAATTTCTCTCGTAATGAAAACACTACCATTGTAAAAACTCGAATGCAAAATAATTTTGATTCTTTGTAGATTTAGAAGAAAAAAATCTGCGCAATAGTGAGCAGTAAGTAGGTAAGTATTGTAAAAATTTCTTCCTATGTGGCTTCGATATATTGTAGCTGTAGAGCTCCTTGTGAGAGTTCGAAGTTCGAAGGAAGTACTGCCAACTTACCTATTTCTGCCGCCAAGCAGTAATACTCACATTACTGCGTTCCTGTTTTGAAGAGTAGGAGCGCTGGTGAAATAACAGACACGTGGGACTTGTCAACTTATGTCTCGGAGTGACAGGCGCAGTGGCAGTGCCCCTCAAATCCTTGCGATTCAAACCTTTGAGTGGCACTGCTACTGTTAAGAACAGGCGTATCGCTTGCCACCAAGCGCGCGTCTTGTTTATCCCGCCTTGGTATCATAAAAAAAAGTACTTCAGTTGTTATTCTTAAAAGGACAACAGTAAAGTAAATTTATAATTCTCTATTTAAAATTTCAACAGTGAACTTACTAACTTTAAAATTAAACTTAATGTTTTTAACTAGGTATTCAAAACACAACCACTTGGGGTGATTTGCTCGTTCTTCTCAGGGGAATGTCTTATGCATACATTAGATATTTGGTATGGTAAAAAATACGATATCTAGGTATTTTATTAACATATTTTATAATAAAGTCATAATATCAATCATTCCTTGGTTGTGCCTCAAACACCTCAAAGGTAATCATGGTACCTGTAAAAAACTCGGAGCGTTGGTTTATTCAAAAAACAAATATACGCGATTTAATACCCAAAGAATACTTTTAATAACAATAAGTATAATTTGTTTATTGAGTTTTTATGTAAAATAACTTCACTAGTTTTGTTATGATCACAGATCACATTTCTTCCGTGGGATTATGAATGTAAAGATCGAACACACAGATAAACTTCGTTGACCCGGTGGGACTTGAATCCACGTTCATGCTGCACCGAAGCATTACTTTAATTATTATTATAATTATAACAAAACAAAGTTATTTCACAAAAAGTCTCAATAAATACATTTGATCGACATCTGCGCTAGTTGTAATGCCTGTAAAGGTATCGGCTGTGGTGAGGTTATTCAAAAATCTCTCACTAGATGTCACTAGCGACGACGAACGCCGATAATTCAGCACAGAGTTCTATAACAAAAGAATGTAGGAGAATTTTGACGACTCGGTAACTACACCCGTGGCTAAAACGGTTAGAGCAATGCTACAGTGCAGCATGGACGTGGGTTCAAGTCCTACCAGCAGCTTGATTTTTATTGCCTCTCCCGATCGGAAACTGTGTTTTTTCCGAGTTGAGGCACATAATTGCGATTCACAACTGGCCGATGGGAAACTTTTGACATTTCTAATCGGAACAATAGATGATTTAGCTCACAAATTAGAAAGATATAGTTGGAATCAGGTTCATGTCGCTCAGAAACCCATCTGATTTCGAGACGACCCGATAGGGTCGATTCCAATTTGAATCAAAATCAGGACGCAGGTCGACGAAGTTTTTCTGTGAGTTCGATCTTTATATTCATAATCAAGTATAATTTAGATAGAAATGTGTAAAATCATGAAAAAATTACCTGCAGAAGTATCTCTAAATATGCTTTAAAAAAGGTGGAGGTTCTCAATTCCACTGGAAGTTTTTTTTTGCACGTATGTTGCGCGATAACTCCGGCTAAAATTTGTAAAACGATTTTAATGATTCTTTTTGTTGGAAAGAGGGTACCTCAAAGGTGGTCCCATTTGAAGAAAAATATTCCTCCTTTAAGGGTGGCAAACTAGGAGATGAATGACTTTTGTGGTCGGTTTTTTAGTACTCTGTACTGAGATTATATAATACCAAATGACGGGACATACTTACCCTACCAAACCGGAATGCAGTAATGTTTAATTATTGCTTGGCGACAGCAATAGGTAAGGTACTTCCCTGGACAAACTCTTTTACAAGAAGCTCCACTGCTACTACATGAATATTGGTTCTGACTAACAGCGAGAATCATGTGACATTGAGCCAAGATTATTTTCGCCAACTTTCCTTTCATAACGAAGCTAACTTCTCGAAAATTTCTTAAATCTAATAATTCTCCCACAAAAGTGTTTACAATTTACACGACAAGAAATCTGTGGAAACAAGGACGATTAGGTTGTTTATCCAGCTGAAGTGAGTACGAGCACTGACAGGGTTTTGACCTCAGAACAATAAGTTTTGACTGTATAATTTTAAAGTTTTGCTCAGATCAGTTCTGGTCAAGTTAAGTAGTGATTTGTGCATTTTCCTAATTTTTGTAGTTTAATATTTTAATTACTTATCAATATTTATTTCGAAAACCATTGCAATTTTATGAAAATGTTTTAAGGGTTTCTTTAGTAACACCTTTACTTTACTAACACCATTATCTTATGGGCTATAGCCTGAAATAAATGATTTTATTATAATCTCAGTCCAAACTACCAAAAAAAAACCGACCTCAAAAGTCATTCATATTTATTCATACTTTGCCACCCATAGATGTGGAATATTTTCTTAAAATTTAAAAAAAAAGAACCATCATAAATCGATTCACAAATGCCGTTGATGAGTTGAGAGAATGAGTTATCGTGTAACATTCTCATTTTTCGGATTTAAATCGCGTATATTTGTTTTTTCGAACAGTTGTTTTGTTTGAAAAACAGTTTCTATTCTCTATGTGTAACAATCGCGAAAACCTAAGCACTCGATAAGTAGATGAATCTCGTTAAGTAACCTTTTATTTACTTATATCGACGGTGGAAATTTGTAGATGTACCTAATGAATTTTAAAATGTCACAATTATTATTTTGTCAAATTGTCACAAAAAAGTGACAATTTGCCAAAATAACCGTTGCGACATTTAAAATTTCCACTGTCGATATGCCCCAGACTATCGCAAACAGTGAAATTGTT
Organism: Hyposmocoma kahamanoa; assembly: GCF_003589595.1. Classification (NCBI taxonomy): domain Eukaryota; kingdom Metazoa; phylum Arthropoda; class Insecta; order Lepidoptera; family Cosmopterigidae; genus Hyposmocoma; species Hyposmocoma kahamanoa. The sequence goes on along the minus strand of NW_020653719.1, from coordinate 13,573,400 downwards.
CTATGTGTACATAACTTTCATTAAGGTTAGTAGTGCAAGTTAATCTAGGTGATACAAAGGGGCCCCCCGAAGGGGTTCCCGCCTTGTCGTGGTCGATTTCCTTCCACGGTGAAGCTAAGAGGAACCCACGGGGCTGGCCGATGGTGGTAGACTGGCCCGAGGAGGAGGGCGTTCCGCGCGGGACTCGATTGGTCAGCGGGACCGCGCGGATGCGCGAGGAGGAGGGTCGCGGGGGGAGAGACGTGTCGGTGTGTCGTTACCGCTCGTCCTGTCCTCCACGACCCTGGCGGGGCTGCACCGCTTTCAATGATGCAGTGGCGGCGGGGCCGCGGGGCCGCGGGGGAAGAGACGTGTCGGTGTGTCGTTGCCGCTCGTCCTATCCTCCGCGGCCGAACGTGGGCGGTTGGCCCGTGGTGGGCGCTCCAAGGGACTCTCTTCGGAGAGTCCGCGCGGAAGCGCGTTAGGTGTTGCGGCGGAGCCTGCCATCAGATCCGCCGCGGGGGCTGGGGGAGCAGCCACTGAACTTCACAGTTGAGTGGATGCTGTCCTGGCCCCCCATGGCCCCTGGGCAGCGGACCTCGGGGGAGTTCGTTGCCCAGCATAAAGGGGCCCGGGATAGAAGGCTCGTCTGGTGTTCGGCGAGCCTCACATTCGGAGTCGGGGGACCGATGTGTCTCCCATTTTTTTTTTTTTTTTTTTTTGTCGGGGGGAAATCTTTATGGATACCCCTGAGCCCAGGGAGACTCAGGGGTTATGTGGGGACTCTCCCTCCAGGCTGGAGGGCCTACCCCACTAAAACCCCCCCGGGTTTCCCTCTCGCCGGTTGAGTCGGCGCCGTGGGATCAGTGAACATTCACCACGACGCCGCCCGGCCGCCCTAGCTTACGCCAGGGCTCCCGCGCCAACGGAGGGGCGAGTCGGTTGTCCTCCGACCCGCCCCCCAGACGAGTGAGGCCGTGCAATGCAGACTCCGGAGTCCCTGTCCAGAGCCCGCTGGTCTCACTAGGGGATCAGGCGAGCAGCGAACTGCCTTCGCCTTCTCCCCGTACGTCTGCGCCGGAGCGGGTGCGCGTCTGCCGCGTCCTCGCGCACCCGCTCCGCGGCCTCCTTTTGCGACATAACCTCTGCGCAAAAGGAGGCCACCGCCTCCCAGGACTCCTCGCTATCGAGCATGGCGGCAACCACACTCGGCAGCGAGAGGTCCTGCCCTACAGTCCCCGTCAGAGTGCGGCGCTGCTCATCCCACCGGCTACACACCTCTAGGGTGTGCTGCGGGGTGTCATCTGCAGCGCCGCACTCGTGGCACGACGGGGACGGTTCCCTCCTCGCCACCTTGTGCAGGTAGTGACCGAAGCAGCCGTGCCCGGTCAGCACCTGCACAAGGTGGTACGACAGTGGCCCGTGGGACCGGTTTACCCACTCTACGAGGACAGGGCGGATCGCCTCTATGGTACGAGCGCCATAGGGGGGATCCGCCAAGCCCTCTTTCCACCGGTCCCGCATGCGCTGCGCCGCGAGGCGGCGCTCCCGCTCCACCTCTTGGGGAGCGGGTCGCTCGCCTCGGTCCCTCATTCCCCGCCGGTAGGTGCGGACCTCCGCCAGGACCTCGGCTTCGAGGTCCCACGGCGGAGTACTGGCGAGGACGCATGCGGCAGCGCAGGCCACCGTCCTGTACGCCCTGCACATTCGCAGGGCGACCAGCCTCTGGGGCCTTCTCAGCAGCGCCTTCGTCGCCGCTGATATGGCCCCACTCCAAATAGGAGCCCCGTATAAGGCCATACTCCGAGTCACCCCGGCGTATAGCCTTCTGCATGGGGCTCCCGGCCTCCCGAGGTTGGGCAGGAGCCTGCCCAACGCCGATGCGGCGCCCACTAAACCTCTACCCCTCCCGCCGAAGACGGCCATATCCGTCTTCGGCACGGCGACCTCGAGCCCCAGCAGTTGTATTCGGCGGACCACCATGTCCGCCGCTACTGAGGCTCTTCGGGCCTCCTCCTGGAAGGTGGTCCTCCGGACGGCCACCAGCGTGTCATCAGCGTACGCGATGACCGCCGTCCGGGGGAGCAGCGCGCCCCTCAGCACCCAATCGTACCCCAGGTTCCACAGTAGTGGTCCTAATACGGACCCCTGGGGTACTCCGCACCTCATTGGGCGC
>NW_020653719.1:13570877-13571145 GCF_003589595.1 Hyposmocoma kahamanoa | reverse complement strand
CAGCCCTGAACCCGTACTGCCGCTGCGACACATCGGGGCCTGTCCCCTTCAGGTGTTCGTTGATCCTGGAGGCGATGATTCGCTCCAGGATCTTTGCCACCTCGTCCAGCAGGACGAGGGGCCTGAACCCCGAGGGGGAGTCCGCAGGTCGGCCCGGCTTGGGCACCAGGACGAGCCTTCCCTCCTACCAGCATCTCGGGAACAACCCCGTCCTCAAGCAGTCATCCATGAGATGCTTGAGGCGGGTCCCGAGATGCTTCAGGGCAAT
>NW_020653719.1:13559107-13570777 GCF_003589595.1 Hyposmocoma kahamanoa | reverse complement strand
GGGGGTTCCTCAGTCTGCCCCCCGTCTGCTCTGGGGGGCACCGTGGCCGGTGGGGTGAAGGGCTGCGGTTCGGGGAAAAGGCCCTCCACCACCCGGTTGAGGAGATCCAACTCCAGTGACTCCATGGGAGATGCGCCGTGCAATTTGTTGCGCACAACTTTGTACGGCCTCCCCCATGGGTCTGCGTCCAGGGTGGCCAAGAACTCCTCTTTCGCAGAGTCCTTGGCCCGCCCTATTGCGACCTTCAGGGCCTGCCTCGCGCCCTGGAGGGCGCTGTGGAGCCTTCTCTCCTCACTTTGGGTGTGGCGCCTGCGGCGGCATCGGCCGTAGGCCCGCCGGGTCGTAGTACTGGCGGTGCGGAGGTCCCCAATCTCCGCGGTCCACCAGTATACACTCTTTTTGCCCGGGGTCCCTCTGACCCTGGGCATGGCCCGCTCGCAGACGGCGGTCAAGTCTTCCCTGAACTTGACCGCCCTCTGCTCCACGTCGACGGTGGCCGGTGGGGGGCGATGTGTCTCCCTTCTCGGGGAGGGGCTGCGCAGAGCGCGGCCAACCGCTGGTGGGGGCGCGGACGAGTACAACAGCGGAGAGGAGGAACACTCCGGGGTTTTAGTGCGGTCGGGCAGCTCCCCTTCAGGGTTTAGCCCAGTCCCACATAACCCAGGCTCTCCCCCCGCGGGGCCGGGGTATCTGTAAGCAGATTCCCCCGGATTAACAAAAAAAAAAAAAAAAAAAAAAAAGTGATACAAAGGAGGCAGTACGCCCACCTTCTTCCCCCGCCGTAAACTAGGGTCTGGGGTCCCTTACCACCAAGTCTGAGGGTGCCATTACACCCCGGGGTATCCTCCGAAGGTAGGGGCCCGCCTCCCGTAGGCCACCCGCCAAGAAGTCCCAGAGCATGCGCAAGCGGATCCTGAGTCGTCCTCTCTGGCGGTGGGGTTGACCGCTGGGCTTTAGTGGGTATACAAGGACTACCGCCTGGGACTCCCACATAACCACTCGCTGTTCCGCCGAGGCGAGCGGTATGCGTAAGGCATTTTCCGGCGTAAAAAAGGTGATGCCTAAGCTAAGTAAAATTGTTTACTTGTAACTTAGGTATCCATCTATTATAGTTAAATGTGTACAATAATAATTTAATTATTTTATTGTCATATTTAAATCAATATGCTTGCGTATTGTTTTTCCGTGACCTCACCTATTATTAAAGTGCAAGTGCTTTTCCACTGACGAGGCGAGACGAGACGAGGCGAGGCGAGAATTGAAGTCTTGCCGAACTATTTCCACCAAAAATTGCCATCACGGTCTCTCGCGAGCACGCGCGAGCTCGCGCGATATCGTACCAGACGTTATGAATCGTGTTTCCGTTGCAGAGTTAATAAAGAGTTTATGTAGGCAGCAATACGGTTTAATGTTACATCAACAAATATTTTAAATCTCGTCTCGCCCATCTTCGTCAATCCCGACCATTTCCACCGAAGATGCGCTATGAGAGAATTGATATTTTGCCATACAAGTTTTAAAAATCGTCGATGGAAATACACCCAGGATCCTAACTAATTTATTTTAATTGCTTCCCCGTGGCTGAACGGTTACCATACTGGACTGTCACGCAGATGTCCCGGGTTTGATGGCAACACCGGGAGAAATATTTGTGTGGCCTATATTTATTTCACTTAGAGCGGGGATAAGAGTAAAAAAACTGAAAATCAGTGATGTAAGTAAGAGTAAGTGACACTTTTATTACACAAAATAGTTTTATACTTAGTGTTCTTGTTTGTGTTTTAATTATTTTTTTTTATTTTTTTTTGTTGGTGTTTTGTTCGTAATTACAGGTACATGATAGATAACTACGAAGAAAGGAACGGCATTTGCTATATTTAGAACTTCCTGTGAATGCATGCGGTCCGGATTCCGGTCGTTATCACGCAATACCATTATTACTATTTCTCAAGAAAAGTATTCAGGATTTCGCTGGCCTACTAAAAAGACATCAATAACGTTGTCATAAAAGTCAAATTAGCACGCCACTAAGACAGAATAAGCCGTGGTGGGCCAGTATGAGACATGTTGCTTTTCAGTTGAGAGGTCCACGGTTCGAATCCCCGTCGCGGCATGAACTTTAGTTAATTAAGTTACGTACATAATCACAGACATATATCTAAATAGACACTGCAAGTACCGCGATCTGTATGAAAACCAAGCGTGCCACATTTTTTGTACCTCTGACGATGTCAAGCGCTATTTAGCGATGGGAAACCTTCTTCGGCATTAAAGCCATTGTCAATCAAAGACACGGATGCGGCATGTATTCTGAATAATAATTTTTCAAGTATTTGTTAATTATAAGAAGCCGTGAAATATTAAGAGCTCTCATATCAAAAAAGCTTTGACGTTGGCTCGCCCAAATTTGTGAAACAAATATATGCCTGAAGTTCACGTGACATGCGACAGGAGATGTTGAATTTTGCGCATTAAAAGTACCAAATTCGTTTTAGCGGAATAACTTTAAAACTAAAGGGATTAAAAAAATCCGTAGTGACAGTTGTCGATCATGCATAAATATAATTAATTATCTAATTTTTGTCCTAATAACCTGTAGCATTTCGAGGATAAATCGATAAAATGTGAAAATTAGAGGTCATTTCGTGATTTTTATTTATCGAGGAAACTTTATTGTTTTATATTTCTGATTAATGTCTATGCTTGAATATATCGTGTAGTTACACATACAATATTTTATTTTTAACTTTAAAGTGGATATATCCCTCTAAAATCAAATCGAAGATTAGGAATTTGTCCTCTGCTTCCTCTTAATATAGTAAAATAATACCAGAATAAGACAATTAAGTCCTTTACTGACACGCGTTTTGAAAAAAAAATTGCTCCGGAAAACTAAAAAAAAAACAATAAATTTTATATAATATTTTTATCATAACATTTTCTAAGGTCTAGGAATTATCATCCTTTTGTTTCCTAAATCGATCAGAATCGAAAACTGTGTTATATCAAGTGGACATCACTAATTGTAAAACTCGACCAAAAACATAACAAGCGCCCGTACCACGAAACTGAATGCATTATACGAAGGTTTCGCTTGTTCGATACTCATGGCCTACTAATGAAGGACTACAAGTGTACCGCATCAAGTAAAAGCCGCAATATATTACGAATCAAGCGGCGCACACTCGTTTGCAAATTTGTTTACTTAGAATTCATTTAAATTGAAAATAATTGATTTTAAAATAAATTATGCATATTCTTAGTACAAAATTACTTCACTATGACAGGAAACGTCCCTGTTTATTCATCTATTCGTAGCTGTGGTGGTTTTGCAAATTTTTAATGGCACAATTAGGAATTTTTCGCGCTTTCGACTGATGGCTTACTTTACGGCAATTAACTTAGGCTCACGGCAACGGAACAAGTATGTTCACAACCCTTGGAAACATTGTGAAGTCCCCATTGTCCCGCATTGGGTCAATATAATCTGAACCCTGAGACTCATGCCCGGGACGTATAATAAGGTTGATGATGATGAAGACAAAATGATCCTTAAGACAATGAAATTCTTCGTTCAGCAAAGCGAAAGCAATCTACTTTCCGTTTTCAATATGGTTGTAATTCAATTAGCTGCTGGTAGCTGTAAGGATATCTGCTCGAGTAAAGAAAAAACTTTCATAGATTTCTATTTTGACAAACTCCGTGGTGGCTGCCACGCCGGTTTTCATGGTGTTACCATCTCTGAAGTCCCGGGTTCGATTCCCGGCCAGGTCAATGTAGAAAACTAACTTTTCAATGTTGTCTTGGGTCTGAGAGTTTGTTGTACCGTTGTTGTTTCCGATTTCCATAACACAAGTGCTACAGATACAAAAACCGACAGCAATCGCATAGAGAAATACGTGAAGTCTGCTGATTCGTTCTGTAGTTCAGTTGAAAGACCGGTTTGCCCCGGTCTGGCAAACAGGCGCTGGTTGATTTCAGCCGACTTGAAGGATTTTTTCTTTGTGTTTGTTCAATCTTTGTATCTTTCTTTGTGTTTTAGTAGCAGAGCTCCTTGTGAAAGAGTTCGTCCAAGGAAGTACTGCCACATTGGCTATTTCTGTTTCTGTTCCAGTATAAGGATACTGGTAAAACTACAGGTACATGGAACTTGTCAACTTATGTCTCAAGGTGACGGGCGCGGTGGCAGTGTCCCTCAGGTCTTTGGTATTTAAAGCTCTGAGTGGCACTGCAACTGATATGGACCGGCGGCGTGTCGCTTACCATCGCCTGGTGGTACGACTTGTTCGTCCCGTGACTTTGCATCATAAAGAAAACTCTTTGTATCTCCATAATAACACCAATCTAGTGGAATATTTTCACTAAAAATGTGCTAGTAATTCGTTCAAATACTGCATTTCTGTTTGAAACAAGAATTTCAATTTAAATTTAAGAAGTATAAAATAGCACTTAAGACCGTAGACAAAGACTCACAAAGAAACAGCTCCAAAGCGTAGTTCCTCCAAAATAGTACAGGCGATTTTTGGAATAAATACCTCACAATCTCTTAAATTAATTCTTACAAATTTGCCTTATAAATATGCGGTTGAAATGCAAATTATACACAAAATCTCATAATCTCACGTACTAAAACCAATAAGGTGCACGCTATTATGCGTGGGAAGTACGTACCACGAAGCTCATACCAAGAAGTTCGATTTTTATGAAGATTGATTCAAATGTACACGATCTAGCGATTTTTTGCATCGATTCATTTCAATGCGATTTTTAAGCGTCTAGATCGTATTCATAATTTAACAAAACAGTCCCTTTCTGAACCTCTACTGAGTCGTAACGCTAATCTTATTTTGGTATGTAAGAAAAGTAGTTTGGCAACATCTAAGTACAATTTTTTTTTCGCAATCTTTGCAGCTTTTAAATTTGGTTTACAACTCTGAATAATCTACTTACATAGCCAATTACAAAGTTTGTCAGATTACAATTAATTGTAAACTACTTAAAATATTGTTTATCAAAGAACAATCTAACAAATTGAAATACGTATTGGTAACTTTTTAAAACTAAATTCCGTTGTATTAACAGGTTTAGACAATATTTTTTTAATTATTATATTTTTTAATGCGACTTACAATATAATATAATAAACAAATGGACTATACTAGGGTACGCGCATTTGTGTGTCTACTGTGTGAAGGTGTATGTGTGTATGTGTGTTTGTGCTCCGTTTATATGACAATAATTACCTTTTAAAGTGGGAGTGTTCCATCAACGAATTAATAAAATTGTTGCGGTTGAAAAAGAAGATATCAACGTCTTTAAATTTGATCTAAGTACGCACAATCTATGCAAAACAGAGTGATTCGCGTAGTTTGAACGGGCTGAGCCCATGTGCAAGAAGCGCATATGTCTTGTTCGAGTCGGGTAGGCACATAGACCATTGCAAGCGGTCAACTCAAGACAATCCAACACAGAGTTAACTACGTCAAATAGAAACTTCATGAGGACGGTTCCTCATTCAGGACGCCTATCCTCGAGTGAATCCAGCTGGAAAAAAATTAGTATACCGGGGTAGTCATCCTAGCTTTTGAGACAGTAGTTCGATCTACGTGTGAAACAACGCTACATGGACTCCAACTGGGCTATATGAGTCATATAAGATGGAGACCATATAGGGGAGGCGTAGCTACTCCACCACACTTCTGACATAAGCAAAATACAGCTTTTTTAAAGATTCTATCTGCCGACAACGTTTTGCACTTCCATGAAGAAATCCAAGCATTCTATGAGATCTCTGGGTAATTAAATCGAAATGCGACGTATACAAGAGCTTATGACTAGCATTACGCCTAGATCGCGGACGAGTTTAACTCTAGAAATAGAAGTGCATTTAGATGGTACACGTGAGAGATAAAAGTACGCTTTCGGGTGAATGAAATTATTTGGCATATTTGATATTTAAGTTAAGATGATTCAGTTTACAATAATCCGTTAATCTATCTAGGTCAGTTTGAAGTTTCTCGCAATCAGCGGCACAGCGGATTGGCATAAAGATTTTTTGTCGTCTGCATACATTAACACTTTTGAGTACCTGAAGCATGTCTCTATATCATGTAGGTATATGTTGAAAAGCAACGGACCAAGGTGGGATCCTTGCGGTACACCTGATGGGATGAATTCCAAGTTCGATTTAAAAGTCCCAATTCTTACAGATTGCGATCGATTCCGAATATAAGACTAAAGCCATCTCAACAAGTCCCCATGCACACCGATATCATTTAATTTTGATATTAAAATGTCATGATCGATACGTTCAAAATATTTAGAATAGTGTACACGGTGTCGACCCGGGAACCCCCATCCATGTGCTTAGTGACAAAGTTTGTAAATATAGCAAGATTTGAGACGGTCGACCTCTTGCGCATGAAACCCTGTTGAGAACTTGGAATATAAGCTGCAGCCACCGGATATAATTGATCATGAACGATAAACTCAAACACTTTACCGAAAACAGACAGTATTGAAGCGGGTCTATAATTATCGAACTTTGTGTCTTGAGCCATTTTTATGAATAAGAGTGATTAAGCCTCGTTCCATTTGACGGGGAAAATTTCCTCATTCATAGACCGACGATAAATTGCAGTCAAAGGAGGTGCAAGCTCCTTAGCACACAGTTTTGTAAATATTGAACACACACCGGATAACCACGTTCATTGCTCAAAAAACTAGGTACCTCCTCGTTAATAATGCACTGTAGTAACGTTAAAGGATAATACAGTTTTGTCTATTTCAGCGCTATCCAGTTTTTTGGACCAGTCTATGGAGGCCAGCCGACATCTTATAACTTCATAATTTGCCTTCCTAAATATGTAAATTCTGGTTTTCGTATCCTTAGCATTTTTTATAAAATTACATTTGGCAATTCTAAATCAATAGCTGGATGATGGGGCATCTCCTCTCGAGTCATGGGGAGAGCGCAACGGGTCGTAGTTACTTCCAGAGTGCTAGAAATAAGGTCGAGGTATCGATTGTTACCATTTATTACGGTATTATACTCTTCAAAACTAAAACTGGAAAGGGTCCGAAGGAAGTCGCATTTGTACATTTTCGTCATATTGAATGGTAAAAGTGGCGGTAAGTTTTCCGGAGTCTGTCCTCCATTCTATATCAGGCAAATTAAAATCTCCCATCAAAACATAATCGGCATCAGAATTTTTATCTATAAATTCTCTTAAGAAAGCGGTCAAATGAGCCACTAGTACGTCATGAGAAACACCAAAACCGGGGAAGTAAACGCAAATGATATGTAGATCGCGCGCCGCACGCATTACGTGAGCCTGTATTATAACATGTATTATATCGTATGGAGCACACGTCTACGTACGTAAGTCTACGATATTTTGGCGATTGTTGCTACTCGATCGATCGATACGATCTGAACGTCTTTTCTCACTGGTTAATATCAATCTAAATCAAAGTCGTAACCTACTGGGTCCAAAAAGGCTGAAAATTTTTTTTTAATCAATTTTTGTTTATTAAATTTGAAATGATTTTTATGAGATCGATTCACAAGCATATGATTCGATCAGTGGATCGATTCAGAGGCATAAATGTGATCCATTATGGTTCAAAAAATGAAATTACAGGCACGTGAGACTTGTCAACTTGTCTCAAGGTGACAGGCGCAGTGGCAGTCTCTTAGATCTTTGCAATTTAAAGCTCTAAGTGGCTCTGCAACTGCTATGGACAGACGTGTGGATTAACATCAGGCGCACGACTTGTTTGTCCTGTCACTAAGTATCATAAAAAAAAACACCGGAACAAAACTTCAAAAACCAACTTTCTATTCTATTCTATTTCCTTAATGGCGGCCACTAGGCTTGGGCCAGTGTCAGTTTCGAAAAACCAACTTACTCGGGTTTTAATTCTGATTGCTCCCCAGATCTGTTGAAGGTCCAAGTGAAACTTGTCGGAGGCGGGCTGGAGTCCACTGAACACGTCAAAGAAACTGTCTCTTCTTTCTGGGCTCCGTATATTTCCGTGTCATCCATAGAGTTGCAAATTGGTAAATCTGCATGGAAAAAAATAATGTTAAAAAATAATAAGACGGGTGTATAATGCATTACATTACTATTTTTTTAATATAAACTTTTATTCTATAATTTCATTTTTTATAACAATAATTAAGCCTAACACTCATTTTATATAGCAATTATGAGTTAAAAACATTGATTTACAATTATATGGACGTCGGGTCCGTGCTAAAAAGTGTCCGAACTTATACGGCGTTAAAATCGTATACAGAGCGTCATTCACGCTTTAGTCTTCGTTTGTTTTTTCTGACAGCAAAGCAAGCAAAATTAGACAGTACTGCGATGACATTACAATTTAAATTCAACGTTTTAGCTTTTTCATATTCCTTTACATGTCACTACGTTTAAATAGGTTGACTTGGGACTTTTTTTCGTGGTTTTTGTATTAGACCCGTCGTCCATTTATTTGTAAGTCAATGGTTAAAAACCTCGGTTTACATAAAATAATAACCTATTTATTATTAACCGGAAATAAATTTAACATAAAACATGTTCGGTAGTAAATATAAACAAATTCGGTAGAGTTTCATAAAATGTTTTTGTAAAACGTTAATACAATTAATTTATAATATAAAATTATCTTATAAAATGTGAATATTATTTGCAAACGAAAATTATATAAAATTAAATGACAGGAAATGTATTTAGTCTAAGTGAAAATTATATTAAATGAGCGTTTTATATTTTAAAATTAGTTTATTTGATTTTCACACAAATAAAAGGACGCCTAATAAGACGTCTCTTACCAAGAAAGTTTAAAATTAAATCCCTATGCACACTAGATTTGCGTTTCCTGTGTTTTGAAACGCTTCTGTATTAGCTTTCGGATTAATATCCGAACACCCTATTGTTAACCTATGATAAATCAAGATTAATGATTGTCTGCCGTGATAACAATAGTATTACATTTTTGCAACAACAATTCTATATACCACAAGTTAATTCCTTTTGCGTGATCTGGATGTTGCGCAGCTGACAACTCTAATTACTGTTAATATTTGTCTGAAATGAAGTCCTATTGTAATGTTTACCTATAAATTTATTCTTATTCACTATAAAATACAAAAGTGATTTTTCCCAAAGATAACAAAGCAAAGAATATAACTACGCATTCAGAATGTTGTTCCGAGTCAGTTCACGGCCGTATTATAAGCGTGTTGACGATACCTGTCCTATTATTTGAAAGCAATATGCTGAACTTAGTCACTTCCGTCTCAACATGAATAGCATCCTGCGCATGGTGGAAGTTGGCATCCATCAGCCCCGATATTGGGATACCGGGAGTGGTGGGTGCGTGTTTAACTGTTGTTGATTTAAGCCTTGACAATCAGTTCCAGCTGACGGCCATGACGGCTGAAAGGTTCTCGAATGGAGATCACGAACCGGAAGGCGTTCAGTGGGACGGCTCCCTACTAGATGGACGGATGACCTGGTAAGGGCGGCGGGTAACCGATGGGTGCACGTCACGTCCGACCACGGTCGAACGTGTCTGTCAATATTTGAGGGAAGCCATGTTCAACGGTGGACGTCTTCCGGCTGATGAGGAATGATGATTGGCTGGATACGTTATCCTATCTACTATACGTTATTACTGTAAGGAGCTTTGAATTAGCCTTGTAGAAGACTCAAGTGAACGCGTCGGCAACAACTCTCGCCAAAAAATAAACTTCGCGTTCCAAAAAGGAGCCGTTGTCAGCTTCCTGCCCACGATACCGCAGGGCGCAACCCTATCTCTATCTATCTTAACTAAATAAAAGATATTTTGTGTACACTCACACAGAAATATGATTTAAAAAAAACGAGAAGACGACAAAGTAATTATTTGTTTGTTTGTCATGCATAATGTGCGGTATGTCTGTACAATAATGTAGGACGTCAAGAAGGAGTCGTCTTCTCTCGTCAGAGGTTTAGTCGGGATTGCTATAGTCTTCTTTTTTCCAAAAGACAGTCGGTATTTTTGAATATCTACCAGTCTAGTCAGTCTGCCTTGTGGCCAGAGACTGGACGCAGGACATCAATGCACGCTGGACGCGACACTAGCTAAACCTGTTAGTAGCCGTAGAGCAATTCAATTCATTTATTACTTTGTGAAAGCTACTTGTGAAGGAGCTCGCCCTGAGAAATACTGCCACTTTACCTACTTCTGCAGCTAGGCTGTAATTTGAGCGTTACGTCGTTCCGGTTTTGAAGGGTAGAAGTGCTGGTAAAATTACACGTACATGGAACTTGTCAACTCAGGATGACGAGCACAATGGCAACGTCTCTCAGATCTTTACGATATAAGCTTTAATGAGTGTCATTTCCACTGCTATGGATATTCGTGTCGCTTACTACTCGGCACACGATTTCTTTGTCCCGTCACCTGACATCATAAAAAAGCTTCCCTGTCCTCCATATTGTTTTGTTTCTGGAAATAAGTCCTCTATATTGATGACGCATTCTGCTCTTTTCAATTAAATATTGTATTAATTCTACAAAAGCGTTTTCGACTATTACGAAAGGCAATAATATGCCATGTAGGTAAAAATCACATTCCAGGGATCCATCGTAGACCTTAGAATAATAACGCATAGAAACCTAGTCCGCACACGCTAAGTGAGGCAAATTGAAGCGCGCCCAATGGGCCTACACGAGCGGGCGAGCCGTCAGTGCTCAAGGCCAACTTGCACCGCGAAAAGCTCAAGAATTTTAGCTAAAAATGACGAAATGTGCGGTAAATGAGTGTAAAAATACGTCAGAGAAACATAAAATAGATACTAACATCACATTCCACAAGGAAGTAACGCGTTTCAACTTGTATTTTTATATAAATATTCACTAAAACCGAAAATTAACCTACTACTAAAACTAGCCTACATGAATTTGATTTTTGCCTCACGTGTGACAGTTCGTTTGATATGAAACTTTCATTCTATGCGTTATTATTCTAAGTCGTAGACTATATTAATATCATAGTTTTGGAACTATCCAAACTTACCACATACATGAATTATTGGACAGTGGTCTGATTGAAGATTATCACAATTAAAACAGACAGACAAATTCTAGAAAGTTTGCTGAAGGCGACATAGCAAACACTGTCAATGAGCCAATAATTTACAAGTTCTTTTTAGATCTTAGGAGCCTGGATACGACACGTCACGTTTGCAACAACAATTTAAGTAAAGAATTTAATTATGTTATGGTTGATTCTATCAAGAGGCTCACTTGATTGAAGTCCATTTTTTAACCGATTTAAAAAAGAAGGAGGTTCTCAATTCTAGTGTATTTCTTTTGAATGTATGTTACACGATTACTCTTTTTGTGAACCGATTTTAATAATTCTTGTTTTGTTGGAAAGAGGGTACTTCAGTATTGGTTTCATTTAAATTTGTAGGAAATATTCTACCTCTAAGTGTGGCTAACTAGAGGATAAATCCGGTTTGTGCGAAACCGTTTCCGGTAACCGATTTCAATAAAACTTCCACAAGCTTTTGAAGTCGTTTCTTTTTTTAATAAAATAGTTACAATTATTTACTGTACTATTTTTATTATTATAAAATCTCGTTTCAATGACTCATCGTCCAGTTAACAAGTCATT
>NW_020653719.1:13550872-13559097 GCF_003589595.1 Hyposmocoma kahamanoa | reverse complement strand
TTATAAAATCTCGTTTCAATGACTCATCGTCCAGTTAACAAGTCATTATTTTGGCCGACGCAATTGTTATTGAATATTTTGTACAAATACGATACCATTTAATAGCATCTTTCTGATTTCTGACGATTTTGAACGTATACGGGCTGTGAAAACGGCAACGACACAAATTCGCAATTTGTAAGATTTTCAGGGTGATACTTCAATGATATTTACGCTTCCATTATTACAACATACAGTTACAGTATAAAACATGAAGTAGCACACCGAGCATGACAAGATATTGCTAGCTTTGAGAAATGTGAATTATATATTTTTCTAGAGGTTGGCTAGTCAACTACTCAGTGAGAGAGAAAATTCTCAGTAGTTATTTGAAAAAAACTGTATATATAATAACAGAACAAATGTGAAGAAAAATACTGATCAACAGAAATGTACAACAGAACTAGTGCCAGTAATCGGATATTTCGACTTAAAAAAAGGAGGAGATTTTCAATTCGACTGTCTGTTCTTTTCCCTTTTCTTTTTTTTGTATGTTCCGCGATAACTCCAGCATTTGTGAACCAACAAGATTTTGATGATTCTGTTTTGTTGGATAGGGGGTACCTCAGCAATGGTCCCATTTAAATTTGAAGAAAATATTCAACCTCTAAGGGTGGCAAACTAGAGAAAAAACCGGTTTCGCGTACTTTCCGGTCCACGAAATTTTAAGCTCGGTCTTTTAGTACTCTGTATATTAATAAATAAGTCTTTCTTTGAAAAGAAAAGCTAGAGCGGTCCTGGGCGAGGCTTTGTTTAATGAACAGTTTTGCCAAGAACAGAAACTTAGTTCTCAAATCCGTGTGCAGCCTCAATCACAAATAGAAGATCAGTATCAAAAAGGTTGCAATATTACCGTACGTAACTGTTTCTACTACAGCTTAGAGTGTCATGTAAATCAAAAACCAGAACTATTTTTTTTTCAACATGAGTCCTTTGGTACCAAAAAATGAGTAACTTACATCTAATCTGAAGCGAAACAGAGTTGCTGGGAGCACTGCCCTCATTATTGTAAGCATGGCAGCTATAATCCCCTGCTGAAGTCCTGGTCACACCTTGGATGACGAGACTCTGATCGCTGAGAATGATCCCTGCACTCGCGTTGTGATGAATTTCTTGAGACTGAAAAAGACGATTTAAGTTAAAAAATTTGCAACGGTAGCTTTAAGTACATAATACGCATGATTTGATAACAACGCAATAGTTGTAGGAAAGCCATTTTTCGTGTAAAATGTGTCGATACAGCTTCGAAATCACATCGTATTTGTGCTGAATTGCTGGTATAGAAAAGAGAGAGATAGTCGAACGAACTTTCCGATTAATGTATTCTAAGTAACATTAGAAATGCTAATTGTATTAAAACATGACCTTTTCACAAGGCAAGAAGTAGTTATCGTTCAGTTAATTTATTCTCTTTGACCCTTTGATACAACATCAACCTTCGAATTTCACGCTTAATATCAATGTAAATGTTAATGATAATTTCCCGTTATCAAAATCACGTCCCATAGAGCCTGTAAACCATTTGTTATCAACAAAATCCTTTTCGCGTGGATCTTCGCTGAACAAATAACTGAAGATAGTTCTCGAAGTTGTGAGCCCATCAAATTCGATATAGCAACACTTTTTTTATTCTTATTCACTCACAAAAGTATGTATGTATCAAGTAAACTATGTCAAGGAAGTGTGTACCTATAGGGTGTTGCTTTTGTTATTGGGCTCCTTCTCTAAATAGATACGAGAAATGTGAACCACGGTTCCATGATAGATGAGCCTGCTTTCTTATGAGTCTCTAACTAGCGAATGGTATAACGCGTCGCTGCATCATCATCAACGTGTACCTATGCGAAAACCTTATTTACATTTGTTAAGGCTGAAAACATATATATGTAGTACGTGAGATAGATCTGTCACCATGACATACATTCTATTTGAAAAGACACAAGCACCTCACTTAAATCTCAAATTATTATTAACGGTGTCAATGTGCTTTGATCGAGGTTACACGCAAGATACGTAATTTTGCATAATTAATAGATTCAAGCGTTACTTTGAGGGTATCCATGTCAATGAAAATGGAAATAAATTTACTTGTTATTCCGGGAACCCGGTTAATTCGTAAAGGAAGGTTCTCAGGTTCAGGAAGGTTAATTCGTGGAGTATTTTTTTCTTCTGCCGAGTGTCGATCGATCAACAAGCCCTGAGAATGCCTCGAAGAGAGGCGAAACACGTGTCGGGTATATTTTTGGTGGTGGTATTTTTAAGTCACGCCCGAAATGGTATAGAGCTGTGCCTCCCGTAACTCTTTGTAGTGTTCCACTGAAGAGCATCACCCAATTAAAATGTTGGGTCACTGGGTCACGAATGACCTAAAAAATAATGTTGACATAGAGAGAGCGCAGAACTCAGACTGCCCGCTGCAATATGCTGGCTCGGAAGTTCGCACGCTCCTCTAACGAAGGCAAGATAATGTTCGTGACGACGGCAACGGATGGTTTCCACGCTATCCTGCGCAAGCGCACTGCGTCGCTGCTGAGCCGCTTGCTTAAATCATCCAGCATCCTGAACATCTTTACTGACCGATGGGACTCTCCGCTGCTGCACCAATAGATCCGCTTGCATGCGGACAAGCACATAGGTGTGTAGCGGTAGCGGTTGACACCCATGACTATTGTACAACAGAATTAATAATACATTTTTTGAATTTGATTTGTCATTATAGTTGTTTGTGTTATGGTGGCACGTCACATGGTTATTTTTATTTGCACATTTGATTTATTTGGCAGACAATCATCATATGTGGATAGTGTGTGTGACAAAGTTTTTGCTTTGTTTGCCTATTTGACAAATACAGCAAACGGCAAACTCGAGTTATCGCTTGCTTGTTGGTTTCTCGATGCACATCAAAGGGGCAATATGGTCACATTCATTATTTTAACTTCTAATTCAGCTCCATGTGCAGACGGTCTTATTTGTTAGTGTTACAACACCGTACATCGAAAACAAGTGACCATTGGAAGGGCCGCTATTTTATTAATTTTATACGAAGGGAGGGTGGGAGAAAAAATTCAATACAAGCTCAGCTCATTTTGCACGATTTAATCTTTACCGAGTTCGCAAAATAGCAATATACTTTACTTCCATTTTTAACCGACTTTATAAAAGGAGGAGGTTCTCGATTCGATTGTTTTTTTTGTGTATGTTTACGCAATTACTTCGACATGTGTGAACTGATTTCAAAGATTATTTTTTGTTGGAAAGAGGGTACCTCAGTAGTGATCCCATTCATATTTAAATAAAATATTCCACCTTTAAGGGTGGTACATTAGGGAATTGATCCGGATTATTGGATTTCACCCAATTTTCGTTAAACCATTTCAATAAAATTTGGCAATTAGATATAATTCAAGTTTTGGGGTCGGTTTTTTTTATAAAAAGTTATTGTAATTTTTAACTTTTATTGAAAGTAAAATTCTTCGACCCGGATGAATTCAAACCAACGTCTTCCAGCAAACCGTGCGATGCTGACTAAGCCACCTAACGAACTAGTGGACCTTACGAATTTTCGTAGTGCTTATTGCAGATCTTTATTTTGGTTTTTAAGGGCTTTTATTGCCGTAGCGACATCTGCAAGAAAACTGGCACGGTTTGTTGGAAGATCTTTAAGATGTTCGATCTTTTTTATTAATAAAAAAGTTATTATTAACATAATTTTGCGTTGACTTATAATTATTGAAAACTACGAAAAATATCACTCAAACCCAATACTACCAATTATCTATCAGTCTTATTAAAAGGGTAAATACAATAAACAGTAAGAGTTATATGTTCTTCATTATTCGGTCGGTTTTGCTCTATGGCCACTTTCTTTTATGGTAATTCGTCGCTCTGTCTTCCCTTCGCCACCTTTATTTATGTGGGACTTGGTAAATGAGCGGAATATTTATACGCCTATCAGTATTTGGGTCTAAATGTTGGTCAAGTTAAATATTCTTATCTCTCATTGTTTATTAGATTAAGTTTTCTTATTGTGAAACCATTTCATCATTTAGCATTAGGTTTAATTCTTTTAGTTAACAGTAAAGATAGTTCACCTACATACTTAAGTACCATTATTATAAGAGGTTTGACCTATTTCTGCCTCCGGTTCCGGTTTTACCTATTTCTGTTCCGGTTTGGAAGGGTAAGGGTGTTGGTGAAATTACAGGCACATGGGACTTGTTAACTTATGTCTCAGGGTGACGGGCACAGTGGCAGTGCCCCTACGATCTTTGCGATTTAAAGCTCTGAGTGGTACTGCAACTGTTAGGGATAGGCGTGTCATTTACCACCAGATGCTCGACTTGTTCGTCCCGCCAATTGGTATTAAACGCAAATCACACAACGAACGAAGCTAGCTAACTTAGTTTATCTCACGTAGTCGCATGCAACTAACTATGCCAGCTAAACTCACTAAGCTTAACTCATATATTTGCACGCAAATCTAAGCTAAGATAATACGTAGTAAGCAGTGACTATGGATACGGGCGAGGGTCAAGGGCGGCAGAAGAGCGACATAGATGTCATCGAACCTACTTACTATGAGCGTTTACTCGCTACTCTCAGACTTGAACCATCTGATGAAGCATTTAGGCGCCGGCTGAAAAAACTTTTCTTGAAAAATCCTATATATTTTCTAAATGAATTTACGGATCTACAATTGTAACGATATTGAGTATTTTCTAGTTTATTCTAATTTTTACCGCATTGACATACGTTTGTAATTTGTTATCAACTTATGACGATCCTTGATGGAGAATGATATTTGATATGTAATTTAATTTATTTATTTTATTTATTTATTAAACTTTATTGACCACAATACAAAGGGTACAAAAGGCGGACTTAATGCTAAAAGCATTCTCTACCAGTCAACCTCTGAGAAAAACGAAATTCACGAACACGGTAAATAAACAGAATATTACGGTTATATTAAAATAAATGAAACAAATTCATAATTATATATATAACAAACTAACCTAATACCTTACTTAATAATATAATACGTACACTTACATACATACAAATATACTATACATATACAAAATAATTTAATAATAATTTAATGACAACAATGTTATTTAAAATATTATTTTGAATTGTTAATTTTCTAATTATTGTGTATTTTTCTCATAATTTTCAGTTTTGTCTGACGATCTCATATTTTACATGGCTAGCGGGTTCGTTGGGTTAGTTTAGTTAGCTCGGATAGCTTAGCTCGCGGTGTGACTATGGGAGGGTTCAGGATTTCACCCAGCACACGCGGGGCACTCGTCCAGCGTGTGCTGGGTGAAATCCTGTGCCTCCGAGCGCCAGACATAGTAGCGGCTATGCTGGTGGATAAGGAGTCCCATGAGGCAGTGGTCTCCTTCTGTGAAGCGGTAATGCAGAGGTAATGGAGAGGGTCGATCCCGCTCGTTCGCGGCTGCGGCCGATCGGAGCGGGGAGAAGTATCCTAAGAGAGTTTCACCACGAAAACAATGTTCGCGGTGACAACCGAAGTATGAAAAGATGCCCCGGCTACGTAAGCTAAGCTAAGTTAGCATAGCTTCTAAGTAATGATAAAATTTAGACCTCATCCGTCCGCCGAGCTGGTTTGCCTTCTTTGATATGCAGTCATCATAATGTATTTCTTCACAGTTGGCGAGAGGTACTGCTACTAAACATTATCAAATATACTTAACTTGCAAATTAAAATCATACATGCATACCGCCATACGGATTTGTATTGCCGACCTTTTAACTGAGAAGCTTCTGTTTGAGATTCACTTATAGGTTCCAGCTAAGCATTTACGTTACCTGTCGCTTTACAAAATTACAAACGGAATTCGCTTATATGGCGTGCGAGCAATAATTTTAACAAAGTTTCTTCTAAATTTTTATTGAATTGATATTCAATTATTTTTTGTGAAATTGTTCCACTAATTTATTATAATTATTAATACAAAGATCGAACACGCGGAAAAAATTCCTTCGATCCGGCCGGATTCGAACCGACATCTTCTAGCTTACCGTGTCAGACGCTATACCAAATAAGCCACGGAACGAACCAGCGGACCTGATGAATTTTTCTATATGCTTGCGTCGTATCTTTCTATTTGGTTTTTTTCAACGACTTTTTAATCGTAGCGCCATCTATGAGAAATCTATTAAAGTTTTATCACCCAGTTAGATATCTTTACAGTTACCAGCCCTGGCGAGAGATGTCGCTATTCACTGCATTTTAAATTTTTATTGAATTGCTATTCATATATTTTTTGTGAAATTACTCCACTAGTTTGTTATAATTATTAATACAAAGATCGAGCACTCAGAAAAAATTCTTTCGATCCGGCCGGATTCGAACCGACGTTCTTTGTATTTGGTTTTTTACAACAACGACGACGACAACGACGAAAAAACCAACTATATGTTACTAGTTACCATAGCTCTATATTGCATAGTCTAAGTAAAGACGTGAATTCGAATCCCGCCAAATCGAAGGAATTTATTTGTGTTAATATTTTCTGGACTTTGGTGCTCTATCCTTTACTTAAACCAAAAAAATGTAGAGTATAGCCAATATTATCGGTGCCAAATGTATTAAATGTCACCTGTATCGTTCCCATTCATCAGAACTCCAATATGTTGTCTCTTTCTTGTAAAAACGTCACGCCAAGTAAACTAACTGAGCTCTAAACAGAACTCCAACAATTGAAGTGATCCTTATTATTTTAGGAAATTACTACCTACGTTTTTAAATTAACTAATTCTATTTCCAGACAAAATCATGTAGTTAATAGGAGGTACTAAACTCACACTATACTGAGAATATTGGTCAAAATTTTGTGCACAAACACGTTAAGCGGTTTTAGTACGTGAGTGTTACGAGTATTGAATAATTTTTAGTTTATTATGTCCCAAATATTTTTTTAAATAAAATTGAAAAAATTATTTCATATTTTTGAATAAGGATTATTTTGGCCAGAACTACCTCACATAAAGTGAGTCTCAATTTGAGTTAAGTAGATATCTTTTGATTGTTTCTTACAATATTCTACCGACATTTTTTTAACGTGTAGAGAATCAAATTTTACGTTCAGTAATGATATAATATTAAATTTTTCATATTTTGAGTTACAACACTATTGTAATAGCAGTGCGATATACAATACCGGATAATAAAATTAAAACCGATACTATAAGATCAGTGAAACCATTTATTACAGGTATAATTTATACCGGTAGTACCGGTACCGCAGTGAACTTAGTGGTACTGGTTCCTGAAAATACCGATATTTGAAACCCTGCTATAAAGAGATGCTAATGATAGATTAATAATTGGTAGTTTCTTACCCCTTTATACCAGGTAAGTCTATGTATCTTCGGATTAGCCCTGACATTGCATTCGAAGTATACGTCGTCGCCTTCCTTGATATAACCAGGGTTGAGTGTTGTACCCAGTTTCAGAGTCACTATTGGCAGATCTGAAATAGAACAATATTGTTAATTTTCGTATCTTGGACCGATGCCACACTATGCGTCGGTGGTGCGACGTGTAAGCGGTGACGCTGCGTTGTATTACGTATAAATCAGAATAACACGTCACACCACGCGTGGAAACCATTTAAAACGACACGCGGCAATGGAACGCGTGCACATCGGACAAGGGGCCAGGAACTGAAGCGGGGGAAAGGGTTCTGTGGTGTTCGTTGCGGCACCGCATTGCTGGTGTGGCACTCGGTGCGTTGAAATCATAGCCTTGCAACGACTGTCGCACCTCACTTACACGACTCTTGCTTTTATTTCAGAAATCTTACATTAATTCGTTTTTTACTGTATTTTATATAGTGGCAGTATTAATAATAATAATGGTTTATTTTCTCAACACAATGAAATAAATATACACTTATTTTGTAATAGACTAACAATTTTAAAAGTTGTAAGTTGTGAGAGACTGGAGACCGTACTTGGCAACTAAAAATGTATTATAGCTCACCAGGCCCTCGCCCTCTTAGAGTAGTAGAGAAAAGCACTATACTGTTGAGGAATAAAAATTGAAAATATTATCAATTGTACTAAAAACGTACGTGTTAATATGTGTAAGTTAAGTGTACGTAGATATGTGTGTGTGTGTGTGTGTGTGTGTGTGTGTGTGTGTGTGTGTGTGT
>NW_020653719.1:13529087-13550862 GCF_003589595.1 Hyposmocoma kahamanoa | reverse complement strand
TGTGTGTGTGTGTGTGTGTGTGTGTGTGTGTGTGTGTGTGTGTGTGTGTAAATTCATTAGTTCTAATAATTAAAAGAGAACGGCAATGAGATTTTAAGTTTCAGCCGCCACGCAGTAATGTGAGCATTACTCCGTTCCGGTTTTGAAGTGTAACGGTGCTGGTGACATTACAGGTACATGGGACTTGTCAAATTATGTCTCAGGGTGATTGGCGCAGTCGCAGTTCCCTTCACATTTTTGCGAGTTAAGGCGAGTCACTGGAGCGAGAAAAACTGTTTTGCTAGATCAAATGGTTTAGGTCTTTACTATTAAATACGTGTCTTACAAAAAATATACGATACACCTGAGGATATTATCTAAAGAATGTGCTAATTCGTTACACAATAGGATATACTTTATCCGATGAAATAAAATCCTGAAAAAAGGCTAAAACAAAAGGCCAAAACAAATTATTATTTAAGAATAAATTATCTAACTTTGAACATAATTTTTGTAATGGAAATATGTTTCTTTAAATACTACATAGAACCTGCTAAATTTTGGTTTCCAACTGAAGCCCTATAGTTATTCAATTCACATTTATCCCAAAACTTGAAAATTTCCCAGTTGTTTAACGACACGCCGTAGCGCCAACTGTCCCGCTAGTTACATCGGGCGCTTGTCAATGTCAGATCAAATTTTCTCCGCCTGTTTTATTATTATATTCTTTTTTATACAATCACTTCAATAAGTCACTTGCTGTCATAAAAGAATCTTTAAATCCCTGAAACATCCTGTCCTAATACAGAAACGCAACCATTGTTTTTTTTAAACTACTTCGTCTAGATATTCATCTTCCCCTCTTAACCTACTATCGTTGATTGTACATAACACGTCGAGCTAGAAATGCGACGAATTTGAATTACCTCGTCTTGGGCATGCGATCATTCGGTATATGTAGAGTTCGTAACACGGCTACTGCTTCATATTCACATGGCCACATTATATACGGTGAAATTTTAACAAGATAATGTCAAAAAAGTTTTTTTTACTTAAGGTGTCTCTTACAAAAATGCTATCACAATATTAAAATATTTTTTACTAAAATTGTTATTTAAAGCTATTTTTTATAACAGCCAAACATAAATAATGTACCAATATTTACACATAGTAAAATAAAATGTTATCTCAAGGAATACCTATAAGGTACAATGAAGCGTTGTACAATTAGTAGAACTTTGATCTTTGCCGACGTAATTAGCAGAATTTAACAAGAATATTTATTCTAAAGAAACACATAATTTGGCCTTTAAAATTCTAAGCTAAGTTGCTCGAGGAATTTATAAACAAAAAGATGTTTAGAGAAATTGTAACATAACCAAAGTCCCACGGATTGTTAGAAATTTCTACCTAAAACAGAGTCTTCGTAAATGGTACGATAATCAAACGATGCCTTACGTTTACCTCGATTGTGTAAGTAACAGATATTTTCGGGAATAAGACTAATTTCGGTTGATAAAGAGCAGACAATGGAAGCAATATTTCAACAAAATCTACTAGGAGTTCTGCTTTGTGATTGCTATATAATCCGTGAACAAAGGTTTTGATGTGGGAGTCCGGGAAATCGACCAAGTTAATATTGAATACTTGTTGTTAAATAGAATGCCAATTGAGAAGTTATAGTAGTTTCGCTCAACCTTAAAGGGGAGCCAGGGTCAGCAGTGGTATTGAGATGTTTTGCTGAAATTCTGATCAATAACTTTCATTAATACACTATTGAAGATGTTTTACCAAGTTATAACGTAAAGTAGAGTATTGAACGCCTTTGAATTTCGAATTTGAATTTGTGCATGAAACTGTTAATGGGTAATTTTCAGGTTAGTTTCTCTAGCTAATTTCGGTGTTTTTTCTATTTTAATATTCTAGAATATTATCAAATATTACTATTAATTACCTGAAATATCATTTAATATTTCCCGATAATATACCCGAATACATAAATAATAAAAACTGCCACCGAAATTAGTTCAAGAAACTAACCCGAAAACTACCCATAATATGAGCTAGTAATTTAATCATTTAAATGAGGTATTGGTACGTCTATCAAAACGATTTTATTATTAATGTTATAAACATATCTTGGGAAAATAAAAGGAAAAATAAAGAGAGGAAGACAGTGAACAAATAAAAAAACCTGCAGCGTACAACGTACAGAGGTCAATACATTATTACTTTGATTTCATACGGGGACTTAATATTTGAATTCAGCTCTATGCCACTTGCAATAAAGAAAAGTTCGAAGTATCGATATGGTTGCGTTCATTACAGTGCGTAATTTTTATATAAATTTATTTTATTAGTTTCCAATGAATTTTATTGGTCGCATTTCGTCACTTTATTATTGAGAGTGTGACATTGGCCGAAGTTTTAAAAGGGTAATAAAAATTAAAACCTCCGGTTTTACGAAGAACTTTAACCAAATTAATAGTCTTAAAGTCAAATAATCTCTATTTCATAGGTAAGCAAATTATAATCATTATCGTCATATTGATTGAAGTCTACTGCTTATTCGGAAAGCAGATTCCCCTGAGAAGAATGAGAAAAAAACACAAGGGGTTGCTCTTTTTAAATAACATTTGTACATATTTGTCATCTACAATATTTATATCAAACATCATAGACAGATATTACCAACAAGAGCTAAACGCGTCACTGTTACGTATTTTTATCACTCAAGAACGCAGAAGCTGTATAATCACCTTCAGTGTGTAAAGTTTATGTTTCTCTGTAATTTGCAACCTAGTGAATGACAAATTTTGAATATCAATCGGAATCTTATCATAGAAGCGTGTACACTGTACAATTCACATGTGTAGCACTTATTTATTTCTTCACCATATATTTTATACCTATTTAGTGTTATCTGTCTGATTTTCGTGTCAATATTTATTAATATTACGTGACAATATACGCGAGCAGTTAAATAATAAAAGTTGCCACGAAAATCAGTAAGACATCCCAGCCGTCTTATGGAATATCTTTAAAAAAATTAACACTTACCATTAACACTTTCTTGAAAAAAAAAAGGTTTTGTTTTTTTTAGTATCCCATTTGATAACGGATAAGTACTTACTCGTAGCACAGGTATAGATTTACTTAACCCGTTCATAGATTGATGACCTGTGGCTAGCGTACCGGTTTACACGATGTTGCCATCTCTGAGGTCTCGGGTTCGATCCCCAGACGGGTCAATACAGAAAACGAACTTTTCTATATTGTCTCGGGTATCGATAACACAAATGCTTTAGTTACTTCAGCATCCTACTAGTCATAGCCTTACTTTATTTTATACCAAAATGTTGACAGGATCAGCTGTCAGTGATAAAGCGTAACTATTATATTGAATCAATAATTTACTATGCCATGCTAGACTATGCATTGCGGAAAACGGTGGACGTTTTGAACACTTGCTCCGTACCACATAAGTGTAAATAAACTGTAAATAACTAAAAAATCAATCATTGTAAATAATTTGATTTCACATTTTCTTATCTTTTTTAGTACGTAAAACATTTCGATGATAGTTCAAGTAAAAAATAATTAACATAAGCTAAAACATAATCATTTTGATAAAAGCTTTTTCTATCATAACGTAAATGAGTAGGTGAGTAACTTAGTTTTTATTTTGGAGAGAAATGAGGTGCTTTGTCGGTCCTAAGCCCGCGAAAAAGTAAGAAGGACGATGTGAAATCATTGCTATTGTTGCTGTCTCACTCGGCGCTCGCTTGGTAGTATTCCCATTGCACTCGAAATCAAACGCAAAGGGAATCGGTTTATTCCTATGCACACTCCAAAACACATTTGTTGATTTATTTTTTGTTCTATTCCATATCCTAATTTTATTTTAGTCTATGTTAAGTAGTAACATGATTTACTATGACATGTATGAATATGTCTCACTTTCAAATATACAGCCTGTATAGTCATATTAGAGATAGACACATAGTTAAGAAAAATATGTAAATTACACAATAATATTTAATTATGCAAAATTGTAAATGAGGGAGGTTCTGTCTACCGTGGTATGATGTTACATCGCTCCAGCCAAGTCAAAACTCCAAGTTGTTGTTAGAAAAAAGGTTTATTTACGTCAATCACAATTCCAACCTGTATGACGCCAATACAGTTCGACCCTATATGTGGAAGGTTCGGGCAGTTGTTCCCAAGAAGGGACTCGACTTCTGGAACCCGTTCCGCGAGACTATGATTTTCACCCTATATGAGCGTACGTCAATATCAGAAGGTCCGGGCTGCATTTTCCAAGACGGGGCTCAACTCTTGGTTAGCCTTACTGAGCTTTCGATATTCTTAGATTTTTCTCAACATAAACAAAATAGTGTTAATAGTAGTCACCATTCGAGGGAAAATCTTAACACCGCGATTCAGAAATAACGCCAAATGGGTTAATGCCATCTAGCGGATTCTTAGTGAACTTAAAGTAAATAATATTCTGGTAAAGTAGGTTTGTTACACAATGTATATAAATTGCAAAAGTGTACTAACGACAATAGAATAGACAAAATACAAATTGTAATAATATAATTAAAGTGTAAATAATTAAAGTGAAAGTTAAGATAATAGGTAATAATAAAAAGACGATAAACGTGAATCATCAAACACACAATGTGATAGCCAGACTCCTGGTCACATTCCAGTAAGGAGCATGCAAAATAAATACATGTAAGTAACATACCATATCCGCTTACAAATGCTTCAACCATCATGTCGAAGGATGCTAGCGAATACCCAAAAAGAAAAACTAGCTGAACGCGGTATACGAATGGCACGTGCCAAACCGAGCCGACTGAGTATTTTGTCCTATTCTTCACGAATGATATGATAATTCAATTCGGCCCAAATAATATTTCGCGAAATATATATATATATATATATAAAACAGTTTGCTGCGTTCCAGTTTTGAAAGGTAGCGCGCTGGTGAAACTAAATTCACACTTGTCAACTTTGTGTCTAAGGGTGGGATGCAGTGCCAGTACTCTTCAGATATTTGCGATAGCAGACTTTGAGCGGCAGTGCAACTCTTACGCATAGTGTTGTGCCACGGAAAAATTTCAGTTTTGAAAATAAATATTTTTCCTGTATTTTTCCACATTTGACGGTAACCTATCACAAACTCGATTTTTTTTTCGAAATAACGTTTTTTCGAGTTTTACGGAAAACCGAATTTTAACCGCTCACGCGATGCGCTCCCCCTACCGCAAAATGGCGGCTATTTGGTTTCGCAAATTAGAAAAGCATTCAGTTTAAATACAAGTTTTTATAAATAAAAATTATTATTCTGCATTGCTAAATAAATACCCTCCGTACTACCAACAAAAACATCTCAAATAAAATGCAGTAATACACCGCAAATCCTGCACTTAAAAAGCACTAATGAAATTTTTGGTCTACTTGGATAAATATGATAATATTCCATTTGAGTGGTTCCAACGTTTACCATGAAATTACTCCTTAAAGTATAGTTTATAAACATTTATATTCAGGGTAAACTTAAAAAACGCTACTTACGGTATGTTTTCAATAAATAAACACCGAAATCACCAGCCCAAACAATAACACACACGATTGTAGTGACATATTTTTGAAGTTGTTTATTTTTTTTAAATGACAGACCCAGGCATTAAAAACTTTATGGTTTGCTAGAGTAGTTACCGAAATAGCGATTAATATTAGTTCTTTTACCTGTTATAACTTCGATATCCGATAAATCGGTACAAAATCATCACCGGCACCTCTAGGTGTGGTATGCGTCTACGGCTGCATGTATCGCGTGAGCGGATAAGGGAACCGTTCTTCTTTCAGAATATATTGGATATTTATCGCAAAGACACGGTTAGGTTAAGTTAGGTTTAAAAGAAAAAAACATTTTCCTCTCAAAGTTACTTTCGAGGTCATGAAAATTCCAGCAAATGTTATTTCTGGAAAATGTCATTTCGGACCACTGATAGTTAACCCATTTGACATACACTGAACTCTATTACGAGACTTTATGAAAATTGGTCAGTACGTGGCGTTTTTTCATTAACTTATTAACATATTTTTCTCATAATTAAACTTTATTAAACTATATAATGCTGTTTTGAACGATCACCTTTTGTCATTTTTCTGGTAAAACAATTACGACATCAGTGTAAGATTCTGGGATTTCTGGGCGAAAAACTGAACCAAGTGATTTTCACAGGCCTCTTTTAAAGTCAGCTTCACATCGTTAAGAGAGTTCTATGGAGAGCGAAACAAATGGTAGTGGGACGGGGCAACCTATAAGACGAATGCATCAAAACTTTCCAGCCAAGCTCTGTCAATTTTTGCCAAATTATTAAAGATGTGTGTGGTTTGGCATGGTCTTGATTTCCTGTTGGTCAACTCTGGTTGCTTTACTTCAATTACGCACTTTAATCGTGTCAGTTGTGGACAGTAGAGAGTCGAAGCAATGGTCTGACCAGGTTGGAGAAGCTCATAATGCACGATACCCTTCCAGTGCCACCAAACCCAAACCATTACCTTGCGTGGCGCCAATCCGGGTTTTGTCACTGTCTGTGCAGCTTCTTCCAGGTTGGAGAAGATTTTTTTTGCACATTATCGTCATGTGTCATCCACTTTTCATTGCCCGTTATAAATCTCTTCAGAAATTTAGCAGCGATTCGCAGATGTTAATTCAGTCCATAAAATTTTTCACTGTTAATCCATGAGGTACCAAAATATCGAGCTTCTTTTTGGCATCCAGCTTTATGCGAATGTCGTAAAACTTTTTTTTTATTAATGTTTAGTTCTGCAGCAATTTCATAAGATAAAATGTGCCGGTCTTCTCAAATTGTTTGAGGAATTTAATCGACGCTTTCAACAATTGACATGAGCACGGAGCGACTTTAGCATTGAAATGTGCAGAACGAAAACGAGCAAACCATTTGCGAGCTACTGATTTTGATACACCATCGTCACCATAAGCACCACAACTATTTTCACAAGTCTGCGAAGCATTGACGATTTGATCAAAGTAATATTGCACAATATAGCGATTTTTTCTGAATATTAGCTCATATTTAAAACGTTATTACTTTTGCGCTAAATTGACAAATGTCACTATTAGTAACTTGTAGTAATCTACAGACACTCACTTTTTAAACACTATATAATGCAGCTTGATAGGATCTGTATTAATAAAGTTATACAATTCTAAATTCAGCTATTGATAAAAACGCCACGAACTTTTCCTTGACCTTATATTTCAAGTTAAACAATTTTATTTTATAATTCATGACTTAAAACTTTAAAAGGTGAACAAAACGAAGAACGTAATATGAGTCGAGTATATTTTAACAATTTTTCAGATATTTTTCGAAAATTACATAACACTATAGGCGTGTCGCCTACCATCAGGCCCACGACTTGTAAACACAGCTGGGCTGTAAATGTGTGAATTTTTGCGTTTCTCCAATTAGTATCGAATAAATACTTTCTAAGCAAACACACTCCTTCCATATTGAATATAATTTACATAATATCAGTACAGAGTACTAAAAAACCGACCTCAAAAGTTCGTGGAATTGTATCTATTTGCCAAGTTTTATTGAAATCGGTTACCGGGAAGTGCGCAAAACCGGATTAATCACCTAGTTTGCTACTATGCGAGACTTAACACAGGATATAATAAAAATCGGTGCTCACTCTTAAAGTATATTGAGAGAAAAACGCCTTCAATTGGAGTATAGCAAAATCAACTATTAAAATAATTGCACCTTATATACAAATTTAGACGCTATTTATAAAAATAAGGGCTTATGCGTGAATATATATACCCTTAGAAATGGATGGTTTTTTTCAAAATTAAATGGAGGTACCCTCTTTCCAACAAAAAAAAGAATCATCAAAATTAGTTCACAGAATGGGTTCACCGGAGTTATCGCGTTTTTGTATGAAACAAAAAATACATACAGTCAAATTGAAAACCCCTTTCTTTTTTTGAAGTCGGAAACACACACACAGAAAACATAGTTCTAAAGCAAAAATGGTTATACAAGAAATACTCACAATGAACATTGAGTAGCCAACGATCTTCAACTACGGCCAAAGGTACCCTCGGGTTCTCAGCTCTGCAGGTCAGATACACATCGTGGTCTTCAGCAACTGGCACGAAGGTTAACACGCTCGTCGTTGAGTTCGTCTGAGAATACTGTATAAACAAAAACAATAAAAAATATCACTCATTATGTAGCGCTAGTGTTCCAGTGGGAGAAGAGTAATCATGAGTGCGGTTCACATATTTTTTTAACCAAAATAACGCACAATAGATATAATCAATTCATGGTATAATGACATTGGCGGACTGTGGCGTAAACCCACGCCTCAGAGGAGACCTGTGCCCAGAAGTAGGACGTCTAAATGAGTTGACAATAATGTAAAACACATTTGACATTATTGACTTACAAATAAATGGACGACGGGTCTAATACAAAAACCACCAAAAAAATGTCCTAAGTCAACCTATTTAAACGTAGTGACATGTAAAGGAATATGAAAAAGCTAAAACGTTGAATTTAAATTGTAATGTCATCGCAGTACTGTCTAATTTTGCTTGCTTCGCTGTCAGTCGAACAAACGAAGACTAAAGCGTGAATGACGCTCTGTATACGATTTTAACGCCCTATAAGTTCGGACACTTTTTAGCGCGGACTCGACGTCCATATAATTGTAAGTCAATGTTTGACATGGATATTCTTATGTGGTGTCATTGGGTATAAGATACTTATACGGGGAATTGTATACGTCAAGTAAGTCATATTACAAAATTGAAGAATTAAGGACGAAGGTGTTCTTTTTTAAAAAATCGATGATGATAAATTAATTGCGTGCGTAAGAAATTACCCAATGCTTTATAATATGATATAACACTACGTTCTTATTGGATCGTAAACCGCATCCTACGCACTGACTTGACTAATTTAAGATCGTGCGGCACGCACGAGGGGGTCTACTCTTGATCTGTCCGTCCGACATCCGTCCGAAACAATTGCCAAATAAGCAATACTTGACCAAATGAAAAGACGCGTGATGCGAATGAAGCTTCATACTGGATACTTGTCTTTTAATTTTGTCGATTATTACATATTTGACAGTAATTGTTTCGGACGGATGTCGGACGGACATCGAGAGTAGCCTCCGAGGTTCGGATGCCTCGGACATGACTCGCGCCCGTCACGGTCTAATGTGAATATGAATATGCAGCACGTCCGAGACTCGGATGATTCGGACACGGCTCGCGCCCGACACGGTCCTTAAGTGTTAGATAAAGATGTGTGGAAAGTTGTCATGAGTCTAGATCCACCCAATTATGATTCAAAGTGTATTCCATAGCATTTAAGTTTATCTGAAAAGAGCAATCCCTAGAGTTTCTTGCTCGCTCTTCTCAGGAAAGTCAGCATAGTGAACGTAAAATTACAGGCATATGGGACTTGCCAACTTATGTCTCTGAATGACGGGTGCAGTGGCAGTGCCCCACAGATCAGATTTGAAAGATCAGAAGAGACTTGGGATCATAAAAAGACATAATTAATATAATATACTGGTAATACTTATACCATTAATGCATTACATTACATAATCCTTATATCCGATGTTTGTTCTATTTAAGGTTTATTATACAGGATGAAATTTATACTTCTTGTTGTTATATAACACTTATTCATTATGTCCTTTGATATTGTATCAAATGCCTTTATACCAAGTGAAAATAGATATTTGTTGATGATCGATATATCATTACATGATCGATTATATCACGGCATTTATATCTGACACGTGATATCGAATCACATGTTTACCCGACATATCCCTCACCGTGAAAATAAACAAAATGTCAAAGTATGAAAACAAATAATGTCTGTGTGTTCCATGTTGTGTTTTAATCAAATATGTTTTATACTACGGCCCTTGTACGGTGGTCTACGACATTTTAATAATTTATTTATTTACATTTCAGTCAATTGTGTTAGTAAATCTTAGCCCACAGGCTTTAACAATCACAAGGTACAGGTACAGTCTCAGTCCACTCAAAATTATCGTTTAAACATGTAAACGACTTTTTTTTATAATCCAAGTGACGAAAAAGTCGTGCGCCTGATGTTAAGCGACACGACTGTCCATAGCAGTTGGAGTGCCACTCAGAGCTTTAAATCGCAAAGATCTGAAGGGCATTGCCACTGCGCCTGACACCCTGGGACATAAGTTGACACGTACCATGAGCCCGTAATTGCACTAGCAATCTTACCCTTCAAACCGGAACGCAGTAACTCTAAACGCAGGAGCTCCACTGTTACTTAAAATTATTATATATGGCAATGACTACGCTTCAAATGGTCGGTATCCAACTTTAGGGATTTTTTTAAAAAGGTCTATTCCTCTTTTGCAGGTCTGTAATAAATATCCACTATTCTTTTATAACATATTCATTACATTATTAAAATGTCTAATAAGGTTGACTAAAACACTAAGCTGCAAGCTGTTGAACCCTATTTATGTTATTTAAAGACGCGGTCGACACGTCAACTTCAAAGAGATTATTAATGTTTGATTCGCGTCTCTAGAGTATTGCTATTTGTGTTTTTGATATATACGTCACTGATTTTGGCTATTCTTTAGAGCGGTTACACACGACTTTTAGCAATGCGGTCCCTAATCGTCTACCCTTACATACGGGCGTGATTCTAAGCAGCGGTGCAATCGCGTGTTTGTATAGATGCAGTCTATATATCGCCACCTTTGAATCGCAAGTGTAGCGATGCAATCGCGCGTTTCACGAAGGCGCGTTTGCATCGCTGCTAAAGTCGCCGTGTGTATTCACTCTTGCGGAAATTCTCTCGACTACTAACGATTGGTGTCTGACGTATTTTACAACGTAGTAGCTACTGTGACAGCTGTCAAATCAAGACAATGCGCGTTTCGTTGAACACAGTATCGTTTATTTTTATAATATTTGATTACACATTTCAGCAATATGAATTGAAAATAAAAAGATGTCGATTAATGGATCTTTTCCTATACAATTATAGTAATTTTGTGATATAGATTGTATCTCGGTACACAATTTGGGTAAAATGTGAACGTATCCTTACTTAGATATCATCTTCAAGATACTCCACACTTCAAGATATTCCACTTTTGCTAAGCACTCTGTCTATAAGGGAGTTCGTTTTTCACGCCATACCGCGTCAAAGTGCAGAACGCTTTCAATTGCGTTATTTTAACTGCTTCTGTACATCTCCCCTGGGTTTGTGGTTAGCCGTCGAGATAAGTGCGTCTGCCCCGGTACCGGGGCGTTCACCCTGCGCAGCTATCGCGTATTAGTAGCATTCTAGACGAGGGCCTCAGGCGAGTAGGTGCGCTATGTCCGGACATTGCCACAGGACACTGCGACTGATATCTCTGCCACTAGCCCCAAGAGCTAGTAGAGGATATGCTGATATTCTCCGGTTCCACCAGTCGCGTAGGTTTCAGGGAGCTTAAGAGACGTTTCGGCGTCGGGATGTGAGCATGCAGACAGCTCCGACAACCAAAGAGGACATTTGATAGTGGACTTTAGACTCAATGGCTTAGCGGTGGCATCCGTAATTGCGAAATGCGCAACGAGAAGTGAGCGTCCCAACAGTTCAGGTACCTATCTGGAAAATAAGGAGGGCGCCGTACGTGCACCCGGGATAGAACCTGATGAAGTCTGTGCACACGGACTGATATGAGGTCAGGACCTGACTGATAAGGTCCCTGTGTAGGCTTGCTTGCACATGTTACAGTGCCGTTCCCGTATAACTAAAAGACTGATATGGAGGGTCCCATAAACAACTTATATCGAAAGATATGGGACTGCTACTGTACATCGTGTAAATCTGCGGACCAGCTTGTTCGCTCGAAATGACAACACTGCCTTCCTTCTCCATATTTGCATTATTCCTAAGATCTTCAGTCAGCATATGTCCAAGGTATTTATTTATTATATTGGTGCCATCTCCCAAGAGGCTCATTGAATACAACAAGCGGAAAAAAGAACATCAATTTGGTTTCCACCTTAAAGATCAGTTACTCTGTTTTTTTGAGGTTCTAAATCAAACCATTAGATACCGATTTCGGTGATCGTATACAAGCATACCAGACAGGTCAATTGATTCTCCATGGTTTAGTTAAGGAAAAGTAGTATCGTGTATGTTAACATATATCACGATATATGTATATATATAACATATATATACATATATCGTGTATGTTAAAGACATATATTTCGCTAAACTTGAAGAACGTAATACAGATAGAGTGAAATAATACCTCACTTACAAATCTCGCAATTATTTTATTGCATTTTGATTTGTTACCAGCAATTTAATATACGTATTTAGAAGAAAAGTTTTGTTAGTGTAAGTAAAAAATCATTCCAGAATTTCAGAGATAGGTATTGTATTATCCACTCCATATATTGTTGAACTTCAAGCAAAATATAGTCTGCCTATCTCTGGTTATTACACTTATCTACGTCTACAAATATAACGCCTAATGATTTTATCTGACAATCTAGACACGCAAAGAAAGAAAATATATTTATTTGTTTACCACAAAAGAAACAAAAACATAATAAAACATTCAAACGTTAAACACAAATTACGGAACTAGCCGCCGGAAGGAAGTTTTTTAAAAAGGCGATTTGTGTCCTTTTATAAGATTTTAATTAATGAAAATATTACATAGGTTTGCCTTAAAACTAATTATGCTAATTGACCGGTTCGCTTCAGCGATTGAGCGATAGTGTTCTCTAAAACGTTACATGGATTAACCTTAATTTCGACACTGCACTTTTGGGAATTTTACTAATGATTCACTGGTCTTTCACAATCAATGTTAGTATGCGGCGTCATTGTGAAGGGTGTGCTAACCCGGTGACACATTCTCTCCTAGACAAGCAACTATTTGCAAAGGTTGAGAGCAAATATTGCGGCCTGACGATCTTCCATAGATGTCCTTTCAGCTTCCATGGGTGTGGGGATCTCCGTAGTCCTTATATTGGTTTCAGGGTTTGTTTGTGTAATTTGTATCTGACGGCGGCGACGGTGTCGCAGTATTTATAAAATACTAAGTACAGCTGCACTTAATAGAGCGATGTACAACGGTATTGTCTATACATTTTATATTATATATAGTATTGTATATACATTTGAAAGATCAACGCTATTAATCTTTCTTCGGGGCTTCCATAAGAACTTAATGTTGACTATTGTGCAAATTGTCCAAATTAGTCGTTGCGAAATTGTAGTGTGGCAAGTTCTTAATAAGTGGTGTGGTAATTGTTGGGATTGACATCAGTTCGACGGCGTTACCGCGAATTTTGTCATCAGCATTAATGATTGTGAAATCTTTTGTTGTAATTTTGCAATCTTTGGGTACCGTTCCAAAGTAACTGTCGCTCAGTGAGCGATATTCTTCATTTTCGCAGAACATATGAACTTTTGTGGCTTCTGGGAATGGCATGATGTAATGTTGACTGTCGAGTTCCAGTAGTGCATCTTTGAAGAGAGTTGCCAGTGTTGGGTGACATAGATTTTCTATTTTGCGCTGGTATATGAGATGATAGATGCAGTCTCGATGTGCGCGTTTTTGATGGGTGAATTTCTGCTCGCAGATGTTCCTGGTGTTCACCTTCGAGCATTCTGCCTCTATGTACACGAATTCCTTGGAATTGGTTGCTATGAAATGGAGGCAAAATTATATGGGAAGTTTTATTAGGGACTGGGCAGAGTCGGTAAAGATTATAAGTTGTTGAAGATAAAATAGCAAATTTTAAGACGAACACTTTTTTTTCACTTTATTATCAATGAAATAAGAACCTAAGCTAATCATATCATAGTAATTCTAAAGAGTATCTAAGTTAAGAAATTGATCCAAATTATATAAAGTGCTTAATTTACTTACTATGTTGTCTAATTGCTTAATAGATAGTATCGAACGGTGCATAGATTGAGTATGACTAAATGCTAAAATATTTTCTAGTCTATCTATTTCTAAAGAAAGCTCCTGAATATTTTCGGAAATCGCGTTGAAAAGTTGCATGTTCTTAATATATTGTATTACATTTGAGGAATTCATAAGATAAGAAATAGCTTCCGTAAGCTTTTGTTGATTATGGCTTATGTTGTTCAGAGTTTGAGTATGTTCAATAGTCATCACAATATCTTGAAATAAACTAATGTGTTTGTTTAACGTCGCTGATAGTGCTTGATCATTCTTTTGCAAAATTTTGATAGCGTTTTCGAATCTTAGAGCGTCATTTTGGTCCAGATTACCTGTTATACTTTTAATAATCGTACCCAAGGGATCGATTAGATCACGTCTTTGTCTTTTAGGTTCAAATGATTCTAGGTGTGATTTTATTTGTTTTAGTTTACTAAAGAGGTGAAGGGATTGAAATTTGAAAATAAAATTGTTTTTCTTAGACAAACGGCTGATAGAGTCAGTTAACTGGGTTTCAAGAGAGTTAGTTTGATTTTGTATTTCATCGAAGTGTATTTCTTGTGGAAAGGAATGTTGGTGAGATATGACTTTTGTTTTGCCTAAGTTGAAGTAGTAATCCAGGTCCGTTAGACAAGTCGTTAAGTCGTATGATGTTCCCCGTCAGGTGGTCGGCTGGTACTGGGTCCAGGCTCAGGGTCCTGACGAGAATCAGTTCTCTGTAACAATGTCGGTTTAGTCTTTTTAGTCCTTTTTATGCAGACTCTAGCTAGAGGTTTCGATTTCTTGGCTGTGTAGATGTGGATGGGATGGTTAGCAGTAACCTTATCTTGTGTGGATCGTGTGGCTAATTTTTGTCTTTGTGCTATGGGGTTTCTAATGTATATTTGTTGATCGAGCTCGTAATTAGTGACGGGTTCACAGTCAAGGTTACGACGGGACATGATAGCTTCGCGTTCGACCAAAGATGATTTATGTATGATTTGATATATTGTGTTCATTCGATCACGGTGATTTTGTAAATATTGCTGTAATATAGATTCTGTTAATTCTACATCAATTGGGTATCTTGGGTCGAAATGCCTTGATATAATGTCGAAAGGCCTACATTTAGTTAAACTGTGAATAGAACTGTTATACTCAATTAGTGGGTAGGGAACTAAATTTTGGGCAGACTTGTTTAAATGTTGTAGTTTTAATAATCTTAAATGCTCTAGCAAGGTGCTATGAAATCGTTCAATATGTGCCATTTTCGTGTGGGGCATCGGCAGTAGTATGATCTTGTATCTAATGGAGTTTAAATAATTGCCGTTGTCTGTGGTGAGAGAAAGTGGAAATCCGTGGTGTGTTGAAAATGACAATAGGGATTTTACTATGTTCGGAGCGGTGCAATCTGGGAGGCGATATGCCTTATACTTGGAGAATGAGTCAATTATTGTTAGGTATTTTTCTAATTCTATTGTTAGTACATCCGCGTGTGCTAACTCGAACGACCTAGTAGGCGGAGGGACAATTTAAAATTGAGGACATAATGGCACACGATCGTATTTAGCACGATTACACATGGAACATTCGTTGATGAAACACGTTATGCTTTCCTTTAATTTGGGCCAAAAATATCTCTATAGATCTCTATAGTATCTCTAGAGATAAAAATGTTTCATTAATACCTCTGGGATTGATTTTTCCGGAATGGTATTAATAAGTATTGCAGTACGTAATTTTAGATCAGCATATTTTTTTACAATTGAGATAATTTCTTGTTCCATACCATTCTCAGAAATTTCTACCTCGGTTCTTGGAAATGTTTGAAAGGGATGAGTTATTTTAGGGTTGGCTTTAATGGGGCTGTTAGTTAGCCTTATTAAAAGCTGTCGTTTAAATTTGTTCAATGGGTCTTCTGTTATGTGTATGTTGAGTATAGAATCTTCTACCGATGTATGTACTGTTTCTGTCACGTGTGCATCTGGGTCGGGGTTAAGGACAGAGACGGGACTACTTAGAGCTCGCTGGCTCGGCGCGGTATCGGTTGAGGATAGGCTAATGATTGGCCTGTCGTCCGGGGCTGTCACTGTCGATTCAGAGTCAGAAATATTAACTACTGTTGAAGACAAGTCTTGGTTGTTAATTTCGTGTTTTGTTTCATTGGTAAAGGTCAAAGGCTCGTTTTCCAAATAAAATATGTCCGAATATTCCATAACCGCTCACGCGATACATGCAGCCGTTCACGCATACCACACCTAGAGGTGCCGGTGATCATTTTATACCGATTTATCGGATATCGAAGTTATAACAGGTAAAATAACTAATATTAATTGCTATTTCGGTAACTACTCTAGCAAACCATAAAGCTTTTAATTCCTGGATCTGTCATTTAAAAAAATAAACAACTTCAAAAATACGTCACGACAATCGTGTGTGTTATTGTTTGGGCTGGTGATTTCGGTGTTTATTTATTAAAAACATACCTTAAGTAGCCTTTTTTTAAGTTTACCCTGAATGTTTATAAATTATACTTTAAGAAGTAATTTCTTGGTTAACGTTAGAACCACTCAGACGGAATATTATCATATTTATCCAAGTACACCAAAAATTTAATTAGTGCTTTTTAAGTGCAGGATTTGCGGTGTATTATTGCATTTTATTTGAGATGTTTTTGTTGGTAGTACGGAGGGTATTTATTTAGCAATGCACAATAATAATTTTTATTTATAAAAACTTGTATTTAAACTGAATGCTTTTCTAATTTGCGAAACCAAATAGCCGCCATTTTGCGGTAGGAGGACCGCATCGCGTGAGCGGTTATAGATAGAAAAAAGATTTGCCTTCTCTTCCATGTTCGACTGATCGGTACGTAGCCGCGATAAGATTTCTTGGAATTGCGCGCCCTTGCCATTGTCAGCAGGTGCGGTATTATATATCAGTCCGTTGTAGATGTGTACATATAAAGGTTTGTCGAAGCTCACTATTATGTCGTTATTAGTAGGGTTAGTAATTTCGAACATTATCTGATTCTTTTGCCCGGTGGAAAGACATGCCGTGATATTACAACCATTAATAGCTTCCTGATCTATTTGTATATCTCCTTGTGAAATATTAGTTGGTACTTCGATTATTAGGGCAGATTGCGCTGGAATATTTGTTTCAAATGTATTTATTGTGTGTGAGTCATACATGTGAATTGGGTTCGTCGCAAATTTGGTGTTTAATGTATGTGTCTGAAGATCTATTTTTGCTTGCCATTGTTCTAAAAGGTCGCATCCGATCAAAACGTCGAATTGATCGTGAAATTTATGAACGAACATTTTCACGGAAGTTTGATCTTTAAACTCGAAAAAGCAAGGGATCCTTATAGAATAATCATTTTGAGTAGTTGCATGTATGTTTGTAACTATAAATGGATCATATTGCAATGGCGTGTGAGAATAAAATTGTTCGACGGCTTCAGGACTAATAAACGATTGATTAGCGCCTATGTCGATAAGCAATTTTAAATTTGGGTGTTGTATCTGAATGTACGGTAGTTTTCTCTTACTTTGTAGATTGAGTTCTATTTTTTGTCTAAAATTGTATCCAACTGAAAATTTTGATTATCATTTTCTTCGGCGTTTTCTGAAATTTCATTTTCGAGGTAATATTCAGTGGGCAAGTACTGGTTGGGGTCGATGTTCGTCTCATAGTCGTAATCACACGTTTCGTCGGGTAATAGTAATTTTTGGAACTCATTCATGTTGATTTGTCTCGTTATGGGTAGGGTCTCGTTATGGTATTTGAAAGAGGTATGACTCTCATTGCTTGTTGAGTCCTTGATGGGTCTTGAAAGGATCCTTGGAATAACCTTTGAGGTCTGGGTATAAACTGTGGTTCGTTACGGTTCTCGCGTAGAGTGAAAAAATTGTGAAATTAGGGGTCATTTGATTCACAGGACTTTGTGGAAAAGAGTTTATTTCTCTTTGAAAAGTCTAAGGTGGGTTGAAAAGTGGTTGATTATTCACAGTGAAAGGGGCTTATATTTTTGCATTATTGGGTTGACAATTTTTATTCTGAAAGTAAACAACATTCAGCTCCTCCTGTGTATACTTTCCAATTGTGTTTGGTTTCATGCATCTAATTCTCGACCCTATTGGCTCTTTCAATCCGCGCGTGTAAGTTTGTAGCGCTAATTTATTGTATAGCTGCCGCTTAGCATCGAATGTGGTACTCACATTTTCGTGCAATTGGACATACGTCATTACGGTACTGAGCAAGTTCTGCACGTTTTCATAAAAGATTTGGAGACTGTCGGTACCTTGGGTAAGTGTGGATAAATCTGTATAAAGCATTGACTTACAAATAAATGGACGACGGGTCTAATACAAAAACCACGAAAAAAATGTCCCAAGTGAACCTATTTAAACGTAGTGACATGTAAAGGAATATGGAAAAGCTGAATTTAAATTGTAATGTCATCGCAGTACTGTCTAATTTTGCTTGCTTCGCTGTCAGTCGAACAAACGAAGACTAAAGCGAATGACGCTCTGTATACGATTTTAACGCCCTATAAGTTCGGACACTTTTTAGCGCGGACCCGACGTCCATATAATTGTAAGTCAATGGTATAAATTAAACATTCGTCTCTATGACCCGAAAAACTATTCATCAAGGTTTGACGAATTCCTGCCCAACTGTTAGGAATACCATTTGTAGCTAACGTACGGGCTGCGGATCCAGTGATTTTATTTAAAATATCATTAAGCAAAGTCGCATTAGACAGAGCATGGTCTGGGGCCGTACCTGTATATTCTGAAACTAGTTTGTCACATATGTCTAAAAATCTAACTAATATGTGAGAATTTCCGTCGAAATCTTAACGCCCTCCTCGTTGTTTTGAGACATTTCGTCGGGCTCTTCCGGGATATGTCCTAAATTACCTAATCTAAGATTGTATAGAATATGTTGACGAGGATGAGGCTTACTATCCTCTCTTTCTCTACGTGTGCGAGTAATGTTGATTTTTATTAATTAAACTATACTAAAATTCTACGTAATTATTCTACAGACTTACTAATATTGATATAGAGGATGATTGGGAACAGCAACCAATAGGAAAGTGTTAGGTACTAATATCTATGACTTACAGTAGTCGCTGCATAACTTCACCCATCGATTTTTTGATGCTCCTCAACGCAAGATTCTTCTCGTAGATTCGTAGAGATGGTCGACAGTTAACGAAACGACTATCATACGCGCGCGATCGATTTTCGGATCACTCGGTCCTATTCGCGACTATCCTACCGACTGCGCCAATTACGAAACTAGTCGCCGGAAGCAGGTTTTTTAAAAAGGCGATTTGTGTCTTTTTATATGATTTTAATTAATGAAAGTTTATAGGTTTTATAGGTTTATAGGTTATAGTTTAAATTTATAGGTTTGCCTTAAAACTAATTATGCTAATTCGCTTCAGCGATTGAACGAGAGTGTTATCTAAACCGTTACATGGATTAATCTTAATTTCGACACTGCACTTTTGGGAATTTTACTAATGATTCACTGGTCTTTCACAATCACTGTTGGTATGCGGCGTCATTGTGAAGGGTTAGCACAGGTAACACACAAATGAATAGTTACAAAACAAAATCACAAACAAAACATAAAATATAAATAAAAATAAAACAGAAACTATTAACATAAAGGACACTAACTGTAGTTGGCACCACACAAAGTATCTTTATATTTACTGTCACTATGTATAAAGATACTTTGTATAGTGCCAGCCGCGGCAATAAGAGGGTGACTAACTCAGTATTTACTGTACAAAGCAACGCATATATTCCTGTAGAAAGAGCCTGACTTATATCCGACTAACGAACTTGCTTAAGTTGATTATTTATCTCTGGTTATTATATGTCCTATTCTTACGAAGTTAACAATCCATAACTTGACCACATCGAATGTTCCAGTGTTCTTGAGAACATCTTCGATTTCATTTAATAGTTAGTTCATTTGTTTGTTCAAAACATTTATTAATTCAATTTAAAAAATATTTTTCTTTCAAATATAGAACATGTGAGGTCTCCCTCAAAAACTCCCAAGTTTTTCAATTATGAATAGAAATAAAAGCTCATGAGAAAGTGTTACAAAGGAATTATAAAACCGCAATGGAAAGATGTTTGAGCATATGATGTGACATAACAGTTTTCTTAGTAGAAGGGAAGACAGCCCCATTATCTTTCTACATTAGTTTTGATTATAGTGACCCTCCCTACCGACACTTAAAGTAAACGATAAGGGCACTATGACCTGCCCGCAGGGACCATCTATTTCAGGTCCTAACCCCAGATCAGCCCGTTTGCATGGACTTCATCCGGTTCTCTGTAAGGCCTTAGGTGAGCCACCACGGGTAGGTACCGGATAGGTACCGGAGCTGTAGGCACGCTCACCTGCCGTCGTGCTCTACTAACGGTTGCCACCGCTGAGCTGTCGACTCTAAGCAGACTATCAAATCTCCTCTTTGGTTACGGAGCTGTAAGGCGCACTCACTTCCCGACACCGAATGGACGGCCTCTCTCCTGGTCCCAAATTCCAATATAGAAGGTAAGAGAAAATTAAATTAATTTTAGTAGCAATAGAGCTCCTTGTAACAGAGTTCGTCCAGGGAAGTATAATAACAGTATAACAGTATAATAATAATAATAATAATAACGCACACACTCAACATAGCCCCGCACTAGGGAAACCCTGTGTCGCGGGTGCCATGGACACACACATAGACAACCACAAATTACACCCAAACTCACGAGAGAAATAAATGTAGGCCATACAAATATTTCTCCCGGCCTGGGAATCGAACCCGGGGACCTCTGCGTGGCAGTCCGGTATGGTAACCGTTCGGCCACGGAGGCAGTTAAGTAAGTACTGCCACCTTAGCTATTTCTGCCGCCAAGCAGTAATGTCAGCATTACTGTGTTCCGGTTTTGAAGGGTAAGGGTGTTGGTGAAATTACAGGCACATGGGACTTGTCAACTTATGTCTCATTGTGATGGGCGCAGTGGCAGTGCCCCTCAGATCTATGTGTATTTAAAGCTCTGAGTGACACTGCAACTGTTATGGACAGGCGTGTCGCTTACCATCAGGCGCACGACGTGTTCGTTCCGTCACTTGGTAGCATAAACAAAATACTTGAGGACTACTAGAGTCGCGGTCAGCTTGGAATGCAATAATATAGAATAAACCAACGATAACATAGGAAGAAGACGACGTGTTCTTAAGTCTGTACATAAAAAATCCCAAGCGAGCTCTGTAATAACACTGAAATAACTTTTCCCGTTAAACGTATACGTTACCTTCATTCGTGAAAATAGGGATATTCGTGCGGCAAATTGTAACTCTTTTTGTGGCCACTATTGCCCTCGTAGAATTTCTCATAGGATTAATGGCCTAAGTTAGGGGGATCTCCAAATTACAATGCACAGTACAACGCCACCTCGCAAGCACACCAATTCGAGCCATAGTTTATTGTGGTTACGTTTTATAAGAACAATGGCGAAATAATAGTTATCAAAAAAAAAAAACTTTATTTCGTCTCAAATATTACCCAAATTGCATACAAGGTTGAGACCAGTTATTTGGTCAGCGGTTGAGACCTTCTTTTAAGTATGAAAATACTTGTATTTGGAGATCTCGCTCCCTTACAACTAGTACGTAATTACTATAAAACAAAATAATATGAAAGTAATATTACAGAACTGAATCTCTTACC
>NW_020653719.1:13423662-13529077 GCF_003589595.1 Hyposmocoma kahamanoa | reverse complement strand
TTGTGCGTGCACGCGCGCGTGCGTGCGTGCGTGCGTGCGTGCGTGCGTGTGTGTTTAGGTGTGTGTGTGTAAGCGTATGTGTTTGTATGAATAAGTGTCAGTGAGCTGTGTGTATATTTAACATATAAAACCCGTATTAACTAAATAATTATGTCCACAGCGAATTTACCGCTTATGAGAACCTTCAGATAATCTTTTCGATCAGAGATCCGCATATGGTGGCCAAAGTATTATAAAACTGAATATTTTCAAATATTCAATGATTAAAATAATGTCATTTTTCAATTATTACAATAATTTCGACCGAAAATATTTTATTCTATACCCACAGTAATTTTTTTTATTTATTTCTTAGACGAACAACTTGTGCACCTAGTTGTAACCGACATGCCTATCCATAACAGTTGCAGGC
Organism: Hyposmocoma kahamanoa; assembly: GCF_003589595.1. Lineage (NCBI taxonomy): Eukaryota > Metazoa > Arthropoda > Insecta > Lepidoptera > Cosmopterigidae > Hyposmocoma > Hyposmocoma kahamanoa. Next base: position 13,528,665 of record NW_020653719.1, on the reverse strand, counting down.
AATTAGAGCTTTTCATTGCAAAGATTAATTATTATTTATTAATGCGCCCGTCACCCTGTGACATAAGTTGACAAGTCCTATGTGCCATTTCACCAGCATCTTCCAAACCGGAACGCATTAATGCCCGCATTACAGCTTGGCGGCAGAACTCCTGTACTTACTCTCCGGCACTAGCCCGGAGAGAGGATAAGCTAGATATCCTCCGGTCCCTCCAGCTGCTTAGGTTATTGGAAACTGGAGAGTCGTCGTTTTTCGGCGTCGGGAAGTGAGCGTGGCTTACAGCTCCGCTACCAATGATGAGATTTGATAGTGGACTCAGAGTCGACGTCTAAGCGGTGGCAACAGCTAGTTGTGCAATGCGCAATGCGAAGTGAGCATGCCTACAGCTCCGGTACCTATCTGAAAAATAGGGAGGGTACTGTACGTGCACCCAGAGCGGCTCACCCTTTGCACACTGGTTGATCTGGGGTCAGAACCTAAACTTGTGAAGTTCCTGTGCGCGCACAGGTCATAGTGCCCTTCTAGTATGCCCTCAGGGTATGTAGGGAGGGTCACTATAATCAAAACTAACGTAGAAAGATAAGGAGCTTGTACATAAATGAGGTTTTCAAACCAAATTCTTGTTCATTACTAACAGGAAATTTCAAGATAATTGTTTCAAAATTTGCTACCAAACATTTTACAATCGATTCATATCTTACACCAACCATAAATTACACCCCAACTCACGAGATAAATAAATCTAGGCCATACAAGTATTTCTCCCGGTATTGGTATCAAACCCGGCGCCCCTGTAGACCCGTACGCATTTTGTTAGAAGAAATGTATTTTTTCACGACGCCAAGTGCCGGGACGAACAAGTAGTGCGCCTAGTGGCAAACGACACTCCTGTTCATAACAGTTGAAGCGCCGCTTAGTGCTCTAAATTACAAAGATCTGAGAATCGCTGCCACTGCGCCCGACACCCTGAGACATAAAGTGACAAGTCTCTTGTGCCTGTAATTTCACCAGCAACCTTACCCTTCGAAACCGGAACGCAGTAATGCTTAACATTACTGCTTGGCGGCAGAAATAGGTGATGTGGCAATACTCATTCATAAGGAGCTCTACTGCTACTGATTAATTAGAATTTAAGTTATATGATATGCATTTTATAAAGTGCGCCAGATGCGCAGCTCGATCCTGTCCGCCGCCGCTTGCTGCATCTTCTTTCTCAATTTTGTACACAAATGTAGCCTTACTTTGTATAAGATAAAGTTTATTTGCATTGCTTGTTTAAATGGATTGCCGAGTCATCCAGTCCGGCTGTGGCAATATGAGACGACCATTAAGCCACAAATTCGCAACGGTGGTGTTTTCAGCGGGTCGTTCAAGGTTTGTTATATTGCGCGCATACGTGTGTATCGGATACATCCAACACTGGTGCATACCGGTGGACTCGTCGCATATTGGTGGATCCCAGTGCATGCCGGTAGATTACGTCGCGTGCCTCCGCCACGGTAACTTCTAGCGTGCTCTTCGATGCCGCAGAGAGCGCACCGCGCTGTTCTAGGATCGGTACCAGAGCATTGAAATTTATACCTTATTCCAATTGAAATAGCATAAATGCCCTGCATGCCCTGGCCCTTAATAACCTGACAAACAAAGAAATAACGGCGCGTAATACTTTTGTTCCAGCGATCAAAAACAAAACTTTCCCCAAACAACGTTTGATCATTTGAATTGTTGTGTTCTTTTCTTGTGAAAAGATATTTCAAACCTATTGGAAACCCGTTAAATTTTCACATAGGTGCTTCTTTTGTCCTTGAAGCTTTATTAAGCAGCCTTTAGTAAAGAATTAGAAATGTCGCCATTACAGTTTCTTTTTTTATATAAATATTGTGCGGTGATAGCCCAGTAGAACAGTGGTTTGTTAATTGAGAGTCGATTATTGGAATCCAATTGTTGAAGTCCGGGAAAGTATAGCATATTTCAATAATATAAGAACTACCGCGTTCAAGTTTTGAAGAGAAAGGGTGCTGGTGAAATTACAGGCACATGGGACTTGTGAACTTATGATCTGATTATCCCAAGATCTGAATCACCCTGAGACAAATTCTCAGCGCTCTCAGTGGTACTGCCGATATGGACGTGTTTTACCGCCAGGCGCACGACGTGATTGTCCTGTCACCTGGGGCCATAAAAAAAAATTAGGAGCGCTGCTGCAGCGCCACTCGTGCATCATTTTGGCAAACTAGACATTGTATGAAAATTAGCAGTGGCGCGACGTTACGTTGCTACACTACGTTGCTCGTGTGGCACTCTTGAAATCATAGCGTTGCGACGAGGCAGCGCCCATGTGGCATCCCTCTAAGTTATTTACTGCCTCCGTGGCCGAACGGATACCATGCCGGACTGCCACGCAGAGGTCCCAGGTTCGATTCCCGGGCCGAGAGAAATAGTTGTATGGCCTACAATTATTTCTCTCGTGAGTTTGGGTGTAATTTGTGGTTGTCTATATGTGTGTCCATGGCACCCGCGACACAGGGTTTCCCTAGTGCGGGGCTATGTTGAGTGTGTGCGTTATTTATTTATTATTATACGACAAGAGACTGTCAAAATGCAATTTAATGTTTCATTTTCTTCTTAACGAGTTTGCTTTTGTGTCTTTGTCGCAAACATTTTGACTCTTGGCGCATCTCGTTACATATTAACTTAAGTACGCCAGTCGGTTTGTTTATTTAGTCTTGCATGAACTTGGAAACTTCTTTCTACTTTGACTGTACGTTTATTTACGAAGTTTGAACAAAATAAGCAGTTAAGTATTAGAGCACTGTAAGAAGTTACCTATTGGGAAAACGGTTGCTTCTGAAATGAGAGATCGATAACGAGTTCTTAGGTTTTCGCGATTGTTACACATAGGAATTGATACTAGTTTTCAGGATTTAAATCAAGCAAACCAACGTTTGGGGCCCTTTACAGGTCCCATGGTAACGGTTGACTGAGGTAGTACAGTCACCTATAAAAATCTGTGCAATGGTCACGGTTGACTGATTGGAAAAATAGTTTCATTTCCTATGAGAGATCGATGTTTATAATTCCTGTAGAGGAACGTATCTTTGACTTCAGTTTCTATGAAACGTACATTCGTAAATGTTTACTACAACCTAACCGGAATCGAAACCTCCTCATTTAACGGCCACAATGCAAAGCGTAGGCCACAGAGGTTTTATTTTTATAATACAAGTTATATGCCTGGTGGTAAGCGACACGCCTATCTATAACAGTTGCAGTGCCATTCAGAGATAGCATCTGATTCAAACCAAATGTGTCGGTTGCCATGCCGCGGCCACCGCTCTTACAACTCAATTTCGTAACAATAAATAGGGACTGGTTTCAGTCCAATCAGATTAAGGAATTTTTTTTCGTTATTCTGTCTTTGTATTAATAACAATTAACTGCTTTCGTGGGCGTACGGTTACCATGCTGGACTGCCACGCATAGGTTCCAAGTTCGGTTCCTACATTTATTTCTCGTGAGTTTTTTTTAAAACATTTGTTACAAAGAAAAATAAAAGCTTATAAGTAATTACAATCTAGACATTTTACAAGACTAATAAGCAATTTTAATTTAACATAATTTCCTAAAACAAAAATAAGTTATGTAAAGAAATTGTCCATCGTCAAAATGGCTTTTAATATTAGTTAAGGGAATGTCACTTTGTTTATAATAATAATAATAATGCACACACTCAAAATAGCCCCGCACTAGGGAAACCCTGTGTCGCGGGTGCCATGGACACACACATAGACAACCACAAATTACACCCAAACTCGCGAGAGAAATAAAAGTAGGTCATACAAATATTTCTCCCGGCCCGGGAATCGAACCTGGGACCTCTGCGTGGCAGTCCGGCATGGTAACCGTTCGACCACGGAGGCAGTTTATGTGTTCATAGTCTAGTTAACGCTGGCACTAATATTTATTTTATTCACAATAACTTAACTATCGAGTTCCTTTGTTTTCGCGATTGTTACACATAGGAAATGAAACTATTTTTTCCGGATTTAAATCGCGTATATTTGTTTTTTCAAACTAACTACACTAACTAAAAGGTTTAGTTCTTTGTAGTCTATGCACTATATTTGTATTGTCTAATAGCTGTGTAGCTTCTAAGTTCACGTGATGATGAAGTCTATATTCGTGAGCTTCGGCGTACTTTTTTATTACTTAATCTACGGGCTCTAGCCAAATCGCGATCCTCATTTCGTATATAATACCAAGGAGCATTCACAATTGTCCTCAGTATTTTATTTTGGAAGCGTTGTATTGTTTGTATGTTTAGTAGCAGAAGAACTCCTTGTGAAGGAGTTCGTCCAGGGTAGTACTGCCAACTTACCTATTTCTGCCGCCAAGCAGTAATGTCAGCATTACTGTGACGGTGCTGGTGAAATTACAGGCACATGGGACTTGTCAACTTATGTCTCAGAGTGACAGGCGCAATGGCAGTGCCCCTCAGATATTTGCGATTTAAAGCTCTGAGTGGTACTGCAACTGTTATGGACAAAAATCCGTGGTAGTAGTAAACCGTTTAGGTTATGGAGGTAGTCTCGATCTCTGATGTTTGAAAGCAAAAATAAATATATTGTAAATGTTGAACGTGTTCAAATGTTATTTACAAAGAGCAACCCCTAGAGTTTCTTGCTCATTCTTTCAGGGTAATCTGCCTTACGAATGAGCGGTAGAGTGTAACCAATGTGACGATTTCAAGTGTAATAATGCTTACCTATGAAATAAAGATATCAATAAAAAAAATTTGCTTTTTGCGGCACGGCACCTCAGCTGGATACCATAGGTCCACACTAGCATAAGGACCTGTTTATACAATAATGTTTTACTGGGTGTAATTTGTGGTTGACTATATATGTGTCCATGGCACCCGCGTTACAGGGTTTCCCTAGTGCGGAGCTATGAGTACGTGCATTAAAAAAAAAGTTATATAATTCGAAATTAGAGGAGCTAAATAATTATATCATTTATTGGCGATTAAATAATACAGTATTATAAGCTTGCTGTATAAACACAATTATAACGGTATTCTAAATAAAAGAACAAATAGCTAGATAAGTAAGGAAATTGTGTCTCGGTCAGTTTTTTGGCTCGACTTTCTTTTGTTTTGCGCTGACGAAGCTGTGACATTATGCTATGACAAAGGAAAGTGAATTATGGTAATAGTGGTCTTTGTTTTCGGTGTTCAGTCGCAAGGTTCAAGGATCTGATATGATATTTTACAAATCTACAGCACACCAATATATCATGGACTTGACAATCCACACTTATCTCAACGTGTAATAATTTATGGCAATTTATGAGTGTGCACTTTGTGTGTTTGTGCGTGTAGATAGATAAATTATGATAATATTAATATGGAAATAGATCATTTCGTTATTAACAGCAGGCAGTCCAGGATGGTAACTGTTCGGCCACAGGGGCAGTTAAATCCGTGACCATGGGACCATGGAACCCAAAACGTTGGTGTGTGTGTGAAAAAACAAATATATGCGAAATAGATCCGATAAAGTTTTTCTAATGTGCAGCAATCTCGAAAGCCAAAGAACTAGACATATTGCTTTTTTTGTCGGGATCAACAAACAGTTACAAATAGCATACATGGTTATAGTTAGCAAATAGTGACTTAATGAGTAACCAACACCGTTAACCAAAGTTTACGCAAACAGTGAATACTGAACTCCTGATTCATTTGTCTACACTAAACCTGTAGTAAACACAATGATGTAATTATGTAGGTATATATCTGTCTCTCAATAGACTGAACAATATCAATCGGTGAGAGCACTCACAATGATTCAACTTTGTTTGAGAAGCTACTCTAATACAATGAATCTACTAGATAAACGTCTAGTACCACACGATGCGCTGCGTCGGCATTGCGACGCCTGAGCTGTGACGCTGCGTTGTACTGCATATAAATTAGAAAAACATTCCACGTGGTGCGTTATAAGTATAAGTTATAAGGCGCCAGAAGGGAGGAGTGCTGCGGTGCTCTTAATTAAGAGCAATGCCACACGGGTGTTGCCGGTACGTTGCGTCCTCGCAACGCTACGATTTCAACGCACCGAGTGCCACATCTGCGGTGTCCCAGTGGATTTATCTCTCAATTTTGACACAGCAGATGTGGCCTCTATTCCTTTTATCCTTAATGGTCAAAAATCATATAACATAAGTACTTTATTTCATAACACTATTGTGACAGTGATTTCGCGCTATCTCGGAACTGTAAATAGCAGAGACCTAACAAACACCCACTTCATATGAGTAGTTGCTAAACAAAGGATCATAAGGAAAACGCGGTCGGTTAACAAACACACAGAAGTTTGGAAACTTTAATGCTGCCGAAAACCATTCATATACGCCAATCTCAGCTAGTGCTACAGTTTCATGCCCTTTCATGGAAACACTGGATCGCTGGAGGAAAACCCCTCACTAAGAAGCCTTTATTTTGCCTCGTCGGTGCCTCCGGAGACCAAAAAACTGGCAACTACTTCTATTGAAGAATAAGGTTAACTATTCAAATGCGAAACGTTGCCAGCTTACAGGGTACGATACCCCAGGGCGCAGCTCTCGATTAAATTCTCATCTAGTTAAAGGAGAAATGTATTCGTTTCTGAAACTACTTTCTTCTTTTGTCCTGTTTATTAAGCATAATATTATTTACTGTACTAGTTGTTATGTTTAATGTCGCGTAGTTCTTTTATTGAAATTAATTAAGCCCCGATACAAAAGAGCATATTTAAAAAGGCATGTATTTGAATCATTGACTTACAAATAAATGGACGACGGGTCTAATACAAAAACCACGAAAAAAAGTCCCAAGTCAACCTATTTAAACGTAGTGACATGTAAAGGAATATGAAAACGCTAAAACGTTGAATTTAAATTGTAATGTCATCGCAGTACTGTCTAATTTTGCTTGCTTCGCTGTCAGTCGAACAAACGAAGACTAAAGCGGGAATGACGCTCTGTATACGATTTTTACGCCCTATAAGTTCGGACACTTTTTAGCGCGGACCCGACGTCCATATAATTGTAAGTCAATGATTTGAATGATCATTTTAAATTTGTAAAAGCGGCAGGCAAAAAAAATCTAAACGGTCATATTTTTTAATGATTTAAAAATAAATTCAATCAATGGATATTTTAGTCTGTTTTGTCATACTTACGCAAAAAAAAATTGATTTGTTTAAATTAACTTTCATAGTTTTATGTTGGGCTTCAAAACTAAGACAAATGAGCATTAAATATAAAATGTAGATACTTGTTTTTAAAACTCAGTAAATGTTGATTATATTTGTATATCAATATTGTATTAATTATAATATTATTTGACCTGAAAATATGTTCGGAAACACAAGCAATTGGCCTCTGGAACTCGCCGGTCGACAACAAGCACATAAAAAATTCATAATGTGCGCTGGTTCGTTCCGTGGCTTAGTTGGTCGGTTCGAATCCAGCCGGAACGAGGGAATTTTTCTTAGTCTTCGATCTTTGTATTAATAATTATAACAAACTAGTTGAGTAACTTCACAAAAAAACAATTGAACATCATGGTGGTGAATCATTCTGACATTCACTAAAAAAAATTACGTAGGAAATTGTTTAGATGTCTTAATAAACTTTATTTATTTATTTATTTTTATAAAATATAAGTGCGCATTTGACCTCCATCTCACTTGATGGAAAAGTGATGATGAGGTCGACAATGTAGCATGCACACCTAAATAAATGCCTATTCAATCTCGCCTTGAAAAGATCCAAGTTATAGCGTTCGGGGAACAAGTCCGCAGGTAGGGAATTCCACTCTCTAGCCGCTCGCCATATGAATGTGGAAGCGAAACGTTTCGTGTTAAATATCCACAACATATGGGTGGAATCCCAGCCCACATCTAGTCCCCCGATGATGGAAACGGGAAGGCGGAATCAAATTATGCAATTCCATCACACACTCTCCGTGATATATCCTGCAGAATACCGATAAGCAGGCAACTTTACGGCGGTGTTCAAGGCTCTGCACTTCGCCTCTACTAATTTTGAGTCACCTGCAAGCCTCTTGCCACGCTTGTCGATTAATCTATATATAAATTTCATTGACTTACAAATAAATGGACGACGAGTCTAATACAAAAACCACGAAAAAAATGTCCCAAGTCAACTTATTTACACGTAGTGACATGTAAAGGAATAAGCTAAAACGTTGAATTAAAATTGTAATGTCATCGCAGTACTGTCTAATTTTGCTTGCTTCGCTGTCAGTCGAACAAACGAAGACTAAAGCGTGAATGACGCTCTGTATACGATTTTAACGCCCTATAAGTTCGGACACTTTTTAGCGCGGACCCGACGTCCATATAATTGTAAGTCAATGATAAATTAAAATAAACTTCCACATGAAGTAATTCGTTGTTCATCGATTTTTAAAAAGTTACTTTTTTAAGTTAATACGCTACAGCATTAACAGTGCATTATATTATTGATATATGTATATGTATCAATATAAATCTACGGCTAACGCGCTCGTATCATAACAACTAAGTTACTTTTGTAGGCGATAACAAACATTTTTCTCGTCCTTCTCGATTAGATTTCTGGATGATAACATTTTTCTATCCACGGGTACGAGGTCGTCCAATTTTACGCTTATCTAGTGTAGACGTGCGAACTAACGTTTTTTTCGGAGATTACTTAGATCAAATAACGGTCACGCGTATAAGTTGTTTCACCAAATGAAAACGTACTTAAGTTTATGAGTAAATAAAGAGAAGTATTAAATTGTCAAAATATAATATTTTAGAAACCGTGGTGCTCCTTATGAAAGAGGTCGTCCAGGAAAGGATTGCCACCTTACCTATTTCTGTCGCCAAGCGGTAAAGTGTGTATTACTTTATTCCGGTATTGAAAGGTATCACAAGCTTATGGGATTTGTCTACTTATGTCTCATGGCGACGGGCGTTGTCATGTGGCAATGCACCTCAAATCTTTGAACAGGCGTGTCGCTTACCACCAAGCTCACGACTTGTTCGCCCCGTCACTTGGTATGGTTGGCTTGGTTGGTAATTTTTTTCTGTTTTTTATTTTAATCGCAAATTAAAAAAAAATTACATTGTGTCCGTGTTCCTAAATCAAATTTTAATTAAACAATTTTGCTATTGTCAATGTGTTTTTATTGAGCACCAAAATTTTAAAAAATTACTCGAGATTTTCCGGTACAATTTTTTAGAAATACCGGTAATTGCTAATCTTTACAAAGAGCTGATACTGTTTGGAAAACATATTTTTCAGAATTTATTACAGTCTGGGTGTTCTAAATTGTGCCCAGTTACTATTTAACCCGGTTTTTACTCCGGTACACATAGTACAGAAAATTCTTTCATTTGAGACCAAAAGAAAACGTTTAAAAATAGCTATTCGTAATTACTACATAACAAATAATATACTCAATTGCTTTTGTTAGTAGCAACATAAAGTTACGACATTGAGTAGTTAAATATATGAAGCTACCAGACGCCAAGACACGTAGCGACGGACTCATAAGTATGAGTTAGTAGAAAATTTTTGTGTTTCTGTAAGTGTGCTCGCAACATGGCTAAGTCAGCTTTTTTTGTATTTGTTTTTGTACAAAGATATTTGACTTGTGTAACATCTTTGTATTGATCCTGCCCCTTACATGGTTTTATTTATATAAGAATAAGAAGTATTGTGAGCATTATAAGTTCCGGTACTTAAGGGTAAGGGTGAAATTAGAGGCACTTGGGACTTGTTAACATGAGTTTCCGGGGGACGAGCGCAGAGGCAGTGCCTCTCAGATATTTGCGATGTAAAGCTCTGAATTGTACTGTAACTAATAACTAATACCAAAACTAGGTAGGTGTGAAAAATTCCTATTCGTATGTGAACACGTTTATTCCCGTTTCCGAATGTTAGTGCAATGAAAGACTTTTTGTTGGATAATGCGTATTATTCCACTGAAGAATATAGGGACATGGTCTTGTAATATATAGATTATTAGGTATAGATATTGTTTTACACAAATAAATAAAATACAAAAAATTTATGCATACAATCATTATATTGACATAATTATTATTATATTATTTAATATGTTCCTACATTATTTCACATAACTACATTGACTATGTTAAAATTACGTAGTACAAAACTTATACTGGATATTTGTAATTTTTTGAAATGTAACATTTATTACAATTTGTAACGATTCTTGTAATACAATATATTGTATATAATAATGTAAAGTTTACAAGATAATAAAATAAATCTAAAATCAATGCAACGCGAAAGTTTAAAAGTATGTATATATGTACAGCAACTGTCAAGGATAGGCGTGTCGCTTACCACCAGGCGCACAACTTGTTCGTTTCGTTGCTTGGTAAAGTCAATGTTTATTTCTAAAATAAAAACTACAGCTCTTGCAGGAGATAATAACGTTTTTTTTTCATGAAATCTACTTAAATATATTATTATTTATAACATTGACTTACAATTATATGGACGTCGGGTCCGCGCTAAAAAGTGTCCGAACTTATAGGGCGTTAAAATCGTATACAGAGCGTTATTCACGCTTTAGTCTTCGTTTGTTCGACTGACAGCGAAGCAAGCAAAATTAGACAGTACTGCGATGACATTACAATTTAAATTCAACGTTTTAGCTTTTTCATATTCCTTTACATGTCACTACGTTTAAATAGGTTGACTTGGGACATTTTTTTCGTGGTTTTTGTATTAGACCCGTCGTCCATTTATTTGTAGCTCAATGATTTATAAGATGCTTTTACATTTCTTCTTATTAGTCATATTCTTCATTGCTGAAGGTCATGTCCATGTCATGTACATTCGAGATTATATGGTCGATTTGGTTCGGTTTTCCGCTTTTCTCAGTGAAGTTATGTCAGCGTTACTGTCTTCCGGTTTTGAAGGGTAAGATAAGGGTTCTGGTGATATTGATTACGACCTCACGCATTAAGTGCAAACATACAGTCAATCTACTAGTATTTATGTGGTCTGTGGTCAATCTGTTAGCAGTCTCAGAGACGCTCTGGGGCCCTGGTTCTAAATTGCCTTATCTGCGTTTATGCTGGTCAAATGTTGAATTAATTTCGACTACCTTATCATAAAACAAACTTATGTTATGAAACTGTGAAAGTAGCTATAGCTAATTTACCGGGATCTATGCCTGAAAGATTTCGCATTTTTTTTTAAATCGCTTACATTACTGAGCAGAGTAATTTCAAGATTTAGTTAAGTAACCTAGTAAAGTTATACTTGAAAAATGAACTGTTAACGAAATGAAATTTACAAGGTTAAATTTTTCATTTACTTTTATGATGTTCGTGATCGTCTGTCTAACATCAGATAATGTACATTTATAATACACAATTTGTTTTTTTTTTCCTTATTAAAAAGCAAGTAATTTTCTGCAAACCTTTAAAATATCATTATTCATATCGTCATAAGAACATGCCTTTAACTTTAAACAATAAGAAATGTAATAACGTCAAGTTCAAGTAAGTAGTAAAAAAAGTAATTAATATACATTAAGAATAAAAACGGACTTAGAGTTGACCCTTGAGGGAAGCTTATGCTAATTGTAGAGCCTGATCTTGTATCGTTGACATCGACTCTCTGGACACTACTAAAAAATTTTTTTTCAAATATTTTCTGAAAGTCACTAATATTGAAATAGGTCTCAAATTGGTGAGTCTGAATTACTACCAGATTTAAAATGGGTATAACTTTGTTTTGCTTCATGAGATCAAGAAACACATCCTCGATGACAATTATTAAAAACACAAGGTAAATAAGACGCAGTACATTTTAGTTTATTGAATACTTTGACGTAAAGACCATCATGATAAGCAGTAATTCTATTTTATCTAAGACTTTAGAATATCTTTTAAGGCTGATTACATATTTTACATTTATATAGATTAACGCTCTGCGGCCGAAAGAGTTGCGGCGTCACTTCTCACCAGTGGCACGACTGCAGCCTATACATTAGTAGACGATTGCGGCAGCACTCGCCTACGCCGCCGCGGTTTCAAGTAACACCGCACTCATGGTGCATGGGTGAGTGTGTAAACAAATGCAAGGACGACTACAGCTGCGGCGATCGATGCCGTGACGACATTTTTGAAATAGCAACACTAAATCAAATTTTTTCTTTTAGTAAGGTTTCCGCGTCTGTTTTTTTTTGTTCAAAAAAATACCAATACCAAGCCGTCAAACGAATTTGACGGCTAGGTATTAGTAGTCGTTATTGGAATATCTGTAAAAAACAATACAGCAATTTTTGCAACTTCAGCGTCCATTTCCATAATTGTGTCATCAAATTCTAATTAAAATCTAATTTACTAGACTTGACTCTACATGGTTTCCTATTCTATCGCTCTTACTAGATATGATTCCTTGCACAGACAACACCAAGCCTCCAAAGTATTTCATTAATGCTCGCTTCGTGGTAACCACCCGGCCAATAGAGGATGCCTTATTACAAGTATTTACCCAATACGCCAATACTCTAACAAGACCGAGCCGAAATTTTATGTGACATACCCATTGTCACAGCATGACATACCCATTAGCATAATTGCATCAGTCGCAAAGGGTATTTCTTCCAGACTTCACCATCTTACACTATAAGGATCTGGAAGCTGAAACCAGAAAACGTCGAAAGATTTCGATCTGGTGCACGACATCACCGGCGTGTGGGATGTGATCTCCATTGAAATAATACCAATTGTTGTGTCTGCTTACGGGTTCATTCCAGCCTGCCTCACTAACAACTTGAAGTGGTTTGACTTTTATATTATGTCGTCGGTTCCAGTATAAATGGAGATCACGGTGCAGCTTAATGCGGCACGATCGTTTCTTGAACCTGAGATGCTGGCCCCGATCGACTGTGCTATTGTCGGATAATGCTGCCTCACCAATTTAAAAATTCATTTTCAGGCCGTGGAAGAAGCGACTAAATGCAATATAATATTAATAAGTAAATTAAAAAAAAGATAGTTTCTATCCTAAAAGACAATGCCCAAGTTGGACCAGCTGAAAAAGTTGGCGACGCTCAATCGTAGATACAGAGTTTCATTTGTATTTCCATATACGTTCTAATTACACAGGGTTTATAATTCTTCAAATAGGGAAAATTGATACAAACAACATTTTTGAGGTTATGTTAATTATTAACCACAAAATGTTACTCTGTACATGTAATGTCTGTGATGGGTACAGTCAGGGATATATCGAAAGTAACAGGTAAATTCACTATTACAAATAATGACTTATTTTTTTATAATACAAAGTGCGGGACGAACAAATTGTGCGCCAGGCGGTAAGACTGGATTTGAACCACCGTCTTCCAGGTACCTGCTGAATGATGAAATAGATTTCTCTATTAAACCGAAAACAATGATCTGCAACAAGCACGTAGAAAAATTCGTAAGGTCTGCTAGTTCCTTCCGTGGCTTGCGTAACACGGTTTGTTGGAAAACCCTGGTTTGAATCCAGTTGAAATGAGAAATTTTACTGTTATCATCATCCAGCCATACGACGCCCACTGCTGGTCATAGGCCGCCCCCAACGAACTTCATGACGATCGGTCCTGTGCTGCCCGCATCCATCGGCTTCCCGCGACCTTTACCAGATCGTCGGTCCACCTGATGGAGGGCCTACCCACTGAGCATCGTCCAGTGCGCGATCGCCATTGAAGAACCTTTCTGCCCCAACGGCCATCGGTTATGCTATGTGCCCCGCCCATTGCCACTTCAGCTGACCAATTCTTCGAGCTATGTCGGTTACCTAAGTTCTCCTACGGATTTCCTCATTTCTGATTCTATCACGTAGGGAAATACCGAGCATCGCTCTCTCCATTGCCCGCTGAGCGACCTTGAGCCTTCTTATGAGACCCATAGTGAGGGCCACGTTTCTGATCCATATGTGATCACTGGCAACACACACTGGTCAGACTTTCATCTTGAGACACTAAGGTAATTTGGGCGCAAAGATTTTTTGTAATTTCCCGAACGCTGCCCATCCGAGCTGGATTCGACGAGAGATCTCTTTCTCAAAATTGGACTTGCCTAACTAAACTGTCTGTCCCAGGTATACGTAATGGTCAACCACTTCCCAATTTTAACTGGAGCGGGTACAACATGGGCATTCGACATGATCTTCGCCTTGTCCATGTTCATCTTAAGACCCACTCTTCAGGAAACACTACTGAGATCTTCGAGCATTGCGTTCAGGTCTCCCAAGGTCTCAGCCATAAGAACTATATCATCGGAAAATCGAAGGTGTGTTAGATACTCGCCGTTGATGTTGATGCCAAGTCCTTTCCAGTTCAGAAGCTTGAAAATATCCTCTAACGCAGCAGTGAACAGTTTCACAGATATCACATCTCCCTGTCTCACGCCTCGTTATAGGATAGGATTAGAGCTCTGATGCTGTGATCGCTCTGGCGTTTTTGTATAAGTACCTTAACATCTCGATATACCTATAGTCTACTTAGCACGCCCAGGTCTCGGTCGAATCAAAGGCCTCCTCATAGTCCACAAACGCTAAGCAAAGTGGCCGGTTATACTCCTCGGTCTTCTATATAACCTGCTGCAGCGTATGGATGTGGTCTATGGTATAAAACCCTTTCGGAAACCGGCTTGTTCAGGAGGTTCTTACTGCTGTCATTCCGATACAATATTGTTATTTTTTTGTCTTTGTTTACCAAAAGGTCACATACATGAAGTATGTGTATGTAGAAGTCGAGTTCATAGGTTTTTTCCGGATTTAAGTGGCGTATATTTGTTTTTTCAAACAAACAAATGTTTCGGGCCCTTTACTGTTGACTGACAACCGTGACCATGGGACCTGTAAAGGGCCCGAAACGTTGGTTTGTTTGAAAAAACAAATATACGCTATTTAAATCAGAACAATAGGTTCATGTCCTATTAGAAGTAGAATTAGTCAAAAATAACCTTGTACAAAGGTCAGGTTACAAAAAGCTATTGGAAATCGTCAAGTATGTAATAAAATAAAAAGATTGAAGCGAATGGAGAAATCGAAATGAGTTTTCACTTCCACTTTGATCCTTTTAAGATCAAAGACCGTGGAATATTAGATAACTCTTGCCAAACCTTTACTAAGAGGCAAAAGTTACGTTTCGTCGGATAAAATTATTGACAGCCGTCCCGAGGTCAAGTTGCAAGGTCATGAATTTATTCATTGTGACGGTGTTGTTCTCATGCAGTAGCTTTTGCACGAGTTGTACAAATGCCACCGTTTTTACAGACAACAGCAGGCAAAACAAGGTACTCGTTGATGGATCTTATTCCATTGCTCTGGAGGCGATATTGGAACAAAAGTGTACACATACATAAATATCACTAGAGGCATGGACCAATAAAGCAAGAGGACTGCTAATCGAGATACAAGACAGCGTGGTCGGGATAGATACTAAAATCTATTGGTAAACCAGATGTCGCAACGAGTACCAAATAGTAAATATATATATAAATAATAAATATTTTTGTAACTAATTTGTTTTACATAGACGAGCTGCAATGTTTGCTTCATGCTGCTCTAATTTCTATCAATAACAAACGAATCAACTAGATGGCGTTATTTCAATGATTATTCCTGTATAGTTTATTTTATTTAGAATTAGTGCCATCTACCCATATTAGCAAGCGGGAATTTATAAATTAGTTTGTAACATCTATTGATATGCATATTTGTCAAAGTTTAGAAAAAATTTTAGCTCATGCAGCAGCAACTGACTTCCTATATTTCATATTAAAGAGGAATTCATTCATATTCACGGCAATTTACATAATATAAACTACTTCCATGCTATCGATCAGCGCCATCTAGGTATAAGAGTTGATTTTGACCTTTTTCAGAGTTCAACTAGATGGCGCTTATTGAACAGACTTTTATGGGTGGGCTGTTATTTTGTTTATTTAAGATTAGCTCTGCATCCGGAATAAAAAAAAGTTGTTGTGTATGATGTTGACTATGTAGTTCTGCGAGGTTGTTAATATTAGGGGTTAAAGTATGAAATTGCCGTTTTATTGCAATAGGTTCTTTGAATTTTCATAGAATCTTCATGGTTTGAGGTTTTCGAATGAAACTTTTTTCAAATGGTTTCTGTGATTTTTTTTTTTAATTTGAAACATTTGAATATCGACTTTCTATTGTTTTTGTTATTCAATTTAGACAAGAAAGATGGATACTGCGAAAATTCGAGTGATTTTTGAATACGAGTTCCGACGTGGAACTAACGCGGCAGAAACAGCCCGCAATATCAATGTTGCGTTTGGAGAGGGGTCTACTAATGAACGCACCGTGCGATTTTGGTTTAAACGCTTTCGTGATGGAAATTTCGACTTAAAGAACGAGCCACGAGGAAGACCGCCTACACAGGTGAATAACGATGAATTAAGAGAGATAGTGGAAGCCGATCCTAGTCAAACTACCCAGGAATTAGCGGCATGGTTTAACGTTACCTTACCCACAATATTGACTCACTTGCGTCAAATCAATAAAATAAAAAAATACGAAAAATGGGTGCCTCATGATTTGACTGATCTGCAGAAAGAAACGCGTGTTGAAACTTGTGTTGCCTTGTTGAACCGGTACAGAAATGAAGGAATATTGGATCGAATTGTAACATGTGATGAAAAGTGGATTCTTTATGATAACCGGAAAAGAAAAATGCAATGGCTGACCCCAGGTCAAATGCCACAACAATGTCCTAAAGCAAAACTTACCAATAAAAAGGTAATGGTAACTGTTTGGTGGTCTCAGCATGATGTTATTCACTATAGTTTTCTCCGATCTGGTCAAGCAATAACGGCAGATGTCTATTGTGCCGAACTCCGAACCATGTTGACAAAACTAGCAGTAAAACAGCCCCGACTCATGAATCGATCTTCACCATTATTGCTCCACGACAACGCGAGACCTCACACAGCACGAGAAACCATTTTGACCCTTCAGGAACTGTAGTTAGAAAACATTCGTCATCCTCCGTATTCACCAGACCTTGCTCCAACGGACTACCATTTTTTTCGTGATTTGGACAATTATCTACGTGACAAGAAGTTTTCTTCCCAGGAGGCAGTACAAAATGCTTTCACACAGTTTGTGCAGTCTAGACCGTCGGAGTTCTATCGCAAAGGCATTAATAACCTTCCCATTAGATGGCAGCAATGTACAGATAATAATGGCAACTATTTTGATTAAATAAATTTGTTAAAAATTTAAAAAATAAACAATTTAGATTTTCAGTACAAATCGGCAATTTCATACTTTAACCCCTATTACTTTACAAATAACCCTGTATAAGTTACTTCAGTACAAAATTGTATAATTTCAGCAAAATTGAATGAAAAAATCCCATGGGAGAGATACGTTTAACTTTTTTAGGTTGTTTCTACCCATATTTTATGTAATTATTGTAAAATGATAAATGTGAACAGGTGTCTGTTTACACAGAGAAAGCCCAAGAGTTTCTTGCTTGTTATTCTCAAAGGAATCAACCTTACCTCCAAATTTGTTGGCCTATAAAATAAATATTGAAAAAACACTTACGACTTTAGAGCTCCTTTTTATCTGCCTGGACCCTTTCCACCAGGTGACCAGCGCCTCTGGTCTGGACCCTGTTGTTTGACACTCCACCTCGTAAGTTCTGTCTGCCGACAGCTGCCGGTTCTTATTCAGGATCTGAACTGTCAGTGGCCTTACTGCAACAAAAATTGTTTTTTTGAATTACAATTCTTATCGGAAATATTCTTTCTAACTTTTATCGATTTCTCATCTGAGTTTAGAAAATAATTGCGGATTGAAAGGCTAATTCTGAACTAGGTATCAGGAAGCGATTATTCTGTACTAAGTACTTCTATGAGAGAATATTCGTTACTTATGGGCATAGATCAAAAATATAATTCAGAATAATTACAGCTGCTTCTCTTAATGATTTACAAGCAGTTAAAAGAAACAAAGCAAGTTTGTTTTTATATCGGCATATTAGAGGTATAATGTAGTACAAAGAAAGTAAGATTTATGTGTTGCAAAATTAATTTGTAAGATCGACTCTAATTATAGGAATTAATACATAGCATTAATGTAAGCTTTACTGTGTTCCAGTTTTGAGGATCAAAGGTGCAGGTGAAACGACAGGCACATGGGGCTGATGTTAAGTTCCAGAGGAACATACGCTGTGCCAGTGCTCCTCGGACCTTTATGATCTTCTCGGGGTGTAATTTGACAAGACTCAAAGCTTTAAATTGCAAAATATTTAAACGGCATTGCCACAGCAATGGTTGCATTGAGACATCAACTTTTCTAGTCACATGCGCCTGTAGTTTCACAATACCCTTGCTTCAAAACTCGAAGTAATGGTCACATTACTGCTTGGAGGCAGAAATAGATAGCAGTACTGTTCTGGACGAATTCTTTCACAGGGAGCTATACTACTAAGAACCTAGTATCTGCCTACACTAATGGGAATTCAAAGGCGTAGGTATATAAATATATGTATACTCACAATTATATAGCTACTGTTCAAAGATAAGCCGAAAACAGAACTGGATGGAAGGAAATCGTCCATAAAATCTCGAATGCCTTTCCGTAGTGAAGAATACGACTGAGAAGAAAATACTCACAATTGATATCCAAAATCAGCAGTTTAGTCAAAGGTGGTGCTAAGTTGGTGTTACTCGCTTGGCAGACCAGTCTGGAGTTCAGGTGCTGGCGGCCTATGTTGGGGAAGGTCAGCATGTTGACTGTAGAACCATCTGGTGTTTGTTCGAAGGAGTCATCTATGACAGTGTTCTCTAGGAACCAGGTGAGACGAGGCGGTGGATCTCCTATTGAAAATTAATTATTATAAATTAAACTGAGCAACGGTAGCCAAGAAGATTGTCTTCAGTAACTGAAGACTGCTAATATCCAAACTATTTTTTTTTAATATAATATCAAGTGCCGGGACGGACACGTCGTGCGCGTGATGGTAAGCTACAGGCCTGTCCATAACAGTTACAGTGTCACTCCTAAGAGCCATAAAACGCAAAGATCTGAGGGGCACTGCCACTGCGCCCGTCACCCTGAGACATAAGTTAACAAGTACCATGTGCCAGTTTCACCAGCACCCTTATTCTTCTAAACCGGAACGCAGTAATGCTAACATTACAGCTTGGCGGCAGAAATAGGTAAGGTGGCAGTACATCGCTGTACTCTTTTGTTGAAAAGTATTGTGTTTTGCAAACCAATTTATCAATTAACGCTGCCTAATATGGGTAGATGGCGCTAATTCTAAACAAAATAAAAAATATTCAGTAGTATTCATAAAAATCTGTGCAATAAGCGTCATCTAGTTGATTTTATGTTATCACTGGAAATTAGAGTTACTTTGATAAGTTGCAGCTTGTCAATGTAAAACAAATTAGTTACAAAAATAGTCATTTGGTACTCGTCGCGGCATCTGGTGTGCCAATAGGTACTAAATACCCGACTACGCCATCTTGTATCGCGATTAGAAATCGATCTCAGTTAAGCCGGGTGCTCATTAGCGAGCTGTAACTATTCCGTGCAGATACAGTAACGAGGTTCTAGTGTGTATGTTTGAAACAGCCTTCAATTAGACGGCTCACTGTGAACATCACGCGTACCGCTCGCTATGATTTTTGATTACATAACATGCAACGGTTACAACTTGCTAGTGAGTACCCAGCTTTATTGGTCCATGGTACTTAATCATGAGATTAAATCTAGTTTGAAACAGATTGAACAAAAAATTTGATTTAAGTACGTTAGTATGGGAGTGAATCCGTTAGATTAGTTAATATGTTGAGTTTCACGGTAGTTTTCTATTTACGCTACTGTGCCTCTACCACGAGTTAGGGTGACAGTGGTGTAATCACTTCACAATTTAGGAGCAATGTGTGGTTTAAAAAGAACAGACAGCTATAGGCCTTCTTTCAAGAAACATAGTTTACTAACGTTAACATCTCTTTATATATTTAACATTACAGTTTTCATTTTCAAACGAAAATTCTTTAAGTATGTGAAGAATGCCCGTAGGATTAATAAACTTGACAGCGTAGGTAGCAGATCTGCCCTTATATATAACGATATTACTGTAATGAGTGCCAAGATTTATAATAACTTACCATCTGACATAAGGAACACTATGGATATACAGATCGATACCACCAATGAACACAAGTTTATGTTTTGGTCATTTTCTTTTGTTATTTGTTATTTTTGCAAACAGCCGTATTTATTTACCTTAGTAATATTATGCTCACCGAATTTTGTGAAAAAAAAATAAAGAAAAAAATCAAATACGAAAACAATAACAAAATAAAGGAAGTAACAAGTCGTGCGCTTGATGGTAAGCGACACGCCAACCCATAACAGGTGCAGTGACACTAAGAGCTTTAAGTCGTAAAGACCTGAGGGACACGCCTCTACGCCCGTCACTCTGAGACATAAGTTGACAAGTTCCATATGCCTGTAACATCACCAGCACCCTTACCCTTCAAAACACTGCAAAACATTCTTCAACGATAACTAAAAATATTTATAACAAAACTGTTGGCAATACTTTAAAGTCACAACATATTATTTTACTCTTTATTTATTCAGGGGTTTTGGTCGTTATTAAACATGTCAGCCCCATTAGAAAAAAAATATCTCAGGAAAACACTTAAATCAAACCCAGACAGATAAATCAAAATACTTCCTTATCAAACATGTACACAAAAATTTGTAATTTCGTATTTATTTGTTAAATACATTTGTCTGCAAACCTCACCTTCCACTCGACGAATTCAAACAAGGGTGTTATTAATTAGATAACTTAATAATATAAACCATACAATACGCATACATAATATTTTCTTTACTTCCACATTCAAAAATTACCTCCCAATGACATTCGTCTCCCGCTCCCGTTTTGCCGGTGCACTAATTTTTTTTATTTTCTTACGCTACTGTAGGTTTCATAACGAGGCCACGAAATGCAACCGCCAACAAGTCTGTATGTGTTTTATATTTATTTTTGTTTTATTTCAAATAACAGAAACGTTTTCTCTTGTTTTTATATATTTCTTTTTCAATTGATGTGTATACCCACTTGTAACCTATCACAAACTCGAACGGCGGGGGGCTATAGTGGCCGTGGTCGATTTCATCCCACGGTGAAGCTAAAAGGAACTCAGTAGAGCTAGGCTGGCCCGAGGAGGAGGGCGTACCGCGCGGGCTTGTCTTGATCTAGGCCGAGCGGGTCCATGTGGACGCATGCGGAGAGGAGGGTCTCAGAGAAATTTGCCGCGCGTCCTGTCCTCCGCGGCCGAATTTGGGCGATAGGTCCGTGCGGTGGGCGCTCCGAAGGACTCTCTACGGAGAGCCCACGTGGATGCGCGTAGGATGTTGTGGCGGACCCTACCAACAGATCCGCCGCGGGGACTAGGGGAGCATCCACTGAACTTCACAGTTGAGGCGATGTTGTCCTGGCCCCATGGCCTCTGGGTAGCGGACTCGGAGGGATTCGCTGCCCAGAATGAATGTCTGGGTAGAGGACTCGGAGGAATTGGCTGCCCAGAATGGAGGGGCCGGAGATGGAAGGCTCGTCTGGTATTCGGCGAGCTTTACATTTGGAGTCGGGGGACCGTTGTGTCTCCTTCTCGGGGAGGGGCTGCGCTGGGCGCGGCCAGCCGCTGGTGGAGGCGCGGACGAGCGATAGCGTACCCGTGCCCTCTACCTGCAGCGGAGAGGAGGACCACCCAGGAGGTTTAGTGCGGTCGGGTTGCTCCCCTTCAGGGTTCCTAGTCCCACATAACCCCGGCCCTGCCCGGGGGCAGATTCCCTCGGATAAAAAAAAAGGTTAAGCTAGGTTGAAAAGAAAAAATATTTTCCTCTCAAAATTACTTTCGAGGTTATGAAAATTCGAGCAAACGTTAATTCTGGAAAACTTCATTTCGGAACACTGATAGGTAACCATATCCATAATAAGTTCTGTGCTAATTAAATCCTACAAAGTTGTGTGTACCAGTTACAGGCATATGTATAAAAAAAAATTCTCTTACCATAATCTGTTTTTTCAAAACTATACTTATGCTGTTGGTATATCTTTATCATTAAATAAAACAGGAACGCAGTAATATTCAAATTAGATAGATAGATAGATAAAACGTTTATTTGTTACTACATTCACACGTACATAACAGCAAAAAAAAATAAAAAAAAACAAAAACACAAACAAAACAAAAAATAAACAAAAACAGCAGAGTCGCAGCACTGCTAGACACCCAGTTATGTACGTGTGCTGCAGCAGTGCAAAAAGGTCATAGCTCAGCGTCGGTGTTTACTCAAGAGCAAACCGCTGATTTTCAGCTATAACCTAGAGGTAATCGCAGATACGATAATCAGCTCGCTGACGTCATTTTTCCATTTAGTTATATTTAAACATATAATAATAATTAGAATAGAAACCAAATAAATAGGAAGATAATATAAATGTAATGTTTAAAAAATAAATTAAAAATATTAGTGATTTAATTCAAACTATATATTGTAAGTGTACAATATATAAAAGAAAAATTAAGAAAAACAAGTGAAATACAGATATAAAAGAAAATTAAATTGTTAGTGGGTTAATCATGGTTTTAATACACAATATATGCAATAGGACTGGACTGGACTTCAATAGGCTGATGATGATGATATGCAGCAAATTTTCGCCACCTAAGCAAAGCTCTGTGAAATACCCTTTTTTTGACTGTCAAGAAGAAGTTCCTTTACCTTCTCCTTGAAGGTGCGTTTAGATTTTAAAAGTCTTAAAGGTGCTGGAATATTATTCCAACAGCTTACAGCTTGGCGGCAGAAATAAGTGTGGTCAGAATACTTCCCAAAACGAACTTTTTCACAAAAACTTCTAGTCCTATTAAAGTGGAATTAGAAAAGACACGTGCTCAGCAGTGGAGTGGAGTTAAAGTACATGTTTGTAGTGATATCGTCACAACGGATCAGTATTCCTTTTCCAAAGAACTATCATTTGATTTCTATACCAAAAGTAACAAACAAAAAGCAAATGTAAATACCGAGACGAAGTTTGAGCTGAATCATAAAGTTTAAAGTTAACATCTTCAACTTGTGTCTCTTATCTTGCCAACTATTAAAGTAGTCACTTGAGTGAGATGAATAAGTTACAAGATGCTAATGCTAATGTATGCTATGTGTAACTTCAACGAAGATTATTAAAAAACATCTTTCGTTTGCTTTTAAAAACTATGCGATGAAAACTTCCAGCATTCTGAATCTATACACAATAATTGTAGCAACCATTTTTAACACTTTTTTATACCATGTGACGGGACGAACAAGTCGTACAACTGGTTTAAATCGAAACGATCTGAGAGACACTGCCATTGCGCCCGTCACCCGGAGACATAAGTTGACAAGTCCCATGCGCCTGTAATTTCACTAGCACCCTTAATTTATTATTATATAACTTTCCAAACCGGAATGCAGTATAGATAGCCCACACTACTGCTTGGCAGCAGATATAGGTATGGTGGCAGTACTTCCCTGGACGAGCTCTTTCACAAGGACCTCTACTGCTACCAAAACTGCCTCGGTGGCCGAACGGTCACCATGCCGGATTGCCACGCAGAGGTCCCAGGTTCGATTCCCGGGCCGGGAGAAGTATTTGTATGACCTACATTTGTTTCTCTCGTGAGTTTGGGTGTAATTTGTGGTTGTATATGTGTGTATGTTGTATATGTGTGTCCATGGCACCCGCGACACAGGATTATCACACATAGGATACATATATAGGATATACATAGGATCCGTAGTACGGGGCTATGTTAAGTGTGTGTGTATTAAAAAAAAAACTCGACGCAAAAAGAAGGGAGAACAAGTAAGTAAGTAAGTATAAGTCGTTGAAAGACCAAGTACAAAGACACGACGCAAGCACATAGAAAAATTCGTGAGGTCCGTTGGTTCGTTCCGTGGCTTAGTTGGTATAGCGTCTGCCACGGTATGCAAGAAGACGTCGATTTGAATCCGACCGGATCGAAGGAATTTTTTCTGAGTGTTCGATCTTTGTATTAATAATTATAACAAACTAGTGAAGTAATTTCACAAAAAAGAATTGAATATCAATTCAATAAAAAAATTTAATTAAGTAAGTATAAATTAACATATTTACTTTCCGAAAAGATATCGATGTTACACATTATTTAATTAAGTTACAAAATAAAAACAATTTTAAATACAATGGATTTGTGATAGCAGTAAACTATCATTTGTTATGCCCTCTGGGGTGATTCACGCAATCAAACCGTTACGATATCGTAGCGATTTACTCGTTGAACTGCTTTTTCGTATTCACGTGTGACAGTGAACCCCAACGAGTCCAAAGCGTGTTCTGGTATAAGAAACGTCCTTGAATCGACTCTAAACGACAAGTCACACGTATTCTGCTAAAATTTTGACAGTTCTTTCAATAGACTTTCGATAATTAAATGTCAAATTTCACAATCCAAGATGTCGTTCATTAGTCGTTACGTTTCGATTCTACTCATATCAACGTTCGTTCAAGTGATACGTATACCCATTTTGGATAGGACTTCGATCGAACGACTACGTAACTTCAACGATATTTTGATAGCTGGAACTTACGTGAATCGCGCTACTCATGGGATGTATGTATTAGTTTTAATGATCAAAAATTTCTACTTTAGGGACACCTATTTGCGTTTACATACTAAACTTTATGACAATAGCTGCTTAACTGGGCGAGTTAACGGACTAAAGACAAACAAGCTGACATAACGTAATTATAACGGTCCCATATTTGAGTTAGAAACCATGCAATTTGATTGAGGAACAAATATTATTATTAACAAATATTATTATTAGTGCTTGACGTAAGCCGGTAATTCTTCAAGTGTTTTAAGAGAATAGTTAATTAATATTATAAGAGAAAGAAGGGAAGATAAATAAAGCTATTAATAATAATTTACTACAAAATCACATTAACTACCTGGTCTCAAACTAGGAACCCTTACCCTCTATCTCTTTATCTATCAGACTATCATAGCGAACTAAAAAAACAACACAATACACATGCATTTTATAATAGAATAAAATAAAAGTAAAGATTAAGACAAAGGACTTGTTGGATCCCGTCTGAATCCGACTCAAAACGGACCAGACTTCACTTCAATGAAACTCGTAATCTTCCGTTTATTGAAGTTTCTTATTCGTAGTGTATACACTTCTATTATTCTTGAACGAACACCTTATTCTAACAATCGTGATCTATGTCTACCTGACTTAATTCCGTAATCTGACAAGTCACAAATACAAATGCACAATTCTTAAAATATTTTAATATATATATATATATATCGGCGCCGGCTCTCGCTATAATTCGCGTAATTTCTTAGATAAATGATTTACTAGGCTACCTATGAATCACTTTAACTAGTCTTGATTACAAATTTCACGTCAGTTTCACAGCTCAAATTGGGTATGGTCAAAAAAAGGCACTATTGTCTCTTGCTTTTGCTTTTTGAAGAACCTCACGTCAAAGGAAAATACTTTAAAGGCAAGACCACTTTACCTATTGCAGGTTCGTAGAAGGAACGATTGTGATGTCTGCGTTGTCTTACAATGCCCTGGGTCCACCAGGAATCGAACCCAAGATTTCCTAATGTGGCGCAAGCAGAGCTAACCACTGGGCCACCAAAGTCATTGAAAGTTAAGACATTTATTGAATTGCCACAAATGGCACGACAATAAACAACAACAACCACGTTATAAAAAGTTATACAAACGTGAAGAAAGTAACAAAAAAATAAAAGCACAAAAAGAAACATTTTGATGTAGATTAGATAATAAAAAATTCAAATAAAAACACAACAGAAAAATGACACTAAATACTACTTGCTTGGTGCCAGCTGGGGTGACATAATTTAGTACTTTCCCAGAACTGATTTTATGTTAGGACCACGGACACGTTGCCGTTTAAACCATAATATATCAGATGTTATCTACATTTGCGATAATTTTTTTCTCAACAAACAGCGAATGTAATTGAAAGTCCTCAAATCTTACAAAATGCAATCAACGTTCAATGGCGAGAAATTACAGCAAGAGTGTAAGTTAAAACTTACATAAAAAGTATTTTAATTAAAAAGTCATATTACAAAATTGAAGACTACGTGTTAGATAAAGATGTATGGTAAGATGATATTCCACACAAATTCGATTCAAAGTGTATTCCATAGCATTTAAGTTTATTTGAAAAGACCAATACCTAGATTGTTTTGCTCGTTCTTCTCAGGGACAGGGAACGAGCAGTAGCTTAAAAAATTATGTTTTTAATCATTGACTTACAAATAAATGGACGACGGGTCTAATACAAAAACCACGAAAAAAATGTCCCAAGTCAACCTATTCGAAATTTAAATTGCAATGTCATCGCAGTATCGCGCTGTCAGTCGAACAAATGAAGACTAAAGCGGAGTTTGGCGCTCTGTATACGATTTTAGCGCCTTACAAGTGCGGACACTTTTTAGCGCGGACCCGACGTCCATATAATTGTAAGTCAATGTTTTTAATCGTAAATTTATTTTACTTATGGAATAAATGATAATTTTACATTAACTTTGTATAAATTTGGGGTAGTAAATAAAATAAGAATGCTTCAGTAGCAATAAAGCTTCTTGTGAAAGAGTTGGTCCAAGGTAGTACTGCCACCTTACCTATTTCTGCCACCAAGCACTGATGTGAGCATTACTGCGTTCCGGTTTAGAATGGTAAGGGTGCTGATGAATTACTGGCACATGGGATTTGTCAACTTTTGTTTCAGAGTGTCGGGCGAAGTGGCAGTGCCCCTGAGATCTTTGCGATTAAAAAAAAAAGAAAATTGGTCTAAGTGGCACTACAGTTGTCATGGACAGGCGTGTACCTTACCATCAGGACTTACGGACGACTTGTTCGTCGCGATACTTGATATAAAGCTCCGAAAAGTATTAATATTATTCAAAATATTAATATTACTGCGCTATTTACTAAGCTACGAAAACTTATGTGCAAATAAAAATACGAATCTACTATTTCATAATTTTTTTAAATACCGAGCGAATGCTCCATTTCTGTAATAAATGGCGCATGTGATAGCCCGTGCTATGCAACTCCAATGCACCACGAGATAATGCAAATGTATGCGTGGCGGGCGTGCACACATACAAGCCACGCTGCTACGTTTATCTACGTAACTTATATTAATGTGTTATGCTTTGTAACACATTTTTTTTGGTAGATCTCTTAAATACCAAAACAAAAACAAAATTTATCTTCTCTCCTTGGTAATTTCAACATTCTTGTACAAAATGTCACTTTGACATTATAGTTTAAAAATATTTAGTAAATTAATTGAAACTCTAAGTGTTGGTGTAATCTATTATTTAATCCATTCACATATATAGTACCTGTTGGTGAACGATTTTTCTATAAAATCAATATCGTGAATGGGTACCCTTTAGTTTGACATATTTTTGAAAACACCAACCCTGGCTAATTTTTCTTGTATGGTATCACAGAAAACTAGTGCTGCGTACCAATTAACTCGATTTTACTTTTGTAGTCGAGCCTCATGTAAATTATAGCTTTTCTTTAATATTTCCATGTCGAACGCCGCCATTTAGGTTGCCAAGTACTTCCTGTAAAGTAATCTACGTAAACCTGGAATCGCCATGTATTCTAGCGGGTTTAGATTTATTTTTTTTTATTTTATTTTACAGTTGTAGGGAAACTAACAGCTAACTTATGAATAATTACAAATAAGTAGTACTGAGGGCCAATTATAAGTTTCCACAGATAAAATTTAAAAAAGTGTACATTATAGGTTGTTTATAAAACCGTACTATCATGCATTTGATTTATATAAATATAGATATAATACGTAAGAACCTATTAACCCATATATTAATTTAGAATACAAAAAATATGAAAATGAACTAGATAACTAATAATAAAGAAATAAAGTAAATTATTACTAACATAATCTTTAGGAATGTAAACAAGAGAAAAAATGATTGCGTAGTAATTGCTTCAACTTGTTTGGAGAAGTATTAAAGAAATCTATATCGTGCTGCCTCGCTATCCTATTATAACTGTTACTCGTTCGGATGAAAAACGAATTTCGCCTATAATTTACTCTCGCAGTAGGAACATGAAGTGTGTTGTTATGACGAAGTGAACCCCATGGAACACACAAACCAATATTACTAAGGAGCTCTGGACAATCAACCGAGCCATTGGCTACCTTGATTAAGTATATGACATCAGCTATCCGTCTTCGCTCATGCAACGGGAGTATATGAAACCTTTTACACCGCTTATAATAATCAGAAATATAGATTTTAGATCGAAACTGCATGTAGCGTAAAAAACGTTTCTGAAGTCTTTCAATTCGCGTTTCGTATATTTTATAGAAAGGGTTCCACACTTGAGAGGCGTATTCTAAGTGGCTACGTACATAAGCGCAGTAGAGAATTTTAAAGGTTTTTATAGCTTTAAAATCACGTGAAATTCGCATTATAAAACCAAGCGCTTTTGATGCTTTATTAACGATTTCATTAATGTGGATATCGAAATGCAATTTGCTGTCAAAGTATATACCGAGGTCACGGATGGTTGTTACTCTTGAGATGTCAATGTTCAACAGTTTGTAGGTAAAATTTAAGGGGTTACATTTACGAGAGAAAGTACAGACATAGCATTTAGATACATTGATGTCAAGTTTGTTTAAGTTACAATAGCTTTCAAATCTGGAGAGGTCTTCCTGTAGTCGCTGCGCATCTTGAGTAGAGTTGATGGGAAGCATTATTTTCATGTCATCGGCATACATAATTATTTTAGAATAAGCAAAACACAAAGAGATGTCATTGACGAAGATATTGAAGAGCAATGGGCCCAACAATGATCCTTGGGGAATGCCAGAAGGTATTGGCATTGAGGAAGAGGTGTAGCCATTTAGTACAACCGTTTGACATCTCTCTTTGACGTAAGAAGAAAACCACCTATACAGGTTACCTTTGATACCGATATTTTTAAGCTTACGTAGAAGCACATTGTGATCAATGCGATCAAAGCATTTACTATAATCGGTATAAATCACATCTACTTGAGATGGTTCAGACATATGTTTAGCCAGATAATCACTAAACAATATAAGGTTAGATGTAGTAGATCTGCCTCTTAGGAATCCGTGCTGCTCTGGACACAGTGCCTGCTTGATGGACGCATAAACCCGCCTATAAACGATCTTCTCTAAAATTTTTGCAAAGAGACATAATTTTGAAATAGGTCTATAATTATCTATTAAGTCCTTAGGACCTTTTTTATGAATTGGCGTAATGTATGCACATTTCCAGATATTGGGTACAACACCTTCTGTTAGTGAACGACTGAATATTATACAAAGAGGGATCGACAGAGACTTATAGCATCTAACAATAAATATTGCGGGAATATTGTCCGGGCCTGAGGACTTATTTAGATCGATAGAATTCAACAGTTTGCCAACTTCCACTGGGTTGACCTCAACATCACCTATGTCACTTGAAGAGTCAATAGCATTGCCAGGTGAACAGATGGTACTAGCGTTATGAGAAAAAGTTGAATGAAAGTAATCGCTAAACATTTTACAAATTACTTCCCCGTTATCAGACACGCGATTTGTATATTTAAGTATAGCAGGATAGGTGTTATTATTATTTTTTTGTTTTACATAGGACCAGAATGCTTTAGGATTAGTAGTGATGTTTTTTTCAACATTATCAATATATTTATCATACATTTCTTTTTCTACAATTTTTGCCCGATCTCTTAAAGCGACATAGGATTGAAAGTCGTGTAGGTTACTGTATTTTTTTATACTTTGAGTGATGCTTATGCTTCTCCTTTAATATTTTTATAAGGGGTCTCCCAAACCATGGGGGATATTTTGACGACGGGGTTACTAATTTAGAAGGTATATAATCTGTACGCAGGTTATTTAACACACCATAGAAAAATGAAACTGCATCATTTAACGATCCACGACGTAATTCGAGATTCCAGTCAATTTCATTAATTGAAGTGTTAATTGAGTCATAATCACCATACTGATAAAAGTGTTTTGTATAAGGCCGCGATTTAAGAGGGCAGATTCGCACAATTTTCGATGAAATGCATAATGCTGGGTGATACGCATCTTCTGGCACTAACGGATTACAGCAGCGACTTACAGTGACTCCACTAGTCGAAAATACTAAATCTAAGATTTTACCGTAATTGTTAACTATATGCTTATACTGTGATAAATTACATACGTTAATAGAATCATATAAATCTCGTTGAGCAGAACCACTAATACTCACTGGAACAAAAGACCCAACAACCGTCGCGTCAGCTACCCACGTCAAGTTAGATGAATTAAAGTCACCGACAACGATTACCTGATCGCAAGGATTATTCAAAACAATATCAGAAAGATGCTCAGAAAATAGTGTCAGTTGGTCTGATAAGGAGTTGTCCATATTATCATCACATATATATACAGTACATAAGTTAAGTTTAAATGTAGTTTTCGGCTTCTGGTGTTGAATTTTAAGAGTCACCCACAAATCTTCAGCAGTAGAGCACCAGTCAGTTTGGACGGCAGCGTTGAACTCTTTACGTACGGCAATTAGTATTCCACCACCCAATGATTGTTGAGTTTTAGAATAATTCCGGTCGCGCCTCCATAAGATGTATCGATTGTCAAATAATTCACTGTCTTTTATACCTTCCAACAACCAAGTTTCTGTTAAACATATGACATCAAACGAATTCAAACAAATGTTTCTATAGAAATCAGATGTTTTGGTGCGTAAACCACGTACGTTCTGGTAGTAAACATCAAGCATTTTTAAAACAAGATGTATAATGTACTGAGTGACATAACTTGTAATGGCAAATTAGGTAAATATACGTTGTTAAAAAATAATTACATCGTGACATCGTAAGGAAAATATTAAAAAATACTAAACAGAGCATCAAAGCACCTGGAATATGAATGCGCTTACCTCCTATTCGCGTAATAAACATTATAATACCCGTGCGCCAAAGCGAACAAGCGCAACAGGTGAGATAAACAGAAGCAAAAGCAGGTAGCTGTACGTCGAGCATTCGAGTAAAATAACATGATCGCGAAATATAAGTGTCCACGCGCACGCGCTGATCACGTGATAGGCGAGTTAGCGAGAAACCAGCGGCTCTCAAACCACAACATGAGTCATTAATACATTGTACACAAACATTTAGCCATTTTAAAAATTGTAATAAAACAGCTAATAATAAGAACAAATTTAAGGTAAGCACGATATAGCTCAAACGTTTAACGCGTAATATTAGTTCAGCTAATACGATATAAATTAAACAGTTGAAAAGCAACTTAACAAAAAATATGGAGAATATTATAACTATACTAACTTTTTTAAGTCTGCTTCTGATTTTATAACTATGACGTGGGAAGTAGGGCTTTTTCTCACATATATTTTGCACCCTTTTACCCACGTATACGCAAAATCCTTCTCTTTAGCCAGTGTCTTCACCTTGTTAAGCAGAAGTTTATCTTCCAGATTGAGATGATCGTTGACAAATATCCTGTTATTCCCGGAGAGATTCAGGTCTGCTGGAACAATAGTGCTCTTCCTTGCTGCAGCCACGAAGTCCTCCTTGTTATATCTGTTATGCACTGATACTATTATTGTTTTATTAACTTTGTCATTTCTCATGGGGATCCGAGCTATATAGTTTATTTGTTCCCTGGGTATAGGACACTTAATGTGTTCACCGAGTTTGGCGAAAATCTGGAACAGATTTTCAGATTGAGTTACGGGCACTCCCTTTATCTCAATATTGTTCATACGAGATCTTCGTTCCCCATCTCGTACCAAGCCCTCCAATTTCTCCATTCGCTGTTGCAGATGTTGAACTTCGTCTTTTGTTTTGAGTAGTATCTGGATTTCTTTTTCGATATTGCATATCTTACTTGATAAAGTGTCAACAGAATTATGCACATAATTAAGCGATTCCTTTACATCCGTAAGGTTGTATTTTAGATTCTTCAGCTCAGCCAGCTCTGTATGAATGCTCTTAACGCTGTCTGCCAGCTGCGGAAGTGATGCAGTTATGGCTGACAAACGCTTTAATTCAGCCATCACGTCGTCCAAGTCCACAGGTGGGTTGGGACTCGTTGGGTTTTTGCAAGAGGCGCATCTCCAGGTGGCTTTCCTGTCACCAAGTTTACGAAAGCCCCCTTCCGTGATCCCAGCGCATGGGAAGTCATAATGGCAGCGACACACTGAGCACTGGACTCCATCTCTACATTCACTGTTACATCGCTTACATTTAAACATTTTAGTTATTAATTATTTTGTGATTGAAAACTTTGAGAATCACTGACTGACAGAGACAACAATAATAGTGGTATAAATACGTGTGTACGGTCCGGTGTCGACGGACGGAATGGAAAAATTAACCAGGAATAGCCAGATGCCGTAATTATGGGTCTCCGAACCCTGTACCAAATGTAGAACCCGTGCCACCGGACCGCATGGTGAGTTGACCTCTGGATTCTTTCCTTCATTAGATGCTTCGTCATTTATATCAATGTACTGTAACAATCTGTATTGTTGCAGGGTTTTTCTTTGTTGTCTTAGTTGTACCTTTGGTACTTGTAATTTCGAATCCAGCCATCAACTGAATGGCTGAGACTAAGCTGCTGTAACTTTTGTTCGGCTGTGCCCGGCCACGTGTCATGAGCTCCACGGGTGGTCGGCATCTACGTATAACTTCGTTACTCCTGTAGCAACTACGCTGTCTTCGCAGCGGATCTGGTATGTAACTTAAATGTGCATCCGACAAACTCCAGGTCAGTGACGTATAAGTGAAGTGTCCATGTGTCACTCATGTACTTTCATAAACTCTTAGTGCAGTGTATTAGCTCTAAGTATACTTAAAGGTAACCTTTTGTATGTAACTAATAAGGGCAGTAAACATATCCGTACTCTCCTTTTGTAAACTCGGGGAAGTAAAAATACTAGTTCTCCATACTGTACCCTTAGATTTAAACTGTAACATGTAACTAAGGTAAATTTAAAATAAAGCATTCTGGTTATTTCTACTTGAAACTTGTTTTCGTTGTGTGTAAGGCGCCCTTCCTTCTCCTCGCTTATAAATTTTACACGCAGCACCGGGTCAACCAGAACTCACCCACCAACCAGTCTCATGCTCACTCAAACCGACTGGAGCTGACCATTACAGCTTATACTAAAGTTTATTGTTTGAATTCCCATTGGGGTGACAACGACTACCGAAGTACCGATTGCTTTCGCCCCACGTACACTTGTCAATCTTTTTAAATAAGCCTATGCAGTCCAACCTTTTTAACAACATTCTAAATTTGATTTGAGAATTCCGTCATGACCGTTTCGATCTTTACGTTGGTTCTATTTATATCTTTCACCACTGTTTTTATTTATCCGCTGTTATACGTTAATTAATAGAATAGTGCTTAATTAATACATATCTTCCAGAAATAAATACGCGCTGATATACCTGCTCGTCCCTAATTACATTTCTACACACACCCTACTCACCCTCTCTTGACATCGAAAAACACACACGAACACCCAAACGTTCACTCTTTTATTGTTAACCCTGACTGTACTATAATGCTGCCTGTGGAGTACTAAAATGACCACAACACAGATGTTCATAACCCAGGCTAAACTAACGTGAAAGTCAGAATATAGACAACCTTGAGTCAATAGCAAGAAGGCGCAAATTCTATTGTAACCTTTTTGCAAAAAACATATCGATTATAAAAATTTTATTACTACCACGGTTCCCTCATCAGGCAAGGCTAGATCTCCTTCAGACGACCTATTTATATAGAAATTTATGATGTATTATACTTAAATAAAAATTTCTGCAGTATTTTCAGCATTGCTGCGTTCCGGTTCTGAAGGAAAAGGGTGCTGGTGAAATTACAAGCACCTGTCAACTTATATCTCAGGGTGATGGGCGCAGTGGCAGTGCCTATCAGATCCAAATTACTTGGCGGCAGAAATAGGTAAGGTGGCAGTACTTCCCTGGACGCACTCTTTTACAACGAGCTGTACTGTTGCTAAAAGTAGGTAAAAAGGTAGTTGCAAGGTGGTAGGTCAATGGATGTGGCTCGCAAAGGATCGTGATGGATGGCACAAACTTCGGGAGGTCTTTACCCAGCAGTGGGTGAAATAAGGCTGTGGATGATAAATAAAAGCGAAAGAAGTTATGTCTTGCGACGGCGGTCGGGAACTTAAACTTTGGTTTAGACGAAGGCAGTGGTATGAAAATATGATGTAATTTAAAGCTCTAAGTGGCATTGCAATTGTTATGGGTAGGGTCGCTTATCCGACAAAAAAAAAAGGAAATAGAAGCTACGGTCACGGTGAGTATTAGTGTATTATTAGCGATTCGGTTTTAAAAGACTGGTGATACGACAGGCGTATGGGACTTGTCAAGTTTCAGAATGACGGCTGTAGTGGCAGAGTCATGTCATGGCTGAGAGGCGCTTGCAACTGTCAAAGATAGGCGTGCCACTTACTTGGTATCACAAATAA
Source organism: Hyposmocoma kahamanoa (assembly GCF_003589595.1). Lineage (NCBI taxonomy): Eukaryota > Metazoa > Arthropoda > Insecta > Lepidoptera > Cosmopterigidae > Hyposmocoma > Hyposmocoma kahamanoa. The sequence goes on along the minus strand of NW_020653719.1, from coordinate 13,493,887 downwards.
AGATAAAAGACTGGTTGTAACTTACCACCGTGAGTTTCACAAATTAGTTCAATGGTGTCCCCTTCGTTGTAGGGCTCCAGAAGTCTTGTTTGATCATGAGTTTTTGCATCCAGGATTGTGGGGCGGTCAGGTGGTGCTATAAGAAAATACACAATTTTATTAAACTTAATAACTAAAGGAGTAACTTCACAAAAATTAATTGAATGAATTACAGTTAATACCGACATCTCTAACCTGGTCTGGTAGTTGTAGAAGTATCTAACTCTTAGATGGCGCTACGGCTAAAAAGTTGTTGAAAACCAAATACAAAGATCCGACAACGAGCACGCAAAAAAATTCGTGAGGTCCGCTGGTTCGTTCCATGGCTTAGTTAACATAGCGTCTGGCACGGGTTGCTAGGAGACCTCGGCGTCGGTTCGAATTCGGCCGGATCGAAGAATTTTTTTCTGAGTGTTCGATCTTTGTATTAACAATTATAACAAACTAGAGGAGTAATTTCACAAAAAATAATTGAATATCAATTCAAATTTAATAATTCAATAAAAATTTTACTACAGAAAAATACTTAATAATAAATACCTAGGACCAAAGTGCGGATGACCTCGAAACACCAGGTCAAGAGTAGGATAACCTTTGCCTGATCTTTCTTTATCTGAAGATCTATTCGCGTATATTTCTTTTTTGAAACAAGCGAACATTTCAAGAATTTTACAGGACCCATGGTCAGCCGAGACTGTGAGCAGATATATGTGACTTACATTCGAACAATCGCGAAAACCTAAGCACCTAAAGTTCCAAATCCCTTTCGAACATTACTCCAGAATCAGGTCTCCTAAAAGACGCACTTTATTACGCAATATATCGTACTAAATTTACTTCCAGCAAGATAATCTTGTTATAGATTATCCTCAGAGAAACAAGAACGAAACTTTCTCCGTCGAAATTACAGATATTTCCCTACTGGGACTTCGACACGAATAACAGTATGAATAAATTTGTTTCCTAATATTTATTCATAATGATTTCATTTAAACATATTTATGTGGTCCGTGATTCAAGCGGCCCAGAAGTGCTAGTTGATCTGCTATAAAGTAAAGTCCATTTTAAATGTGCAATTGAATCATTGACTTACAAATAAATGGACGACGGGTCTAATACAAAAACCACGAAAAAAATGTCCCAAGTCGACCTATTTAAACGTAGTGACATTTAAAGGAATATGAAAAAGCTAAAACGTTGGATTTAAATTGTAATGTCATCGCAGTGCTGTCTAATTTTGCTTGCTTCGCTGTCAGTCGAACAAACGAAGACTAAAGCGTGAATGACGCTCTGTATACGATTTTAACGCCCTATAAGTTCGGACACTTTTTAGCGCAGACCCGACGTCCATATAATTGTAAGTCAATGAATTGAATGAATAATTTTATTTATGCATTCTTTTGTGCAATGTTGTGGCAGCACAGTTACTTGTGAAAGAGTCCGTCCAAATACTTCCAGCTTACCTATTTCTGCTACGGCAGATTTCTCGCTCTCATCCGCTCCGTATTCGGAACCTGGACCCCGATTCAGAATTATTCGATATTTTAACCGAAAAAAAGAAAATTCTTTTATATACATTTTTAAGACTTTGATGGCCTAAAATATAGGAATGCGTTAGTCTTGCATTAAAATAAATTAATAAAATTGAACAAAATCCAGACTTTATTTGTTATATATTAATAATAAATGATTTCCATATAAACTTTTATTCGATAACTGTGATCTGAATAACGTTTGTAGCCTTTGCCGGTCGAGATGCTCCAGTAATCCATACGGGTGTGACGTCATTTCGGTTCGGTTTCGAATACGATAGTTTGACGTTCGATTCGGGAGTTGTGAATAAAAAAAGAAATCGTGCGATATCAAATCGAATCGGTCGAGTAACTGAGTTATCGTAAGGTTCTGAATTGACCCCCTGGTCGGTTAGTATTAGACGTTATTGAGTTCAGTGAACGACACTTTCAGCTTTTTATTTTGGACCTTATCGTAAGTGACATTAAGTCGAATTGAGATCCTTAGTTCTTAGTAGCAGTAGAGGTCCTTGTGCAATTAAGCGGTAATGTGAGCATTACTACGTTCCAATTTTGAAGGGTAAGGGTGCTGGTGAAATTACAGGCACTTGAGATTTGTCAACTTATGTCTCAGGGTGACGGGCGCTGTGACAATGCCCCTTAGATATTTGCGAGTTAAAGGTCTGAGTGACACAGCAACTGTTATAGTTAGGCGTGTCGCCTATAGACATGAGCGCCGATAACAGACCAACCGGCGGCGGCGCGCCGACAAAAAAGTGTCAGCGGCGGCGGCGTTTCGGCGGCGCGAAAACGAGTTTGTACCTCGGTGTTTGTTTATACAAAAACCGTTAAGCAGATACTTTTTCAAAGGAAAAAATAAAATAACGTATTTTCTATACTAATCAAATTTCTATCAGTTCGATCAGGCGCTCCGATCGTACACACGCGCACGCTTTCATTTTGTGTATGCGCGGTGAAAATGGCGACGCCAGAAATTGGAAATTATTTTTTTAAACAAAACATCTTTAAATATAAAGTCACTAACTAAGTTTTGTCGCCTACCTATGTCACCTCTGCTGAGGCCGGACGGCACGCTGGCCTATACTGCAGAAGACAAGGCAAATCTTTTTGCCTCACTCTTTGCAAGGAGTTTGCGTCTCGATCTCATCTTACCTCAGACTGGCTGCATTAAGGCTCACGCGATGCGCTACCCCCACCTACACAGCTCTTAAAGGATAGGATAAACCTACCGCAATATGGCGGCTATCTGGTTTCGCAAATTAGAAAAGCATTCAGTTTAAATACAAGTTTGTATAAATAAAAGTTATTATTCTGCATTGCTAAATAAATACCCTCCGCACTACCAACAAAAACATCTCAAATAAAATGCAGTAATACACCGCAAATCCTGCACTTAAAAAGCACTAATGAAATTTTTGGTGTACTTGAATAAATATGATAATATTCCGTTTGAGTAGTTCTAACGTTTACCATGAAATTACTCCTTAAAGTATAGTTTATAAACATTTATATTCAGGGTAAACTTAAAAAACGCTACTTACGGTATGTTTTCAATAAATAAACACCGAAATCACCAGCCCAAACAATAACACTCACATGATTGTCGTGACGTATTTTTGAAGTTGTTTATTTTTTTTAAATGACAGACCCAGGCATTAAAAACTTTATGGTTTGCTAGAGTAGTTACCGAAATAGCAATTAATATTAGTTCTTTTACCTGTTATAACTTCGATATCCGATAAATCGGTATAAAATCATCACCGGCACCTCTAGGTGTGATATGCTTCCAGAGACGCATGAATCGCGCAATGCTCTGTGGCGGCATGCGTTCACGGCTGCATATATCGCGTGAACGGATATAACTTTGCGAAATCTAGACGTGAATAAAGCTAGCGGGCCAGATGGAATTCCAGCACTAGTCCTACGTAACTGTGCGCCTGAGTTGTCTCCTGTTCTCACACGCTTACGCCTGTACCGCCTTTCGCTTGAGACTGGTATAGTACCCAGGTCGTGAAAGCTTGCAAACGTGCAACCTGTGCCGAAAAAGGGAAGCAGAGCTTACTCTGTCAACCATAGACCTATCTCAGTCACTTGCATACTCTGCAAGACTATGGAACGTGTACTCAACAACCGTCTCTTGTCGTACCTTGAAGATAACGACCTCCTCAGTGATCGCCAGTATGGATTCCGACTAGGGCGACCTACTGGGGATCTTCCTATGTATGCCTATCACATATGGAACGAGGCTACTGAAAAGCAAGGTGAAGCACTTATAGTGTCTTTGGGTATTTCTAAAACCTTTGACAGGGTCTGGCACGCAAACCTTTTAAGTAAACTTCCCTTTTATGAGCTTCCAAATTTGCAATTGGATCTCGGATTTCTTGAGCGAACGTTCGATTCGAGAGGTCTTAGAAGGCTACTCTTCCGAACATATAGCGATAGATTCCTCAAGATTTCGTACTGTCTGCAACTATCTTTCTACTGCATATCAATGATATGTTAATTCCAGGTACCTTTGCATATGCCGATGACAACACAGTTGTAGATAGGTACTTGACCAATGCAAGGGTCAGTGGAGAGGAAATCCAAACTTGTCGGGAGTCCATGATTAGCCGTTTGGATTTGACACTCAAGTCAGTCTCCAATTGGGGCGATGCCAATCTTATCAAATTTAACGCTACCAAACGAAAGCGTATCTATTCTCCACAAAACGGAGTCCCTTTGAGCTGACTCCGACTTTTCGTCATATATCTCTACCGATAGCCGACTGTCTTCAGCTACTTGGTATGGTTCAGTCGTCCAATTTGTACTTCGGCAGATACGTTGAATCCATGGCCAAACATGCAGCAACGAAGCTTGGGGCCCTTTCCAGGGTGAAGCGTTACTTCACACTGGGACAGTTGCTTCAGCTGTACCAAGCACAAAGCCGGTCGTGCATGGAGTACTGCTGCCATCTTCAGGAGGGCTCTGCTACACGCCAACTGGCCACCTTGGATTCAATTGACAACCGTGCCAAGAAGCTTATAGGAGACTCGGAATCAGAGAAGGCGAAGCTGCAGAGCCTTGAACACCGCCGCAAAGTTAGCTGGCAACTTCGGTATCGGTATTTTACAGGATATATCACGGAGAGTGTGCAATGGAATTACACGATTTAAATCCGCTTTCCCCTTTCCATCACCAGGCGACTAGGCGTAGACTTGGGTTCCACCTGTATGTTGTGGATATTCCAAAGATTCGCACGAAGAGTTACGCTTCCACATTTATATGGCGACTATGGAGTGGAATTCGCTGCCTGCAGACTTGTTCCCTGAACGTTATAACTTGGGCCTTTTCATGGCGAAAATTCGTCCATCGTCGACCTCATCGTCACTTTCCATCAGGTGAAATGGAGGTCAAATGCGAAATTACATTTTATTAAAAAAAAAATAAGTTTTATCTTAGAAAAGTCATTTTTTGGCGTCGGATTTTCACATACACAATGTGGAAGCGTGCGCGTGCGTACGATCGGAGCGCCAGATCGAACTAAACGTCGCGCAGATTGCATTTGTCAGCGGCGACGGCTCGAGGAAAAACGCGGCAGCGGCGGCGCGCTGGCGCGGCGCTCATATCTAGTCGCTCACCACCAGGCGCACGCATTGTTTGTCCAAGTGCAAGTAGGTATCTTAAAAAAATGTTTCAATATTCGCAATTTTTGTCTTCAATCCCCTAATACTTTTAAAACAGTCTTCGTAGACAATAAATACAATTTAAAATTAAGTTACCTAGTTTAAAAGAAGCACGTTCCAAACAGTAGCCTAACGAGTTGCGGCATTCATAATTTGGTACCGTAGCAATTCGAAAGTTCCGATTTCAAAAGGACTCCCCGGACGAATGAGAATTGTGACTAAGTAAATTAATGGCCGGAATTACTTCCAGACTAACGCGTGCTGATGATAGGTTAGTATGCCATGGTTCCTAATTAAACGGGGGTAATTGACGGTTATTTTAACCGACTTCAATAAAAGGAGGAGGTTCTCAATTCGACTGTATGTTTTTTTTATATGTATGTTACGCCATAACTCCGGTATTTGTGAACCAATTTTCATGATTCTTTTTTTGTTGGAAAGAGGGTACCTCCATAGTGGTCCCATTTTTATTTTGAAGAAAATCATCCACCTCTAAGTGTCGCTGTTCACGCACGAAGATTCTTTTTTATAAATAGCGCCTACATTTTGATATAAGGAGCAATTAATAAAATAAAAAGAAAAAATTTTGCTATTCTCCAATTCAAGGCGTTTTTCTCTCTCAACATACTTTGAGTAGTGAGAACCGATTTTTATCATCTCCAGTGTCCCGTATAGTGGCGAGCTAAGGGATGAATCCGGGTTTTCACACTTTCCGGTAACCGATTTCAATAAAACTTGGTAATTAAATGTAATTCTACGTACTTTTGAGGTCGGTTTTTTTAGTACTATGTACCGAGATTATCCTTACAACGCTCCTAACGGTGATAACTCTGTGCGGCATCAAAAGAAAGCGGTTGTAAAATGCAGGAACGGGGTGGGGTTCGTCGCTATGGGAGGACGCCTGTACGTTTGGTCGAGTATTACGTATATGACAGTAATTGTTTCGGACGAATGTCGAATGAAGAACAAGAGTAGACCCCCAGGGTCTGTCGTCGTCGGCATGCGTACGAAATTCGCAGGAAGCCGTTATCGTAGTTAAACGTCAGTCGAAAATGCGAAAAATGCCTACTTGTGCCATTGGAAACTGCAAAAACACCACATCTGTCGTCATTTTGTATGAATTTCAAGAATTTGTAATACATTGCGGCTGTTACTTAGTGTGGTACACTTGTGGTACTTCTTTAGTAGGCTATGAGTAGGTATAATGCGTTCAGTTCCATGGTACGGCCGCTTCGTCATGTTTTTGGGCAAATTCTACTATTAGTGACGTTCACTTGATGCAATACAGTTCTCGATTCTGATCGATTTAGGAAACAAAGGGATGATAATTTATCAGACCTTAGAAAATGTAATAAAAACTTTCTATAGAGTTTGTTGTTGTTTTTTTTAGTAAAAAGTTGTTCTATTAATCAACAAATACCTGAAAAATCATTATTATGAATATGTGTTGCGTTCGCGTTTTCGATTTAATCAAACGCTTTAGTGCCGAAGGAGGTTTCCCATCACTAAATAGAGCTTATGACGTCATCGGAGGTACAAAAAATGTGACACGCTTGGTTTTCAAATAGATCGCGGTACTTGCGGTGTCTATTTAGATATATGTCTGTAAGTGACTCCCTAAGGCTCAATTTATATTGCGGCGGAACGGAGTGGAAGCGAATTTTTGTAACATAGCATAATGAACTTTATGATCAGTTGTGTAACGTACAAATTAGAAAAAAAATTTGCTTCCACTCCGTTCTGCCAAAGTGAGCCTAAGAGTCATTTAAAAAAGTTTGTTTATGATGTTAGTATAAATACAGTTCTGCGAAGTTGTTAGAATTGGACAAATAATTCCATATTTAATCTGCAGTGTAATATAAAATAATATAATTTGAATGTTACATAGTACATACATTAATTTCTTTTGTTCAGCCCTAACACACATATCCCACTTCAGCCCTCGTAGTATGCCGTAGTACGCCTCGATAAAGCTATTATATCTATATTTAGCTGTCAAATTCGAAATGACAAACCGGCATTTAAAAATTTTATCACAATACGGAACATGGCGAGTACCGTGTTGTCATATTTTTATGTCATCGCGGACGCCGGCGACAAATGACTGCAAAAGAGTAACACAGTGACAAACATGGCTGCAAGGTCACAGCTGATTTTAAAACATTTTCACAGTAATTTTATCAACGTAAAAATTAAGCACGACAAACGATATGAAAAGACATTTTCTGTTTCAAGGTTTTCGCAGCGATGATTAAACGACAAAGATATGCAATTTCATATGGTCGTCCTTGTTCTTCAAAATATATAACAATAGTTCATTACCAATTAAGCAAACCTAGATTTATCAACTGATTTATATATTGTTACGGGATGGTTTATCACACATATTCTACCATGCTATGGTCACTGTTTTACTCGCGGAAAACGTAAAAGCCGATTAAGAGATCTGATCCAGTGATAACACCCGCATTGCAATTCGCATCCATCTTGCGCCATTGGCCTTCTGCTTTCCTATAGAGGCTTAGTGTCGGACTGGCAGCCACACTATGGGAAGAAGTGAGTAAAAGCCTGGTCCTTAATACATTTAAAAAATTCGATGTTCTGCATTCAAACTGCTAAAAAACCGCGTTTGCGCCCCATTCTAAAGTCAACAAATTTTATTACAGCGCAGCGTGTAGTACAGGGTCAAGAGCACGTTAAGTTTGACACTTAAGATTGAAATCCAACTCTACTGTCCAAAGTCCTGTCAAGCTTGACGTGCTCTTGGCTGTACATCGTAGTAAAATTTTGGAAGGAAAAAAATATAACTTTTTCCATTTGTTTCGTTTTTTATTTTTACTCACGGGCATTGTTTACAATTTCTGACCTATACGTATTTTTTTTTCCAAAATATACTATTTTAAGACACTAATTTGAATATTTTATCATTTCGCAGCTTATACACATTGTTATGATTTTTTCAAAAATTTGCAAGTTATTTGGTGACGTCTTCAATGACTATACAAATGTTAACTTTTGAGGCAGGGAATATTTTAAAAAGTAATTTGATGAATTTATCGTTCCCCTAACGAACAATAAAACGGCCTCGTGAACTTCCGGAACTATAATATTTCGTAATTTTACCAAACAATTCAAACCATTTGAAATCGTTGACATAAGTGACACTCTGCTTTGCGACTCTCGTCCAAAGAGACTGCCACAGGTGATAGTAGGCGGCGTCTAGAGCCGCCACACCCACGGAGTGAAGAAACCGATCATAAAAAGAAAAATGAAGCTATTGAACAAAATCACTAAAAACTTTATAACGATTAAAAGGCTCTGCTTGATAACCACTCTTAAATACACGTACACACACACTCTCTCTCTCTCTCTCACACACACACACAAACACACACACATACACACACACACACACACACACACACACACACACACACAGACTTACTATATAGTAATAAAAGACCAACAAATGTCGGTTTGTTTGAAAAAACAAATATACGCGATTTAAATACGGAAAAATAGTTTCATTTCCTATGAAAATTATATATTTTTTAAATTACCTGAAATTTCTATACTGACCAAAGTCCTTATTGCAAATTTACTCTGAAAATTCAAGTTGATCACTTATCCTTTCAACCGAATCAATTTGTTTTGTTTTAAACAAAGTTACATTAAGACACTAACATTGTTTAGACAATCATAGATACATCTTAGGTTTTCTGTATATCTATCAAACAAAAAATTTTCTTTCATCGTTTTCTTATATTCGATATTTCTCATATAGCAAAGTTTAAAATAACAAACCACCTCCGAGCGAGGTCTAAAGAGAAGTATTTCAAATCACACAGGACATTCTACGATCGCACGAACTTTGTTATCTAAACCAACAGAAATCTTCAGTGTCTGTGGAAAGTTTTTCCATTCGGACTCTACCGACTGCCATAAATTAAAAAACGCAAAAATAAAAGTAATTTCTCAAGCGAAGGAATGTAATTTTATACCTTTCTCTTTCTATAACATTCGTTTCGGAGTGGAAGCGTTCAGGAAACTAATTCCACGCGATATTATTGAAAATGTTCGTATCAAACGATTGTTCGAACATTAGAAATTGAATTCTGAGAGTTTTTATTTGTAATGAAATACAAACGGGTATCTTTTATCTTTTTTTCAGTGCGGTCGGCCTTCCGATTCAATTTCTCCCAATGATTAATCTGAATATTGGATTGCAGAGTTTCATTTTAGAAAGATCTTTTAAATTCGTACATAAAACAAAGACGAGGAAAATTAATCTACTTATTTGTTTGGTAGCTGATCCATACTTTTAAAGCTTTATACGGTGTGATAATTTCTAGTTAAATTCAGCAGTAGAACTCCTTATGAAAGAATTCCTCTAGGGAAATACTGTCACCTCACTAATTTCTGCTGTCAAACAGTCACCATTACTGTATTCCAGTTTTAAAGGGTAAGGGCGCGTTCCCACTATGTCGTGACGACAGATTGTCGTGCAGTTTACAGTGTTGTGGCTTGTATATTTAAATGAAGTTATTCACATATAGCACGACACGATTAATTGTCGTTCACGATTTTTTATAGCACGTTACAACGACAAACTGTCGTCACAGTGGGAACAGCTAGTCACGACAGTCGTTCAACGATAAAAAATCATCCACGACAGATAGTCGTGATATGGGAACAGGCTAGACACGACAGTCGTCCAACGATAATAAAACGTGACGACATAGTGGCAACGCGCCCTAAGAGCGATGCCACACGACGCGTTGCATCGGCGTTGCGTTGCCTAAGCGGTGACGTTGCTTTGTACTACGTATAAATAAGAAATGCATGCCACATAGTGAATTGAAACAGCGCGAATCAGACAAGAGGCCAGAGGGGTGCTGCGATGCGTAAGTTAGCGTAACGTTGTGACACAGTATTGCTCGTGTGGCGCTCGGTGCGTTGATATCACTTAACGCACCGTCACCATTAAGACTTGTGTAGCACCGCTCTAAGGGTGCTGGTGAAATTACAAATACTCGGGGTTTGTCTATTAAGGTCTATCTATAAAGTCAATCTTTGCAATTTAAAACTTTGAGTGGCACAGCAACTGTTATGGATAGACTGTCGCTTACAACCAGGAGCGCAACTTATTCGATCTAACACTTGATATTGTCAGTAACTATAGTGTAAACACAGGTACCACTTTATGGCTCCCTAATTTATTTATATAGTTATTGTCTGTGGTCCAGCACTATTGTCTATACTTTCTGTCAAAGAATTGTACTTATTATCTGGAAATCCGTAACACAGCCGTTACTTTTCCAACCACACTTCCGTTCAAATAAACATTAGTTTTCTCACATAAAAATCATCAGATATAATGAATAATACTCTGTTCGCATTCAATAAGAAAGATATTATAATTGCTCGGAAATAAATCCTTTTTGCACTTTTAAACCTTTTATTCATTATCGAATAAAGGGAGTTTCAGTCGGTTATAAAACATTTCGTCGTTGGCAACAGATTTTAGATTTGCGGGTAGGTGTACATAGAATGGGAGATCGACAAATCGCAGGTCTCAGAAGTTCAGTACAGCGAACAACGGATTTTAGTCTCCTGCGCATAGTTTGATATTTTTTCAAATAATATTATCATAGATACTCACTGTTTATCCCTTTATGTCATTGACTTACAAATAAATGGACGACGGGTCTAATACAAAAACCACGAAAAAAATGTCCCAAGTCAACCTATTCGAAATTTAAATTGTTATGTCATCGCAGTATCGCGCTGTCCGTAGAACAAATGAAGACTAAAGCGGAGTGTCGCGCTCTGTATACGATTTTAGCGCCTTACAAGTGCGGACACTTTTCATCGCGGACCCGACGTCCATATAATTGTAAGTCAATGCTTTATGTAATATTTATACATCGAGTATATAACCAGAAATAGAGACGAAATGTCATTTAATTTGTTTGAAAACTATTCTGCCATATCATAACTGTGACAACTGCGCTCCGATTGGCTGGCCCGAGTTCGAAACAATTGACGGGTGTCATCAATGGGTGTCGTCAACTGTTTCACTTCAAATCGACCAGTTAATTTGAGCTTTGCTATAATGGACGAAAATTGCAAAATTACATTTAATATTGAATTACCGATGAAACGTGATGATTCCGTTTGTTTTGGAATAAGATGTTTTGCTGTTTTTCTCACACTATCGAATAGAACAGCACGGCATTGTTAGAGATATTATCTTTATTACAATAAATACAGAATATTTTGTGGAATATACGGAGACGTACACACAGGTCAGTAGTTGGCCTGTCTATGTTTCAGTGCAAACGAGAGTTGATATTTATAAGAGCTGTATCGCTAATGTGTTACCAGGAATATATGGCCCTTATTTCGTATCTATTTCTGGTTATATACTCGATGTATTTATAAAACGGAGTGACATTAAGACGACGTTTACAAAGCGAGGTATCTACAAAAAGCGCGTTTGATGTATAACTCCGTTTTGACAATTATTGTTTGAAATGGAACGGTATACTGATTTGTTATTTCTAATGGCGTTAACATTGATTCGCTAGGTAGTTGTAGAAACCGCTACCTCCAGGCGCGGTTTCCCCTGATGGACATCCTGTCGCGCGCCCCGGCCAGGCGAGGGAAGCTGCGCTACCGAACGACAACATCCAATGTTGCAATATTAGCGCATCTACATGACAGGTTAGCCAACTGTGGCGTTTTTACGCGGGAGAGAAAATCGTCAGTTGATACTTTTTTATTTTTGAATGACGGTGGAGTGCCTGCCTGCGCTCTATTTAAAACCTCGGGAATTGTAACATTATATCCGTTAAAATTGATATACAATTACGCTATATTTCTGCAGATGTATGTATATATTTGGAAGTTAAATTTATGTATATGGAATAAAGTGATTATTATTCCCACAATGGAAGATATTTGTCGGAGAAGTTATGGAAAATGATAGCTCCGTAAATGCCCCTGCAGAGCTTCTCCCGTCATATAAATAATATGAAATACATAAATATGTGGATAGAATTTTCTCATAATTTAACGAATTTAATAATTTTCTTACAGTCATGCATACATACCAGTGGCGGAGGCGTGAAAATTATCTTTAGTGAAGCCGAAGCAATGCAAAACACACTTGCCTTAACAAGTGGCGCCTTGCCGACAATTAAACACAACACTTAATAGCACACAAGAAACTAGTATACTCTATTTCACTGGTTAATTATTCTACACATAACATTGAGCACAAAATTTAGTAAATATTTAAAATATTTGATAATATATGGAAAATTTTAGGCCAACCGGTGGGACTCTAGTTACATGGACGCCTCGCCACAAATACATACTATCACACTATCTCCCACTAGGGTAGGCAGAGATCTCTTTACTCTCTATGGTCCTAACAAACCTCTTTCACCTCTTTTATTCACATAATTTTGTCATACATGCCCTTTTATTCCGAGCACTTTCATCTCATCAAGAAAAAACGACATAGAAGTCTACCTCTCCCAACGTTTCGATAAACATTCTCTCTATAAATGTATACATATATCCCTTCTACATGACCAAACCTTCAAAGTATTACCTTTTCTATCATGGTCAAATCATTATTCACACCACAACGCTCTTTTACTACACTGTTTCACATTCTGTCTTTAAGAGCAATAACACGCACAGCTCTATATTCTACAGTATTCATCTTACTTTCATGCCTTTCTGCTATGGCCAATACTCAATAAAACAATATCAGGCTTGGAGAATATTTTTGTCATCCAAACACGTAGACGCCGTATTAGTAAACAATGTTTGTTTCACTATAGTTTTAAATCTCCTAAGTACATAGCAAATTTTGAATATTAAGTTATCTTGAGAAGCGTAAACGTCGCCTCTTACATGAATTTGTTCTTAAAACAACTGGAAAGTTAGTATAACGTTGTGCCCTTTTTGTTAAAAATTACGAAATTTTGAGTCTATGTTTTTGAACAATGTAAATTGGAAAGAGGATTAGGGAGACAAAGATTTCTTTTGCAGTATGAAAAACGATATAGTGACTAAGACAAAAAAGGGATTCTTCGATGGTTTGGTGATACAATAATAATAACGCACACACTTACAGTTCTGTACAAGGGAAACCCTGTATCGTGAATACCATGGATACCAATAGAGATAACCATAAATTACATCCAAACTCACGAGAGAAATAAATGTAGGCCATACAAATATTTAGGTCCAGGTGTCTAACCCGGGATCTCTACGTGACAAAGCATAATGGTATGGAATGTTTTTAGATTAACCACGCAGATTTATAGAACGAACATGGAGATAGACGTAATTTATTATTGGGGAAACTGACATACCATCACCTAGACTAGACATTCTGCTGTACCCATGAGTACCAGAACAATGGAATTCATTCCAAGGCACATCCCGAAACAAACATACCAGAACCAATCTATTTATTTTGTCAACTGCCTCCGTAGCCGAACGGTAACCATGCCGGGAGAAATATTTCTATGGAGTACAATTATTTATCTCGTGAGTTTGAGTATAATTTGTGGATGTCTATTTGTCCATTGTGTAAAAAGAACTTAGAAATTTAATTCCTCTTCCAGCATTCACAGCGTGTCACCAAACTCGTCAAATTATGGGAAATATTAACGACAATGCTGTTTTATGCATTCTTGGGTAAAAAGAGCCAAACAAATCATGTATTTGCAATTTTGAGGATAAGCAGTAATAATATGTATAAAATTAGAATATGTTCAGGGAAGTATTGCCACCTTACCTATTTCTGCCGCCAAGCTGTAATGTTAGCATTATTGAGTTCCGCTTTGGAAGGGTCAGGGCGATAGTGAAATTATAGGTACATGGGACTTGTCATCTTATGTCTTAGGGTGACGGGTGCAGTGGCAGTGCCCCTAAGATCTTTGCGATTTAAAGCTCTGAGTGACACTGCAACTGTTATGGATAGGCATGCCATGGATAGGCACTTACCATCAGGCGCACGACTTGTTCGTCCCGTCGCTTGGGATTATCAAAAAAAAATTTCAAATGTGAGACAATCACACCAATTGCTTAGTGTCAAACTAGGAAATTCCCTGTACTATGAGTACCAGAGCAACGGAATGGGCCACAGCCCAGAGTACCCAGATCAGAACCAATTTAGATAAATTCATTTCCCAAATAGGTCCTAACGGAAATCGAACCCGAGACCTTTGCATCCAACGCCCACAATGTAAACCAATAGGTCACCAAGTTCGCCTAGCAGTTATGCTCGCATTTACCACTTGGCAGCAAAAATAGGTAAGGTAAGATAACTATACATTTATAAGAAGTGTCAGCTACACTACTATATTTGACATAGTGATAAGATTTAAGTAATTTATTGGAAAGATATATGTCTAGAACATAGACATATATCTAGATAGACGCCGCAAGTACAGCAATTTGTATGAAAACCAAGCGTGCCACATTTTTGTACCCACTATGACGTCACAAGAGCTATTTAGTGATGGAAACCTCCTTCCGATCGCTCTAAATCGATTGATTGAACGGAATACGCATATACACTCGTATTCCATTCAATTAATCGATTCTAAATAGAATAATTTTTGTTCAAGTATTTGTTCAGTACAAGTAGTCGTAATATTAATATAGTACAAAAATACTAGAATAATAGTTAAGTCCTTTGGTTTACTTGTTTTTAAAAAATGTTAATTACTTAAAAAAAATTAAGACTAATTTTTAATCGACTTCAAATATTAAAATTATTGTCCTTCCAATAAAATGAGCTTATTACATAATATGTTTTTTTAATAGAAGATCTTATCGATTAACATATAATTCGAGATGTTTACTTAATGACGACCTCGTGTGAAATTTTTGTGATTTGTTTATTAATTCTCGGATTTCTAACTCTGCTACTCTGCATATTTGGATAGCATCTTAGGTGGGATAAATTAGACCACCTTCGTCCTCGATAGCAACGAACTCATACGTATGACCAACTCCAGGTTTTTGTCTTTACAAAAACCCGGAGTTGGTCATTAATTAACAGTGCGCTGTCTTTACAGCGCACTGTTAATTCTTTTCATTATTTATTGTTTTGTATTACTCGTACTACATATCCGACGATGTATGTAATTATTTGCTCACTGTATTCGGACGTTCGAGGCAACGTGCTACAAAAATTATCAAAATTACAAATACTACTGATGATAGATACTACAAAACTGAAAAAAACGAAATGTTACTAAACGTTATAACAAATATTTTTATAATACTGCTAAGGTCATAATAATTTTCGTCCCCTTGTTTTCAAAATCGATCAGAATCGAAAACAGTGTTGCCTAATAACGTATACATCACTAGATGTTAAATTTGGCCAAAGAAATGTACGAGTGGCCGTACCACGACACTGAATGCATTATACAAAAGTGCATTCGTTCGATGTTCATGGCGTTTTAACAAAGGATCACAAATATATCATACCAAGTAAGAGCCGCAATGTATTACAAATATGAGGCAAACACTCTGTTGCATATTTGTTTTCTCGAAATTCATAAATAATTGTTTTTAAAATAAATTATGCATCTTCTGATTACAAATCACCCTGTTTACCCGTTTACCCACAATTATGGTGCTTTTGCAGTTTATAATAGCATAATTATGCATTTTTTTCGTTTGCGTTTACTGTTTCGTATACGTTTTCGACTGGTGTTTATCTCGATAAAGGTCGAGCGCGTTCTGAAGTGTAGCAGCAGTAACTAAGTGAATTGGTATGGGTATGCGAAGTATGTACACTTGAGGCTTCTATCTAGATATATGTTTGTGGCCAAGAACAAAAATACCCGATTAGATCCGAATAAAATCATTCTATTTCCAAAGGTATATCAAATAAGTCATAACCGTTCGCTCTTATTGAAAGACTTACAGAAATAGAAATCATAATAAGGTAACATAACCCAGCGTGATACCTGTTTCATTAATAAAATAAAATAGGGTGAGAAATATATTTTTAGATTCGGCAAATCGGCACTGGCTGTCTCAAGCTAACTCCCCTCAATATGGAATATCCTCCTACTACAGTGCTGCGGCGTGGCCATCTGCAGGGCCTGAATCTGAAGTACCTTGGAGTGCCGAGGTCGCACCCCGAAGTCTTCAGCAAACCGAGGAGGTTGCTGCGATTCCTGGAGGAGCTTGGGTGGCATGTACCCACCCCACACAAAATAGGCGCCTTGGCGTCGAGCTGCGGACACCAAGTACCAATGGTATATCCTTTAGCAGTTATTGCAACACCATACGTGCGTCAGGATGTAGCATGTTCAGCGGAGAAGCACAAACAACAGAGTGACAGTCGACACCCTTTATATGGCCACCAAATTCCCCGAGCTCGTCTCAAAAGCTGTAAAAGTTTCCTGCGCAACTCAAAGGCTGCAGACCTTAAGTCATCTTCGCACTCACGTAGGACGCTGCAAGGACATGATGTGTAAATGAGATGTCAGGGATACTAGTCAAACTCAAACCCAATGTTACTGCAGTGCCCCAACACATTCCATACAGCACTTACAGCTGTGCCCCTTATGTCCTAATACCTGTACAAGGAAAGATCTCTACGCGGCCACTGACAGCGCAGTCAAGGCAGCAACGTACTATTCAAGGTCAATATAGTCTTAAAATAAAAAAAGTATCGACATGATCAGAAGAAGATTTGGCAAAAGTAATTATTTATTAAGTAATTATTTAAGTAATTATTATTAGGTGTAATGCTAGGGCTGCACTTATGTCTTTTATCACGAAGTAATTCGTGCTGTAGCTTTATATGTTTTTCTCGCCAGTCAGGCTACACAGACGCTGTATGGCGGGAAAAGAGGTCGGGGACGGACCTGCGAGAAGCGAATGCGTGCCGGGACGTACCGCACAGCAGTCCCGCGCGTAATTCGCGGCAGCGTGAAAGCGAGTGATGTGACATCAAAAGCGTCACGCCACTTTTCATTTATAACCTTTTTTTCATCCTCTAAGTTCTCAAAACAGGTAAAGAAAGCACCATGTCATTGTCGGATAGTGATGAAGAAGAACTCCTTAATCCTGCGAACGTTCCACATTCCTAGTTCGCTTTGGACAGATACATACTGCTATTTGCTATCCAGGTTTAAGATGCCAAATGACGGGATTAACTAGTCGAGGGCCGAGTGGTATGGTAAGGTAAAAAATGGTATACTCACGACTTTGATTTTGGCTCCTTGGAAGTCTGTTCCCAAATCATTTCCTTCTTTAAACTGTTTTTATAATATGTATCACTTGTATTAAATAAACTGGAGTATAATTGCAACAATGTAATAAGATTTTCGGTCGAATTCGTTTTGAAACTTAATTAAAACACACTGCAGAGTTGTTAAAAAAATACAACGTCCAACCCCGCTGAAGCCCCGCTATTGTCCCGGTCCCCGTCATGATGTTCTATGTGGACGGTTGCATAGAATTCAATTTATTACAATACCCGCGCCCGCCCCGTGTTCGCCTCAGGCCCGGTCCGCGTCGCGCCCGCTTTGCCTGTTTGTCATAGCTGCCGCGCGTTTCAGTGTGGCAGGGTTCATAATTAACGGTTAACGGTAAACGTAGTAAAACAAAAAGGATCCAAAGCACAACCAGTCCCTTTCGAGACAATATGGCAGTGTGAAGTTTAATAATCTCAGTACAGAGTACTAAATAAACCGACCTCAAAAGTACGCGGAATTCATTCATTTGCTAAGTTTTACTGAAATATCACCTAGTTCGCCATTATACAGGACTTGACACTGGAGATAATAAAAATCGGTACTCACTACTCAAAGTATATTGAGAGAAAAACACCTTGAATTGGAGAAATAGCAAAATCAACCATTAAAGTAATTGCTCCTTCATTAAAGTTAGGCGCTATTTATAATAAAAATGAATCTTCATGCGTGAACAGCCACCCTTAAAGGTGGATGATTTTCTTCAAAATGAAATGGGACCACTATGGAAGTACCCCCTTTCCAACAAAAAAAGAATCATGAAAATCGGTTCACAAATACCGGAGTTATCGCGTAACATACATACAAAAAAAAAAGAACATACAGTCGAATTGAGAACCTCCTCCTTTTTTGAAGTCGGTTAAAAATGTTTCTGACTCTTGTTTAATTTACAAAACTTATAATGTCATGTAACTCCAGAGATATTTATTTATGTTTATATGTTGGATTTTTTTTGCTGATCTAAGAGGAACCGTGTTTATAACTCATTTTTTGATAATTTTGTGAATTGGACCCTTTTTGCTTAACAACGTCCAATTATGAACCTGTATCTTACAAAAATTCCCGCGCCCGGAACGCTTCCGCGGCCGCCTCTGTGTGACCAGAGTACAAATCGCACCAATAAGTATCTCCATCAACTTGTTTGTTATCACTAGAAATTAGAGCTTTGATAAACTGCAGCACGTCAATGTAAAACAAATTAGTAGCATAGACCATGCTCAAAAATTATTTTTATATATTTTGCAAGCAGGAAATTGTTTAGATATCTATAACAAACTTAAACCCATACATAAATTTTAATTATCTTTCATGGGAGTAATAGTTTTTCATCGTTTCTGAAAAATATACACTTTTTCGGTTAATACACTAATTTGACAATGCGGCTTAATAATAACGAAATCTCTACTCAACATTTTCAACGATGTTACAATGCGTGAATTCGCTGACAACGCGCATCGTTGGACTTTACGCAGGTTAGGCATAAATCAAAAACAAGATTTCCAGTAAAAATGCTTTAGTTTTTGATAATAATTATGCACGCAAGGTTTTCTGTTACAACTTCTTTGTTTTTTCTATTATAAGTTGTGTTAAAGTTGATTATTATATGTAATGATTATGATTTTTTTTTTAATAGCCCAGCACTAGAAATAATAGACAACCACAAATTACATTAAAACTCACGAGAGAAATAAATATAACCCGCGACCTCTGTGTAGGAGACCAGCACGGTAACGGTACAACCACAGAGATAATTGTATTTTAGTGAACTAATTCAAACTACCCAAATTGTGAGTTGTTCCGGTATTACTTGGAACCGGCAATTTATCGTCCATGAATGAACGGCATAAAATAACAAATTACTAGAAACATTAACGAAGTTTTCTTCGCATAAAATAAAACAAGTAATCAGATTTACCATTGTGTTGTGCTTTAGACGCAAGATTAAAATTTACCCCAATTTCGCCTACTATAAGAACGAAAGTCTAAAGCGGAGCGTGCGGTTGAATGTAAGATATCAGTAGAAGCATTATGAATGTCTATACCAGATAGTATAGAGTGAATTTCATCGAAATACGGTATTAATTATGTAAGAGGCTTCCTTCATCCGAGGAAAAATGAAAGATGAATATGAATTCTTGAATGAAATGGATTTTCTAAATGTGTAACATGATGATGCTACATGAAATTGAAAAATACTTACAAATGCAATTTGATTACCAACGAAATAAAGATGTTTGATTTATTTATTATAAATTAAACTCCACATTAAATTAAATTCTACTTTTCATTATTTCGCCATGAATAAAATAGGATGTAGAAAGACAGTCAAATCCTGACTTAATAACAAGACTTATGACGATACAAAAGGTTTGCTGGAAGTTATCTCATAATTTATTAACCGACTTCAAAAAAGGAGGAGGTTCTCAATTCAACTGTATGTTTTTTTGTAAGTATGTTACGCGATAACTCCGGTATTTGTGAACCGATTTTCATGATTCTTTTTTTGTTGGAAAGGGGGTACTTCCATAGCCGCTCACGCGATGCGCTACCCTCACCTACACGGCCCTTAAAGGATAGGATAAACCTACCGCAAAATGGCGGCTATTTGGTTTCGCAACTTAGAAAAGCATTCAGTTTAAATACAAGTTTTTATAAATAAAAATTATTATTCTGCATTGCTAAATAAATACCCTCCGTACTACCAACAAAAACATCTCAAATAAAATGCAGTAATACACCGCAAATCCTGCACTTAAAAAGCACGAATGAAATTTTTGGTGTACTTGGATAAATATGATAATATTCCGTTTGAGTGCTTCTAACGTTTACCATGAAATTACTCCTTAAAGAATAGTTTATAAACATTTATATTCAGGGTAAACTTAAAAAAACGCTACTTACGGTATGTTTCCAATAAATAAACACCGAAATCACCAGCCCAAACAATAACACACACGATTGTCGTGACGTATTTTTGAAGTTGTTATTTTTTTTTTAAATGACAGACCCAGGCATTAAAAACTTTACGGTTTGCTAGAGTAATTATAATAGCAATTAATATTAGTTCTTTTACCTGTTATAACTTTGATATTCGATAAATCGGTATAAAATTATCACCGGCACCTCTAGGTGTGATATGCTTCCAGAGACGCATGAATCGCGCAACGCTCTGTGGCACCATGCGTCCACGGCTGCATGTATCGCGTGAGCGGATAGTGGTCCCATTTCATTTTGAAGAAAGTCATCCACCTCGAAGGGTGGCTGTTCACGCATGAAGATTCATTTTTATAAATAGTGCCTAACTTTAATTTAGGAGCAATGACTTTAATGGTTGATTTTGCTATTTCTCCAATTCAAGGCGTTTTTCTCTCAATATACTTTGAGTAGTGTCGTAGTGAGAACCTATTTTTATTATCTCCAGTGTCAAGTCCTGTATAGTGGCGAACTAGGGGATATTTCAATAAAACTTAGCAAATAGCCGTAATTCCACGTACTTTTGAGGTCGGTTTTTTAAGTACTCTGTACTGAGATTATTTCATTTTTTCATTATTAAATTATTCATCGGAATGTAAATACACTATATAATTAAATTTAATTCTATGTACAGAACTATAACGCAATTTTTAAGTTGAGTTCAGTAGCAAGTAGACTGAAAGACTTTTAGTTCAGAATTAAAATTGACATTTTTAAGTTAATTGAACGTCACGATGTGTTACTATATTGATATTCCATTTTTTTGTGAAATTACGTCACTAGTTTGTTATAATTATTAATAACAAAGATAGAACATTTACAAAAATTTAAATCGATCCGACTGGATCCAACCAGTACCCTCAGATAATCCGTGGCAGATGATCTGCCTAGAAAGCTACGGAATGATTGATAATTTAAAGTACAGGAGTTGGAAAAAATATTATTTGCAGTTACTCGGTTTAGGAATGACGTGTGTGTCCTCGCAAATGCTCTGAAATTCAACTTCAATGTAAAAATCAGACTTTAAGTTTCTACAGACATTGAATAACCTCCTCCACAAGATCCTTCCAAAAAATACCTTAGTTGTATGTGCATAGAGTTTCATTTACGGTAAAAGGTGGACCTTCATGAAAATATGCATGAACTTTGAAATGGAAGCGGGAGAGTATTCTTCAATAATCTCCGCTGACTTTGCAATATTACAAAATCTTAACTTAGTTCTAGTGTTGTGCTTTTGCGTACGAGTACTTCCTTATTGGATACTTTTAAATAAACTGGTATAGTAATTGTTAACTTCTTAAGGTATGCTAGATACATCTACAGAATATAAAATGCCATTGAAATATATCTATATGATATTTATATTTATGATTTTCTTAAACTATAATAAACGTGTAGTAGCAATTGAACTCCGTGTGAAAGGGATCGTCCAGTGAACTGCCACCTTAACTATTTCTGCTGCGAAGCAGTAACGTCAGCGTTATTGTGTTCCGGTTGTGACGGGTAAGGGTGCTGGTGACATTACAGGAATATGAGACTTGTCAACTTATGTCTCATTGTGACGGGCGCAGTGGCAGTGCCCCACAGATCTTTGCGGTTTAAAGCTCTGAGTGGCACTGCAATTGTAATGGACAGGCGTAAGCTTACCGTCAGGCCGCAGTTAAACTGTTGAGCCACCGATGTCAATAAAACTGCAAATGCCATATTATTATCATATATGATTTGTTATTTATTTATTTGGACAGAATAACAGTCCACTGCCTCAGTGGCCGAACGGTTACCATGCAGACTGCCATGCAGAGGTCCTAGGTTCGATTCCGGGTCGGGAGAAATATTTATATGGCCTACATTTATTTCTCTCGTGAGTTTGGGTGTAATTCGTAGTTGTCTATGTGTGTGTCCATGGCTCCCGCGACACAGGGTTTCCCTGGTGCGGGGCTGTGTTGAGTGTGTACGTTATTGTTATTATTATTGGCCATGTACGATAAATAATACTATTTATAATTTACTGAATATAGTTCTTTGAACTTGGCGTAGCATTCGAGGTCATAATATAGATAATCAGTACACAGTAATATAAACCGACCTCAGAAGTCATTCATCCCCTAGTTTGTCACCCTCAGAGGTGGAATATTCTCTTCAAATTTAAATGGAAGCACTACTGAGATACCCTCTTTCAAAAAAAAACATCAAAATTGGTCGCGAGTTACCACGTAACATACACACAAAAATAATGCAGTCGAATTAAATACCTCCTCCTTTTTTCCAAGTCGGTTAACAATGGTACTAAATGGCAGTTTTTATTCCAATTATTTAAAGTGTTTCTTGCAGTTTTAGGTATTTGATAGTTGCAATCCGAGATTCCTGGGGGCCATCTATGAATATTTTCCTTCCGGGCCAATTAGCATCAGATATCCTTTGAAGGATAAGCTTGGCTATCCAAAGGATAAAGATTGCCAGTCTACTGGACATGACGCTTCATGCTGCGCCCAAGTGTTTTTCTTTCATTTCTTCTATGTTATGAACATATATATATGTCGGAGCCAGCTATCACTTCAAACGTAATTTATTAGATAAACGATTTACTAGGCTACCTACGAATCACTTTAACTAGTCTCTAGTAGTTAATTTTAGTAGCAATAGAGCTCCTTGTGAAAGAGTGCGTCCAGGGAAGTACTACCACCTTACCTATTTCTGCCGCCAAGCAGTAATGTCAGCATCTTTTCAATTTAAAGCCCTGAGTGGCACTGTAATTGTCATAGACAGGCCTGTAGCTCCCCATCAGGCGCACGACTTGTTCGCCCCGTCACTTGATGTTATAAAAAAAAGTCTGTATCATGGTTTCTTTGTTTGCAAATGTAAGATTCTTACAAGATTCTCATATATATATATGTCAGCGCCAGCTATCAACTCAAAAGTAATTTATTAGATAAACGATTTACTAGGCTACCTACGAATAATTTTATCCAGTCTTGATTACAAATGTCACGTCAGCTTGACAGCTCAAACTGGGTATGTTCGGAGAGAGGGGGCTTTTTGTGTAAGTTGCTTGGACAGGGAAGACATACCGCCTCGCTCTTTCTGAACGTGCCGCGTGATATTTAGAAGCCGTTTTAACCTCATACATCTTTTATACTATCAGAGTAATTACTGTGAAAAGTGCATAAAACAACTAATTGCAATCAGCTGATGTTACTATTTTACCGTCGGCTGAACGAATTAATAACGAAGAGTGAATAAGTCGATTACCAAGTAATTTCTGACTAAATCTGTGTTGAAGGTGTTTTGATGTCTCCCTATCCGGAAAACTCCGACATATATGTTAATATAGTGAAAAGGTGATTTATTCAATTAAATTGCTTTAATTGAATAAATCACGTTAAATTAAATTTACCTTCTAGTAGCAGTAGAAAGATTTCGAGAGATCCTCGTGAAAGATTTTGTCCACGGAAATCCCGCGTTACCTGTTTCTACCGCCAAGCAGCAATGCTCAAATTACTGCGTTCCGATTTGGAAAGGTAACGGTACCTACTAGTGAAATTACAGGTACATGGGACTTGTCAACTTATGTCTCAAAGTGACAAGCAAAGTGGCAGTGCAACTGCTGTGGATAGGTGTGTCACTTGGTATCCATAAAAAAAGTGTCATATTAATTTTGAGAGGATTGTTATAAACATATTGTTTGCGATATATCCAATCACTGAACAGCGCAGGACGTCTGCATGCTGCAAAACAATTAGGTTTATTAATTTATACTATTTAAATATTTTATGCCATGCTCTGAGTTTCCTTAAATGTAGTGGCGCTTATTTAAAAAGCTGAAATTTAAAAATAAATTCACACTGAAAAAGAAATTAAATAAACAAGATGCACAATGATTGCGGCAACGATTTCAATCATATTGTGATTGAATCAATTAACCATTCGCCAAACAAATTAAAATTCCACTTGATTGGAATCCGTTTTATTTTCTAGTGACCTACACTGTTAATAAGTTATTCGCATCCCTAGTCGTGTACAAAACAAGAGCCTCTGTTTATGTTTTCAAGTTTCTTGTTACAGAGAGGGAAAGTGGCAACAATGTAATAAAGTTGTAACTTTATGCGGGATTAACGTACTTTTTCGCAGAACAGTTTTTATATAGAGAAAAGCTTTTAGGAGGTTAATTTTGTTAAAATATAAACCATTGATACCATTTCTTACCAACTTCATGATGTGGTGAACTTTCATATTAGCATTCATTGCGTTACGGGCCATTTTGCGTACACAAAAAAAAAACAGATATTTGGAAAAAACATGATGATGTTGTTTCCAAATATCTGATTTGTCAACGTATTATAAGTTAGATCAATGCTTTTTGGGAACTTTTTCATGATATCAAGTGACGGATACGCCTGGTGGTAAGCGACACTCCTGTCCATAGCAGATGCAGTGCCAATCAGAGCTTTAAGTCGCAAGGATCTGAAGGGCATTGCCACTGCGCCCGGCACTCTGAGTTGACAAGTAATTTCCCCAGCTGTACTCTTCAAAACCGGAACGCAGTAGTGCTCAAATAGGTTAGGTGGTACATCACTAGATGAACCCCTTCACTAGAAACTCTACTGCGATTATACATACATAATTTAATTTGTCAGTATTGCACGAAACACGCTATACGGACGCAACCCTGTGGTTATTCCGTAGCTTATGGACATATCCTTCCTTTTATCCAGTGCACAACAAATTAAAAAAATTAATTTAGATGTAAGCTGATAAAAAGAAATACAATTAATCTATTCCTGTGTAGGCACTTGAATGGTCTCGTTAATTAAAAAAAAAGATGACTAGGTATGTGTTTTGTTTGAGGATAGAATTACCATAAAGCCATCTTGCTTTTGTCTCCGAGACTAATGATTAGCAGTGAAATGGCGTTTTCTCTTTATTCCTATTTTTTCATTGTCTTCACCATTCTCTGCTTAACGAGAATTACTGAAAACACAAAAAAAAACATTCATTTTGACTTCAAAGTGAATATTGCTGTAATTATTTCATTTTTAAACTGAAACGCTGTAGAGAATGGAAGTTGCACTGGGAGATCTTGGAGCGTATCAAATAACCTAAAGCCCCGTGTATAACAAAATGTATATACTTACTATGTAGGTCATTAAAATCCAGATCAATTAACAATATATTATAATTATTATTATAAGTCGTGGTACCTAATGATTTTGGTAGCAGTAGGGCTCCTTGTGAAAGAGGTCGTCCAGGGCCGTACTGCCTTACCTACTTCTGCCGCCAAGCAGTAATATGAGCATTACTGCGTTCCGATTTAGAAGGGTAAAGATGCTGGTGAATTTACAGGCACATGAGACTTGTCAATTTATGTAAAAATTATTATCCATAAATATTAACCTTAGAACTAAGTCCAAACTCATGGTACCACGATTTCGTTTAACCAAGGTAAACAACTATGGGGAACTGTATACGTTTTTACAATAAGATTCCGGAGCATATATTAAGTTTATCATTTCCTAAGTTTAAAAACTACATTAAAAATATTTTGAAGACTACGTGTTAGATAAAGATGTATGGAAAGACGACATGGCTCCAGAATCCACACAAATTTGATTCAAAGTGTATTCCATAGCATTTAAGTTTATTTGAAAAGAGCAATCCCTAGAGTTTCTTGCTCGTTCTTCTAAGGGAGGTCAGCGTAGTGAACGAGCAGTAGCTTAAATGTGACGTTTTCAAGTGTAAATTTATTTTACCTATGGAATAAATAATCTTTGACCTTGATGTCTCAGGGTGACGGGTGCAGTGCCATTATCCATAAGATCTTTGCGATTTAAAGCTCTGAATGGCACTTCAAATGTTATAGATAGGTGTGTCGCTTACCGCCAGGTTCACAACTTGTTTATCCCGCCACTTGGTATTATCAAGCATAGGGTCGTGGGTTCGATGTTTCTCGGAAATTATGTGCGAAACTTAATTTGAAATTTTCCAAGAGCTTTTCGCTAGGGAAAACATGATGGTGAAACCTGTACGTCAAAGAAGGTCCACAACTCTCGGAAAAACGCGTGATGTCCGCAACCCGCATTGGGCCAGAGTGACGGACTATAGGCTAAAACCCTCGCCTGATAGGAGACTCGTGCTCGACAGTGGGGCGTATAAATGGGTTGATGATATTATTAAAATGAAAATAACAGCTCTATAATATAACCATAGGGAATCCAGAAAAATACTTTATAAGAATCCAGGTTGCGTTTTTATATAATATTTGCATATAATTAAAAACCGTTCTCAAAAGTCATTCATCCCTAAGTTTACCACCTTTAGAGATGGAATATTTTCTTGAAATTTAAATGGAACCACTACTGAGGTACCCTCGTTTTAATAAAAAAAATCATCAAAATTGGTTCACAAACGCCTGAAAAAAATTAGTTATTGCGTAGCATACTTAAAGAAAAAGCATACGGTACAATTGAGAACATTCTCATTTTTTTGAAGTCGGTTCATAAAACAAATCTAAATGGATCAGATTACAATTTAATAAAGCAGCGGAAGATCCGACAGTAACATGAAAGTCAGATCTGAACTCACGGCAGTTTTAAGATCTAATTCTTCTCACCTACAACTCGAATAAGGACACCGACGGACCTGATTTAAGAGTTACCTCTCCAAAATTTATTTTATTGAATGTCACTATGTTCTACTACCATGATTTTCAGTTTCTTTTGTGATATCACTCCACTAGTTTGTTATAACTATTAATACAAAGATAAATTCCTTCGATCCAGTTGGATTCGTACCAGAGTCTTCCAGCAATCCGTGCTAGATGCTCTGCCAGCTAAACCACGGAACGAACCATACACGTTGCGAATTTTTCTTGTGCATTATCGTCATGTTCTTTGTATTAATAATTAAAACAACATCTGAATTAAATAAGTTATTGAATGAAAATAATAAAAAAACTACAAAAATTAACTTACTAATAACTGTAAAATTGAGCTTCATATTTCTAGTTGGTGAATTCTTGAAGTCAACTCTGCATCTATAGATCCCAGCATCTGAGGACTGGACGCTGTCCACGAGGAGAACAGCAGGAGTGGCCGCAGAACGGAAGTAAGCTCGTGATCCGAACCCGGTTGGTGACGACCAGAGCTTGGGTTGGGTGGCCAGGCGACCCCGGACGTCATAACTGTTGTAAAAAAAAATAATTGAGAGATACCTACAACATCGAACACTTACACAAAGTATTAGGTACCAAGTCACTAAACTCTGTCTTTTTGAAGGCGAAGTAAAATCACATTTGCAGGGTTGCCAATTTTCATAAAATTTCCAATAGTCATGTAGATGTTGTCGACAGTTTTATCGATAGATTTTGAAAAAAGGGATAATTTTGCGTTATTGCTTTCTTTATTCTTATTTTGACAGTTGGTCTACTAGTATCGAAATCAATTTTTACTCACACACATTTTGATTAAAACAGGCGCATTGCTGTAATGTATGATTATCTGTATTAGATTAAAATAATTTGCATTTTTATTAGATATAGTTCCAAATGCCGTGTCTATATGTGTGAACCTACAAAAATTGACAATTCAAACGAACCTGTGCCCAGTAGCTGAACGAAAAATGAACCGGTGATGATTCAAATGGAACAAGTTCGGATATTTATTGCATAACGTGACCTACATTCAGCCTATAGTCGATAGAATATTTATGCTTGAAAGCGAGCAACACTTTTGCGCAAGAATTGTCATTTTACTCCATTTTCAAAAATAACTGACCAAATAAAAGTTCACCAGTGAAATACAGAGTAAAAAAATTACAGCAATAAATATTTTTGAGGGATGTAAATATCATGAAAAAAGCTTGCACGTAGTGTTTTTATGTGAAATATGTCTATGTCAATTTCTGTGTTAACAGTCAAGTTAATATGACTGCATAAGTCTGTTCAAAGAGGAATTACTGTCTTAGATTTGTTCTGCTACTAGACGAAACAAATGTTTTGGTCATAGGTAACCTAGGCAACCCTACGAAGAACGTTTAAATTGATGAGATCCAGTGCATCCGACGACGACATACCTTCATGGGATACATATCTCTTTAAACTACTTATTTTCACATGAAAATAAGTAGTTTATTGCATTTCTGTTCAATATTTTATACTTCTTATTTAGTGTAACATGTCTCAAATTTTCGAAATTTAATTCTTTAAATTTAAATATCTACAGTGAATCATCTAAAGTTAATTTGTATAAATTGATACCCAATGATAAATACATTAGGTACACAATACAGTTATTGTTATATATATGATTATATATTTATTACATTGGTAGTGAATGCTCTTAGCATTAAGTCCACACATAATCCACTGTGTTGTGGTGAATAAAGTTTAATAAATAAAATGTACCTTATCGATTCTAAAATCCATTTGAGTTTAAAAAGTACAGTCGGAATGAGGCTCGTTGTAAAATGCAAAGGAGCTATTACAAACTGAGTAAAGTCTGACCCAAAAAACGATCTTATGAATTTCTAAGCGTCTGTGTTTGCGGAGCTTCAAGGATTTTCCTCCTTTGTAGTCGAGCTATAAAGCATTTAATTACCAAGTGAGATTGCTCCACAGGAACCTGATCTTTATTGTTTTATAGCCTAGAAAAATGGCCTCCCTTAGTTTTTGCAAGAATGCAGTCATATTTCCTTCACAAAATTAATAAATTATTATCAGGCAGTGTACCAGTTCTAAAAATGTTTGTTAAAAGTCCAAAATCCAAAAAAAAGCTTTTTTGAGTAGCAACCATGCCTACTAAATCGACTCCAAGCACAAACGTGTGGATGGTGTGTTTGGTTTGACTTGCGCGAGCTTGCATGTGTTTGTCGCCGATTCGGCCAAGAGTCGGTTTTTGAGCACAAATCAAAGGAAGATTGCAGCAAGCGCTTGCCATCTACAGGTTAGTGCTAGTTATAGTTAGAGCGTTTGCGCATTATGGCCAATTCGTATCAGGGATCGATTCAGAACCTTACGATAACTCAGTTGTCGACCGATTTCTTTTCAACACCCGAATCGAACGTCAAACTATCGTATTCGAAACCGAACCAAAATGACGTCACACCCGTACGATTATTCAAAGTTCTCGACCCACAAACGTTATTCAGAAGACAGTTATCGAATGAAACTTACCGAACGTCCTATTTTAGGTTACAAAGCAAGAATGTACGTACTATGTAATCTATTATTTGAAATGAAGTCTGGATTTTGTTCAATTTCATTAATTTATTTTAATGCAAGACTAATGCATTCCAATATTTTAGGTCTTTAAAGTCTTAATAATGTATATAAGAGGATTTTCATTTTTCTTATAATCTATTTCATCGACTATCTCCGTAAATGCTGTTGGATAACGATATCGCACCCGAATCAGGGGTCTACTCTCGATCTCCGTCCGAAACAATTACTGCCAAATAAGCAATATTTGACCAAATGAAAAGACGCTTGATGCGAATGAAGCCTCATACATGATACTTGTCTGAATCGAACATTTAACTCAGAATGTTCTGAATAGTTCGGAAAGCGCCCTTCGATTCGAGAACGATATTTAATCGAACGATTCGGTTAAAATATGGAAGAGTTCTGAATCGGGGTCCGGTTCCGAATTCGAGAAATGACAGTCCGAAATGTCACAGAGATCATTTTATCTCTAGGTGTACAAGTGATATTTGTATTTTCTCGGATTGGAATCAGATTTAGTGCACAAGCGACATCCGAAGTTGGTCCGAAATTTGTATAACTAAGTTCTCATCTATCAGGCGACTTGTTCGTCCCGTCACTTGATATTAAAAAAAAAAGGTTTCGCCTCTCAACGTGGCATCATCAGATGTTAACTGTTCAACCCACGGCCGAAAAAACTTCTTCGCGTAGTAGCAAAGTAATTTACTTTTATTTTTAACATATCTACCTGTAAAGCGGTTCTCCATCTGCTTCCTTAAACCACAGGACCATGGAGACGAGATCATCAGAAGCAAGCGGTTGAGTATCACAAGGCAGAGCTGCCTTTTTACCAAGCACGCCTTGGACGTGCGCTGTTGGCACTGTAACAAACAAAAAAAACACGATATCAAATAACGAAACGGATTGCTAAGGCCCTTTTTATGCTTATATAAGCTGCAAGTCATACATACAGAGTACAGTTTTACAGATTATTGTATTTTAACAAGTTATTAATTAAATTTTATTATTAATTATTAATATTAATTAGAATAAATTAAAACATATTAGTACTGCAGTCTAATGTCAGCTTGGGATTTTTCATCAGAGGAAATACTGGATCCCAAACTAGTGATATGGAGAAACCATCTTCCCTGTTAAAATTAGGATGGTTTTTAATTTCAATTACCTCCCGCACCACCCTGGGTAGATAACGGACTTCTTTTGTAATGACCTGAGGTTTGTCGAACTTAATTAAGCATCTGGGTATATCCATGACATGCTCGCAGACTACAGACTTATTATTTACGTAGCGGTGTTTGACATTAGCTACGAGTATATGTTCTTTGACGTAAATACAAATACTTCGTTTATTCAATGTAAGAGAGACAGTATTCGCAGTCAAGCTTGTAAACTTCTGCATCCTGTAGGGGGAGGTTACATTTCACATATTAATATGTAATAATAATTATAATATATGAATTTGATTTACTTTTGAACGTAACCATACAAAATTTGTATGAAGTTTTAGAATATTATATTATAACGCATCACTGGCTAAGCTTCACTCGAAACAACTAGCTCGATCAATGATAATTAGAGCATAATGTAAAAAAAAATCAAAATGGCGACAATATTTTTAATCGTCTTAAAAAAAGGGAGTGGTTGTCAATTCGACTGTTTTTTTTTGTAAGAAATTTAACGCGATAACTCACAATTATTAGATAATTTCGTCATTATCGTAGAGCAGTGACGGATTTACGTTTTGTCAAACTTTACAGGGCAGCCATTACAAGTAATTGAAACGGTTTTTTCGACATAACTTTTTTTATATAAATCCTGTTGTGGTGAAAATTTACACATATCCTATTAAAAGGATTCATTTTATGACGGAATATAAATAACAATTAATACGTTGGTGTTCAAGAAAAATCACATGTATGATTTTACTACGGAGTTCTACTGAGTCAACGCAGTCACATAGTCCTATCCGACACTGTTGTTTGGAAAAATTATAAGGTTGCAGTGATGGATATTACTTTACGATCATGGTCTGTCCACTTTCAAAGAAATATTTTGACGGATTTTTTATATGGTATATGTTTTTTCGGAAATAAATCTCATTCTATTAGTACGTCATGTTATTTGATTAATAACATTAGTTATTTGCAGAGATCGGACAGGCAGAATATATTTATCTAAACTTCGAGGAAGTAATATACATAGAGTGGACCCCTCTGAAATTCCGGAATTATTGTATTGTATTTTGTTTTAAATTTTTGGTGTTTAGTTAATAATTATTTGATTACTATAATATTTCAAGGAATATTTTGTAATTTTAAGTAAAAATAGAACTAATTTGTTTTAATTAGTAATTTGTCTCTTATTTTTAATCATTCCGGCATTTCAGAGGGTCGTATCTACTTAATGTGTGTTACTAGCGAAGCTTAGATAAAAATATGGTCTGCCTATTCCGCTATCTGGTTATTATTATGGTTTTGACCAGAAACGAAATTCTTTTACACCCTTGAATACAAATTTCACTATGAAGTCATAGACGCAACTGACGATTTCGTTTACCTCACGTTTTGCAACACCTTCCTCCCCCATATAACAACCCTGTTTATTAGCCATATAGTAATATGGTGAAATTATAAACACAACAGTTTCCACTTATGATCAAAAATTCTCATTTGCCCATTAGGGCACGACAAAACTTTTGAAAACCCAAAGTAATGCAAACAATGTGTCCGTTGAATTACGAGTGTCGCCTTTACTATTATTTTTCATTGTTCTGGATAAAGCGTGCCTATAGTTTCGGTACCCATCTGAAAAATAGGGAGGGTGTTGTACGTGCACCCGGGGCGGCTCAACTAAGGCACTAGCTTTTCAGAGAACCGGATGAAGTCCGTGTGCAAACGGACTAATCTGGGGTTAGGACATGACTTAGATGGTCCCTGCGCGGGCATGCTCGCGCAGATCATAGTGCCCTTCTCGTACCTTATGGGTCGTTAGGGAGGGTCACTATAATCAAAACTAATGTAGAAAGATATAAGGCTCTCCTAGACAGAGGTTTGCTGTTTAGGTGTTTTGTATAACATTCTTTGAGCTCTTTGGAGGGATTTATGATTTGATGAGAGCTGGGACACTGGTCACAAGGACAAGGTCCTTTTTGGGTACATGAAGACTCAAATTGCGTATTTACAATATCTCTGTACTGTCTAAGACTAGAAGCAGTATTTGAATAATTATACTAAGTTCGTATAAATTGTATTGTATTGTAAAAAACCATTCTTTGTATAAATTGAATATCCGAGTGATGCTCTAACGACCAATCAAATACAATCTTTTGGAAGCAGCTCTATTATAAAGGGACTATACGGGCGCAAAAGAAATTACATGCGCACAAGCTGACATTATCTTTTCGTCATCGACAACTTTATTATGACTTTTATGTTTCCACCGCATGTCTTTTTCTAGAATAGTACTTACTTCCATCATATTTATTCCAACCTGGTCGTACTAATCTCTCGCTAATCGAATATCGTGTTTTTTTTAAAAACGTCGATTTACAAACCTTTATCCTTGATATTTCCTTTGGCAAAAGTATTTGTATGTAAATTGACTATTATACTTAAATTTCTTTAAAACCCCTTTTCTTATTCTGTTTTGTAGCACTGTGCAACATGAAGCCATTATTTATCCCGGTTGCCTAATTCCAAAAATTTGTTAAAGGCCACCTTTCAGTCTTCAAGGCTCAACTTAGTGACACATTTATATCTACAAGATTTACGAATAGTTTTCGCTGGAATAGGTTTGCCCTTTTTTGATGAGTAGGTTTTACTTTAATTTCTAATACGCTTTCTCTTAACTTCTTCCCAGCTATCATAATTATGATTTACCCCTGTATCGAATAACAGGATCTGGAGAGGGCTGACATAAAGACGGTGCTTTATTTATAGATGGTTGCTATAATCGACACTGTCGTTGTAGAACAAAATACATAGTAACATATTGCGCAATGGCTTTTCGCCGGTGATGCTAATGATGATTAATTTTTTTAAATAAGAATAATAAAAATCCTACGCCATGAATGCACACCATCAGGTAAAGTATAGATAAATTAACTCATTTATGTGAACAAAAACAATAAGTATTACAATTAAATTACTCTTTTGTAAAAATCTTTATAAAATAATTAATAACAATTTTTTTTTCAAAACAAAAATGACTGATGTAGATTTATGTTTCAAGAACATAGTGGGAAGTGGACATACGGCACTTGGATACAAAAGCGTATGCGCAGAACAACGTCGGTTGTGATCACTCGTCAATGTCATGTCCGTAGAAAAAAGCGATATAGTTACATACACCACGATATTTTGAAACCTCGGTAAATAATAATCGGACATACCCTACAATAATTAATTCTGTACCTCCAGTGTAAATGGGTTAAATGCTATTTTACAAGAGAGCGAAAACTCGTTTTGAATCAGTTTTTTCTCACTCATTCACAAAAAAAAAGTATTTTTTCAAATATTTTCAGATAGAATAAAGGGTAAGTAATAAGTTGATAGTAAAATGAACCTGTATTTTGCAAAAATGACAGAGATGTTGACTTACATAAATTGTTTATATCCCTTTACACAAAAAATGGAAATGTATAAAATGGATAAAGTAGAGTTTATCTAAAGAAATCAAAAAGTTATCAAAAAGTGATCAAAGTAAAATAGTACCGCTTTACACAAATTCACGCTCTGCGGGTATCGATAAAACATAATTTTTACCGCTTTATACAATATTAAGGCTGTATTATAAAACAAAATATGTATAGTTTCATCTATTTACACCAACACTCGTACGACATTTAATTTGTTCATACAGGTAAAAGTAGACGTGAACCATAATTAAAACATACGATTTGCGAATGTCGCTATTGCTTGTGAGATAAATTAAAAATAAACCATTTTGAACAAATTACTTGCAAATTTTTGCTAGTATTAATCCCTTTGCACAATCGTTATCTTCGCAGTCAATGATCGCATAAACACAAGTGTCAAAACAAACGATGTAGCATTACGAAAAACACGCAATGTTATCAAAATCCACATTTTGGATAAACTCGGGTTTAACCGTTTTACACTGGAGGTACAGGATTTACAAGGAAAATTAAAACTCAGTTTGATGGAAAAGTCAAAGTCAAAGTCAAAGATTATTTATTCCATAGGTAAAATAAATTTACACTTGAAAACGTCACATTTAAGCTACTGCTCGTTCACTACGCTGAGAAGAAACTCTAGGGATTGCTCTTTTCAAATAAACTTAAATGCTATGGAATACACTTTGAATCAAATTTGTGTGGATTCTGAAGCCATGCCGTCTTTCCATACATCTTTATCTAACACGTAGTCTTCAATTTTGTAATATGATTTTTCGATCAAAATATTTATTCATAACATTATAATAACATTCCGTATAACATCCGTGATAACATTCCGTAGAAGAGTGACGAATAATCGAAACTGGCATTGTTTTACGTATTACTTTTCTTGCGAGAGGTGGCAAAAATTAATGAAGTGAATATTATCGAGTTCTTAGGTTTTCGCGATTGTTACACATAGGAAATGAAACTATTTTTCCGGATTTAAATCGCGTATATTTGTTTTTTTTAAAACAAACCGACGTTTCGGGCCCTTTACAGGTCCCGTGGTCACGGTTGACTGTCAACCGGAAAAATAGTTTCATTTCCTAAGTGAATATTATTTAATTATTAATACGTCACTTCATGAACATACCTGGAGACCTGGTATGCAGTCCTCATCACTGTAATCGCAACTTGAATTGTTTTAATCTGTCATTCCATTAGTTTCACTATAAACTTAAATCTTCCAGATTTCATTTTGGCAGTCCTTTTTGTCAAAAAAGTCGATGTACTAGTACATTGGCTCGTATACAATCAATTAGCCGCTAAACAAAACTATACATTTATTCGATAAGCACAATTAATTACGAAATGTGGTGCGTTCAGTGTACAATAACGATTGGGTGGATCCGTCTGGAAAGTAATGGGGCGGCGGGCTTCCCCGCGCATAGTACTTACGTATACTTACATCCATCGTTTTTCTATGAACGCATAACTAAGCCGTCATTATGCCGACTGTATAATTTCAAAATTATATGAAAAATTTTTTTTTTAATGGTATAATTATTATTTTTACTTTCTAAACGTAACAAAAAGTGATTTTCGTTTTTTTTTCAAATCCGACACCGTTCTATGATCATGACGATTTATGAACACGTTTTGAGAATTCTTCGTTGTTGGAAAGAGGGTACTTCAATAGTGATCCCACTTAATTTTGAAAAAAATATATTCCACCTGTAAGGGTGGCCGTTCATGCATGAAGACTTATAAAAAGACACTTTTTTGTTAATACGATAGTTATTACGTTTCACGGGTCTAGAACAGTATTTTCTTACTGTTCCGTTTGATACATATACAGGAAGCTTAACCGATATAACAATAATTATATTTCACATCGAGTGTCGCATTGAAGATCCTATAGCAATGAATTTAAAATTCACAATTCTTTTTCTTTTTTCAGACTAATTAACACTCTACAGACTCGAGGTCCGTGCCCTTTTCAGTTCCATATCTTGACATTGTTATTATCTTTTAAAACATCAAGCCCGCACTCCGCGCATTTTGTTCATTAACAATGTAATGTAATTAATTTAAAAGACCGAGTTTCGAATTCAGTAACACGAGGACGAATTAAGGTCCGGGACATGGGAGATAGGATAACGAAGCTGAAATGGAGCTAGAGAGGACATATTCTGAGGCGTGGTAATGATATATGGAGTAAAGTAACTACAACCGTATTACAATATCTTCCCTACAGTACCGTAATGCCTTTGATGTACGCTGTCTTATGCATAAACGCAAGGGTTGTCACCATTTTGAAACAAAAAAGTTAGTTAATATAACGTAATAATTTATTAGCAACGATAGATAACATTAATTACAATTTTTAGTAGCAATAAAGCTCCTTGTGAAAGAATACGTCCAAGGAAGTACTGCCACCATACCTATTTCTGCCGCCGAGCAGTAATGCATTACTGCGTTCCGGTTTTGAAGGGTAAGAGTGCTGATGAAATTAAAAATAATAATAGTAATTATACACACACCCATAACTCCGCACTAGGGAAACCCTATATCGCGGGTGCCATGGACGAGATAAATAAATGTAGGCCAGACAAATATCCAGACCAGGGAATCGAACCCGGGACTTCTGCGTGGCAGTCCAGCATGGTAACCGTTCAGCCACGGAGGCAGTTGGAAATAAATTACAAGCATATGAGACTTGTCTTGGCAGTGCCCCTCAGATCTTTGCGATTTAAAGCTCTTAGTAGTACTGCAACTGTTAAGGACAGGCGTGTAACTTACCATCAGGTGTGCACCTGATGGTAAGTTACACGCCTGTCGTGCGACTTGTCCGTCTCGTCACTTGATATAATAAAAAAAAGATCACTGCCACTGCGTCCGTCACCCGGAGACATAAATTGACAAGTCTCATGAGCCTGTACCCAGTGCTAGTCCACCAGCACCCTTACCCTTCAAAACCGTTAATACTCACTTTACTGCTTGGCGCTATTTGCCTGGACGAACTCTTTAACAAGGAGCTTAATACCAAATTCCCTAAGTGTAGACGTTTTCAAGCTTTACAGTTTAATTATTCAATGTTTCCTTTGTCTAATGACAATAAGACAAATAATAAGGTAAGTAATTGAGTTTAAAAATAACCCTACTTAATTTACTCGGTATATAATATACTGAACTGGATTTACAGCGAAAAATGTCACCCGCATTTATCCGAATAATTTTATTACGCATTTTGTGACCCTATGGACCCTCGGGCCCAATATAGGGCTGGGTTCCAGTCGGTATTCCGTGCACGGGTGACAGGTGAGTGAGGTAGGTTGCAGCTGCAAATCTTACGAATAAATGTCACCAGTACGTGGCTAACTTGGGAAAATTCTTCAGCATTACTTGATGTAGGGTTTTCGGGTGTGTGCTGAATGTTAATTATTGAAAAGGCCTTTTCCATAGAAATCCTGATAAAGGGGGCAACAAGATTTATTTTTTATTTATTATTAAGATTGGATTGGCAATAGAATACATATATCATCGCCTTAAACGTCGATACTGCCTCATGTATACAGTATACAATATATATACGTCCTGAAAATATATATTCCAATCATACACGAGGTATTGTTATGATAGTTTATTTTAATTATTTATTAGTTTCATTAATTATGTTGATTTTGTATATGTACGCTATTGTGCACTTATGGCTTACTATTATACGTGGGGCGCATTATGAGTTTCCGGAATGAATAAGAAAAAAAATACTATAAATGGTCAGAAATTAATTTATTGTTTCTCAAAATATTCTCCGTCAGCGTTTATGCACTTTTTCATACGAACGAACCAATTTTGAAAACATTTATGCCACTCCTCCGTGACAATCTCTGAAACATATTTTTCATACTCTTCGACAGCCTCTTCAGGTGATGGAAATCGTTGACCGCGTAACTGGTTCTTAATTTGTGGAAATAAATAATAGTCACAAGGTGCCAGGTCGGGACTCTACGCGGGATAGCTCATAAGGTCAACATTGTTCACCTTCAAAAATTCATTTGTCTGTCTGGACGTGTGAGACCTGGCATTATCGTGGTGCCAGAAGATACGGCGTTTACAGTTATTTTTACGGAGTTTGTCAATAACATCTGGCAAACAAATGGTCGTGTACCAATCACTATTCACGGTACAACGATTCTCCAAAGCAACAGTAGCCACGTGTCCAGTTTTATTAAAAAAAGAAGCAATCATCCGCTTAGAGGCACTTTGCACGCGCGCCACTATGGTTGGTTTCGGCTCATCTCGAAAGACCCATACGCTCGATTGCTGCTTTGTTTTGGGATCGTAACTATAAATCCATATTTCATCACCTGTTACTATGTCCCACACCAAATTTGACGCCCCTTCTTTAAATCTGGTAAGCATGGCATGCATGGCAAATTGTGTGCGATCCACTGAGAACACAGCTTTTTCACACCCAAATATTTGTGTATTATTGATTGTATTTAACTCATGACTATGCCTAAAGATGCCCGAATCTCATGGTATGTCACATGCCTGTCTGTTTCGGTCATACGGCGCACAGCGTCGATGTTTTTGCTGTTTAGAGCAGTGGACGGGCAACCATCACGAAATTCGTCACTGAGATTCACACGACCGCGTTTGAATTCTGCAAACCGGCTATGAAATAGTCATTTTGCACGGTACTTCATCGACAAAATCAGGAACTCTATGTGACACGTGACCAAAATAGCGTATCACACGCTGCATGCAAATTGAAGACAGACTCTGTGCATTCTTTATCTTGAGTTCTTCAAGTACAGAGACATTGATGCAACGGGCTGTCCACGGTATCCTTAACATTCTGCGCCAGCACCACATTTCAAAGGCGTTAATTCATGGCAGGAGTATATAACCACGAATAGAGATGAAATAAGGGGCATCCCTGGCAACTTATCAGGCAAATGGCCTTATCCGCTCACGCAATGCGCTCCTCCTACCGCAAAATAGCGGCTATTTGGTTTCGCAAATTAGAAAAGCATTCAGTTTAAATAAAAATAAAAATTATTATTCTGCATTGCTAAATAAATACCCTACGTACTACCAACAAAAACATCTCAAGTAAAATGCAGTAATACACCGCAAATCCTGCACTTAAAAAGCACTAATGAAATTTTTGGTGTACTTGGATAAATATGATAATATTCCGTTTGAGTGGTTCTAACGTTTACCATGAAATTACTCCTTAAAGTATAGTTTATAAAGATTTATATTCAGGGTAAACTTAAAAAACGCTACTTACGGTATGTTTTCAATAAATAAACACCGAAATCACCAGCCCAAACAATAACACACACGATTGTCGTGACGTATTTTTTAAGTTGTTTATTTTTTTTAAATGACAGACCCGGGCATTAAAAACTTTATGGTTTGCTAGAGTAGTTACCGAAATAGCAATTAATATTAGTTCTTTTACCTGTTATAACTTCGATATCCGATAAATCGGTATAAAATCATCACCGGCACCTCTAGGTGTGGTATGCATCTACGGCTGCATGTATCGCGTAAGCGGTTAGGTCACTTTTAGATATCAACTCACGTTAACGATGAAATCACAAATTAGAAAGCTGAAATAGTACAGCGCCAACGACTGAGCTGCGTGTACGTCTCCGTATATTCCAAAAATATTCTGTATTTATTGTAATAAAGATAATATCTCCAATAATGGGGTGCTGTTCTGTTCGGTGGTGTGGGAATAGTAGCAAAACGTCTTATTACAAAACAAACGGAATCACATTTCATCGGTAATTAAATATTTGTGTATTTTTTAGTTTTCATCCGCTATAGCAAAGCTCAAGTTAAACCGGTCGATTTGAAGTGAATTGACGACGGGCTGGCCAATCGGAGCGCAGTTGTCATCGTAATGATTTGGCGGAATAAAATTCAAACAAATTAAATTACATTTGGTCTCTATTTCCAGTTATATACTCGATGATGTCTCTACACAATCTCACTTAGGCTGTACAGCTACATAGTTCACAACATATTTCATGTTTCATTTTTATGTTAAACAAAATATATCTAGGGTAACATAAAATAGAAAACTATAAACTATACTCGTATTCATAAACCCTCATAACGACGGGTTTGTTTAAATTTCCCCTAGGCGTGATTCATCCTTTCCGGAACGACAACAGCGAACTTTTATTTATGTAAATATGGCCTTTGTATTAGCTCTATCGTTTACAAATTGCACATTTTACGTCTTGCGGTGGTTTATGAAAAACTTCTATACTTTTTTGTGAATAATCTCACATAGAGATTGAGATGGAGTTCAAATATGCACTTATTTTTTTATTATATTTATTTTATTGTATAATAGCAATTATACAGAGTGTTTTTCTTTTAATAGGACAGGTTGGGGAAAACCAAAACCATAGAAGATATAAGAAAGCGTCTTAGAAACCATAAAGTTTTTTTTGTGACATAACATTGCCTTGTTTTAATGCTTATTTACTACTTGTCCATTAGATAAACCCTATATTACGGTTACAAAGTTTAAAGGTACATTATACTTACTGGCTAACACAGCAAGCTGTACTGCAGCTGTGTAAGCTGTATGTATGAAAATCAATTATTCAATTACACTTCACAATTACAATTTAATTCTACAATTAAAAAAGAATAAGCAAAAATCAAATAACATTTTAAATAAATAACGTGGTACAAAGAGATAGGTCAGAATTTTGAATAATGTATCTACCGATTCTAATTCTAATACTTAATATGTTAAGCGGCGATGTGCTCGCCTTTGTTTAAAATAATGCTTATTCGCTCTAGACTTTAAGTTCAAAATTGTAGTCTTCTTTTTGTAGTATCAATGGCATACACTATTGTGACCCAGAACTCGGCCACGCCAACCGCGTCACTAGAAACCGCTATTAAAACCGCAAGCATGCAGGTGTTAGGGCAGTTTCGCAATTTCTGGGAAACACAGATGCTTGCAGTGTATTCCATATCTTTGCCGTATGCATTAGAGCGTTTGCGCATCCAAGAAATGACGGTCCGAAACGTCACAGGGACCATTTTATCTCTAGATGTAGGGGAGCGTGGAGGTATGGGAGCCTACTAAGGAAAATGGATAATAAAAGTAATAATTTATGCAATTTTAATTTTTATTACTTATGAACGTACGCTTCACATATCTGGGTATTAGATAATCACAGTAAAAATATGAAACTAAAATATAATATTTGGTTGAAAAGAAAAAAACTAAAACATGTCATTCGCTCCCATTACCCCACATTTCGGGAAATGGGAGCCGGTAAGAATCCCGTATGTCAAATGGGAGCCATTACATATAAATGCGCTAAGGAACTTATTGTAAAAACGTATACAATTCCCCATAAAAGAGTCGTTTACCTTGGTTAAACGAAATCGTGGTACCATGAGTTTGGACTTAGCTCTAAATGTATATTTTTACGGGCATACAAAATATTTTTGTAAATGTACTGTGATGCCACAATCATGATACCAGTCTCCTTAAACTTTTCTCTGAGAGAAACCCGAGAGCCTAAACGGTACCGAACGAATCACTCGTTTTTGCAAGTAATACATGCTAAGTAATAGATACGAGATTTTAAGAACTAATTATTATGTAGTGATTGCAAACAATACTTTTAAATATTTCAAGATTATTTGTTAACAATCGACTACAAACTCAAATGGAAGACAAATAATCGCTACAAAACAGAAAACCAAAGAGATGTAAAAGAAGTGTCCGTGACTAGTAGAGCGTTTGAATGGCGTCATATTTGATATTTTATATTTTCAAACATTTATTTTTTTGCCAAATATTTACGCCTTTGTACAGTCAAAAGCACCTAGACTCTTTGTACTTTGAACCTTTCTTAATGTAAGCGGCATAGAGTTGGACTTTAATCAGTGTTGTATGTATGTTTAATCGTGCTGTATAATCAAATTTTTCACTTCTGTAGCGAGTGCCATAGACAATTGAATTTTGGTTCAGAACTAAAAAGAACGCCTTTGTAATACGGTTCATGAAGTTAGAATTGACAGATTAAAGTACAGAAGCAGAAAAACGTTATTTCTTTTACAAACACTTTTGTACGGACATAAGGGCGTTTGTACACTACGTTCGATACGTATCTGTACCAAATCCGAGAAATGACGAGTCCGAAATGGCACAGGAATCATTTTATCTCTACGTGTACAAACGATATTCGTATTTTCTTGGACTTGAATAGGACTTAGTGCACTAGCGACATCCGAAGTGAGTTTTCAAGATTTGTAGTCTGGAATCTTGAATGAATAAGAATTGGATGCATTGTACAAATGCGTTTAGTCTGAAATAGAGACGAAATGTTATTTGTTTGAAAACTATTCTGCCAAGTCATTACGATGACAACTGCGCTCCGGGTGGTCAGCCCGAATTCGAAACCCTTGGCGGGTGTCGTTAATTGTTTCACTTGAAATCGACCAGTTTAACTTGAGTTTGTTATAATAGTCGAAAATTAAAAAATGACATATTTAATATTTAATTATAGAAATGTGATTGCGTTTGTTTTGTAATTAGATGTTTTGCAGTTTTTCCCACACCACCGAATGAGATAGCCCCTCATAAAGGAAAATACAGAAACGAGGGAATTGTGGCTTAAGAGTAAAACTTTGCTGGAAGTAGTTTCATAATTATTTTTATATAGGTAACCATTAATTTATAATTTATAACCACTAATTATTTCATTGTTAAATATAAAAAATCTATTTTTAAGTTGTAATATAAAGAAATTTGCCCAAAAAGATAAAATACAGATATATTGACTTAGT
The DNA here is from genome assembly GCF_003589595.1 of Hyposmocoma kahamanoa. NCBI lineage: Eukaryota > Metazoa > Arthropoda > Insecta > Lepidoptera > Cosmopterigidae > Hyposmocoma > Hyposmocoma kahamanoa. The sequence goes on along the minus strand of NW_020653719.1, from coordinate 13,450,688 downwards.
TTAGGCATCGCAATCTTTATTTACATATTGGAATAAATTTATCTCTACCTTATCTTTACGTACACACAGGTCTATTGTTAACGCTGTACTATTTCAGCTTTCTAATTTGATTTCAGTGCAAACGAGAGTTGATATTTAAAAGTGATATAAGATCCATCTGTCTGATGATTTGCCAGGGATGGGTCGCCCTTATTTCTGGTTATATACACTCGACGTCTGAAATAAACTTATTATTTTATTTATTAACTTAACGACAATCATGCCAATCAAACGGTAACAGTATCAATTTACATTAAAACTAATAAAAAACTATTCATATAACGTGAACGACCTCTGTTCATCAGAGCTTGAAGACAACTCAACCGTGATGTCACACGGTGTTGTGTGAATGCTCCAAAGGGAAGGCATTGAATTACACCTTGATTTGAGGTTATTAATTTTGCCTTTGAAGCTAAATATCACGAGGTAACGTTCAGGGAGTAGTTGTTATTCAATTAGCAAGGGGTAGATTAATTTATAAGGGGGAATTTGTAATGGCATTAATTGACTGAATGTTGGTGTTAAATACACCTATTTAACGCACACATTTTACGTTAAAAAGATACCAAAGTGCGAACTGAAAGCATTTTTCCGAATTTAAATCGCGAATGTTTGTTTTTTCAAACAAACCAACGTTTCGGGCCTTGTACAGGTCCCATGGTCACGGTCGACAGAGATGGTAACATCACCAGTTTTTTTTTTTTTTTTTTTAATAACATCAAGTGCGCCTGATGGTAAGCTACACGCCTATCCATGACAATTACAGTGCCACTCAGAGCTTTAAATTGCAAAAATCTGATGGGCACTGCCACTGCGCCCGTCACCCTGAGACGTAAGTTGACAAGTCTCGTATGCCTGTAATTTCACCTGCACCCTTCATAATCGGAACACAGTAATACTGACATTACTGCTTGGCGGCAGAAAAAAGGTGGCAGTACTACCCTGGACGAACTCTTTCACAAGGAGCTCTACTGCTATTAAAAATTATACACAATAAACAAAACAAACAAACAAAAAACATTCAGGGGCACATCAAGTGCTACAATCCGCTACTATTACAGATGGAACAAGAATGCTCTCAATGTCGAACTGCTGCCCCCAAGCGCCGCCGACCGCACTACAACAACTTACTTAAATAAAAATGAAAAAGTGTTATTTTATTAGGGCCTTGTAGGTCTGATGCACCCTAGGCAACAATCTGCGAGCAATTTTCTGCTTTTGTATCAATAATATGAAATAATTGTTTGAAAAAACAAATATACGCGATTTAAATCCGGAAAAATAGTTTCATTTCCTATGTGTAACAATCACGAAAACCTAAGAACTCGAAATTTATCCGTAATTTACCATTTAAATGAATTTATTTAGTCAGACGTTAATTATTTCAACGAGAGACGCGCCTGGGGCATAGTGCCCAGGTGGATTGCTATGTTTCTTCTTTGGGTAGATAAACACGATATCATTACTGGTTGCCAATGTAACGTTGACAGAGGTAATATTTGTCTCTATTTTCCTCCCAGTCAGCTAGATGTTATTGAAAAAAAAGATAGCACTTAAAAAGTTGTAACTAATGCGCACACGCGTAATCCGCACACACAAGCACGCGCACGGACGCGCACACACACACACACACACAACTTTTGATTCTGAGTAACCTCTTACGCATTCAACATAAAAATGAACAGAAATTCCAGCTTTTTGGTTGTTTCACACCCCGCACATAGACGGTCACATTGATTGAACGGCAATAAGGCTATCGGCGAGCCGTTTTCGCGCTAAGACGGCTTTGATTAATTGAATATAGTTTTCATTTTCTCATTACGAAACTTGTCCTTTAATTTATTATGTATGTATATAATGATTGTTAATTGTGCTGTGTCCGTGTGTTGTCATCATCTAAAAGGGGTAAAAAGAGGAGTTTCTTTCCTTTTCCGAAAGACGAAAAAAAAAATCAATTACAAAAAACTGGCCTGAAACTCATTCACTTAGTTATTGTTTTCTTCATTCATTTAGTGCAGACATAATATCGATTTATTATATCAATATAATGCATTGCAATTACACATTAGGTTCTAATATTAAGCAGTATGACTTTACTGTGAAGAATGTATAATTTATATTCCCTTCTTAATGTTTATTTTAATACTACAATGGCTTTATTTGTATTTGTTTTAATTGTATTGTATTAGATTAGTTATATTGAAATAAATTTATCTTTATCTTTAATGAGACGCCATAACTTTGTGAGCTAGTAGACAAGGGTTCTCGAATTTTTAATTCGTACTGCTGATAAATATTACTTAGTGAATATACCTAATTATAAACTGGGTAATGATAAACTTGGACACGCGATTTCGAATACTTTGGTTACCTTATTTAAAGGTACCTGTCCAAAATATAACATTTTAAGTGCTTTTAATATATTTTTAAAATAAATCTTCAATATTATTCTAGTTAGAGAATCAATTAAAACATATCCGCTCACGCGATGCGCTCCTCCTACCGCAAAATGGCGGCTATTTGGTTTCGCAACTTAGAAAAGCATTCAGTTTAAATACAAGTTTTTATAAATAAAAATTATTATTCTGCATTGCTAAATAAATACCCTCCGTACTACCAACAAAAACATCTCAAATAAAATGCAGTAATACACCGCAAATCCTGCACTTAAAAAGCACTAATGAAATTTTTGGTGAACTTGGATAAATATGATAATATTCCGTTTGAGTGGTTCTAACGTTTACCATGAAATTACTCCTTAAAGTATACTTTATAAACATTTATACTCAGGGTAAATTTAAAAAAACCCTACTTGTGGTATGTTTTCAATAAATAAACATCGAAATCACCAGCCCAAACAATAACACACACGATTGTCGTGACGTATTTTTGAAGTTGTTATTTTTTTTAAATGACAGACCCAGGCATTAAAAACTCTATGGTTTGCTAGAATAGTTACCGAAATAGCAATTAATATTAGTTCTTTTACCTGTTGTAACTTCGATATCCGATATAAAATCATCACCGGCACCTCTAGGTGTGCATGCGTCTATGGCTGCATGTATCGCGTGAGCGGATATAATATCATATCCATATAAATACCTAATGAACTTGTGTAATTATTAAAATTCTATATAGATATTCTTATAGATAACAGAGTCACGTTAGAATTTTCGCTATGTTGCCGCTCTTAGCACGTAACGTAATAAATAGTACGAGATAGTGATGGGTAACCCTGCCACTTCATACATTTGCAGATAGCGCCTTGCTGTATGTAGTAGTAGTAGATAACTAACTTTCGACTGTTGTATGGAACATCCGGGGTGTGCAAGTTAACGAATTAGTTTTGTTTATCACCTTTCTTCACACTGATTTACTAAGAACCAAATCGACAGTTAGAGGTCAATAATCTTGGCGCATCGACTGTACACATAATACATACTTCAATCATGTTATTCATGCGAAGATCGAACAAGCACAACACAATTCCTTCCATCCGTCTGGACTCGAACCAGTGTCTGTTGCCTCAACGTGGCTTACCTCAACTGAACTATGAATTAAGCCAGCAGATGTTACGAATTTCTCTGTGCTTGTTGCGGAACTCTGTATTGGATTTAAACGGCTTTTTTTACCGTAGAGTACCACCTGTGAAAACTGATGAAAGTTTCTACTTTTACAGGTACCAAAAAACTGACAGAGATGTCGGTATATTGATTGCAATATTTATTTTTATTGAACATCATGATCTCTTTATCATCATCCTTCACTAGCGATGCGCGTCTTTGGATGATACTAATATTAATCATTCGAATGGTCAAATCATTCGAACAAGTCGAATCCAAGCACAATCATTCGACTTGGATTGAATGATTTATCAATACCGAATGCCTTATAGTTGGTTACACGAGTCGAATGATTATTATATAGGAACACCTAATTCAACATGTCCATACCACAAAATATCCGTCCCCGTCACATTTATAGTGTTTACCATACGTCAGACAGGGCTAGACGATCACGAGCAGAAATGCTCTATGGAATCTATGGATTAGTGCTACTAATTAGTAATGAATGATCATTCAAATCATTCGAATACGAACATTAGTAGGTTACTAATTTGACATTCGAATGACAGGGTTAACGATTACTAACGTGTCGAATATTGAAATCATTCACAATCTCCTCTCGATTCATAACCAGTACCTTGACCTCTTTACAGCTGTTCACTTTGATCTTGTTTTTTATTTGTTCACTATACGCCATTCCTACGTTCTTGGTTTTCCTCTCTTTCTTTTCCCTTCTATCCTTCTCTCAATTACTTATTACTCTTACAAATTCGTCATTACGTAGCAAATGCCGAAACATTTTCCCCCTTCTCCTCTCTATTGCATTCATAAATCTTTGCAAAACATCCTGACTTGACCTATTTTCAATCCATTTTATTTTTTCTATTCGCTACCGCCTTTGAAATGACTCCAATCTCTCTCTCTGTCTTTCTTTGTTGTTGTCCATGTCTTGCATCCATGCAGTGCGGTACTCTAGACTTAGGTTTTGATTAATGTTTTTTTCAATTGTATAGGTACTCTAGAGGTGAAAATGTGTTTTTTATTGTGGAAAGCCTGTTTTGCTATTGCGATTCTAGTCTTTACGTCAGTGATACATTTGGAGTCTTCTGTGATAACACTACCAAGATATTGGAAATGTGGTACCTGCTCTATTGGAATGTCATCCATTTTGATGGCTGTAATTTTGGAAGAGTGTTTTGCAGTTACTAATTCTTTGGTCTTATTTTTGTTAATCGTCAGGTTAAATTCTTTAAAAAATCTGATTCATCATTGGACATGTTCTTACAACAATAATATACATCTTTTTTTGTGAAAATACTTCACTAATTTGTTATTTGATAATTATAATTGATGCAAATATCAAACAAATACAAAGAAAATACATTTGTTCCAACTGGAGTCGAACCAGTATCAGTTGCCTGTCGATCGATAAGCTGGTTTTCTCATCACGACAAAATGAGGACAAACCTGCAAATAAACATATACAAAGGACTTTGATCCTTATTTGCATATTAACTACATTCTGCATATTTATATTGTACACGAACTCAGTGGTATTCAATATAGAAACTAATATAGAGGATCGCGGCTTCTCTGTTTTCCGTTAATTTATATAGTTACATATTACTCTAGCTCGAAAACTAATGAAAACGAACATTTCCATATCAAAGGGCCCCAACTTTATGTTAAACGTTTTAGATACTAATAACATTTTGTACAAATTTCAAAAGACTCAAGCAATATTAACCTTTTCCTTATGTAAAAAGGTCCTATTTATACATCGGTGGAGTAGTGTGACAACGGCTTATAACCGTACGGTGGTTACGAAGTGGTAACAAAGACTTGAGACCTCCTGCAACTAGATGGGTAGATAACATCGTCACAATCACGTAGATGAGTTATGACGGCAAACTAAATATCTACCGAATTCGATGTCTATGACTCTTATCTTGAGAATTTAGACTTATTTTTCTTAGGATACAATTATGATAATGCGTGAGAACAGAAACTGTCGTTGATAACATAGTAAATCGAAGGTTTCTTCATGTTGATTTGTTGGTTTGCAATAAATCGTATAGATAACATTTCTTTGAATTTATTCTCTAAACAAGGAAGCGTTTTAGCTCTGATTTTTACTTTTAAATATTAAAAGTACCCATAGCTCCTTTGCGATTTTATTATATGTTATTGCATATATAATCAACGTCTAAACAAGAAGACAGAAATTTTGACGAAAGTATAATAGCTGCCATCTGTTGGCCTTTTCGAATATTATTACTATCGCTTTGCGGGTTCACTTGGTAAAATCTATTGATCAATGTTAAGAATCAAAATAAGCGTCAGAATAAGCGAACTTATGAGTGCGATATTTATTTTATGAGATTGGGTACCTGTACTAATATAGTAATAAATGTATATCTGTCACTGACTTACAATTATATAGACGTCGGGTCCGCGCTAAAAAGTGTCCGAACTTATAGGGCGTTAAAATCGTATACAGAGCGTCATTCACGCTTCAGTCTTCGTTTGTTCGACTGACAGCGAAGCAAGCAAAATCAGACAGTACTGCGATGACATTACAATGTAAATTCAACGTTTTAGCTTTTTCATATTCCTTGTCATGTCACTACGTTTAAATAGGTTGACTTGGGACATTTTTTTCGTGGTTTTTGTATTAGACCCGTCGTCCATTTATTTGTAAGTCAATGATATTTGTGCTTTGATTCTTTTAAGTGACCCTTTTTTTTCATAACATCAAGTGACGAGACGAACAAGCCGTGCTCCTGATGGTATGCTACATGCCTACCGTGATTTCTTATATGCTACAAAATTATTGCAATTTCTCTTTTGGAACTCGGAAGTTTATTATAGATCTTAGAAGCCATTACAATTACACTCTGTTGAAATAAATTCTTGGCAAGCACTTTTATTATTTTGTCCCCCAAACCCGCAGTCGATTTATATTCATCTCCTTTTCTTTTTTATAATAATGGCTTTTTGCGGACAGCGTTTTATTCGAAGACAAATTTTATGAGTTTTTTTATTATGTAAACGGGGTAACGGATTACTAAAGAAAAAAAATTTCTAAAGTTGAGTCATCTACTCTGCAATCGAACCTTGAAGATCTTCACCAAGGTGGGTCTGGCACGTTGCTACGTGTTTTCGGTTCTTCTGTATGGCGTAGAGGTCTCGACCTTAACTCAAAATTTGAGCAACCACTTAAAAGCCTTTGAAATGATGGGTCTACAGAAAAATTTTAAAAATATCGTGGACGGATAGAGCGTCCAATGAAAGAGTATTGCAGATGGTGAATAAGAAGAAAATAAATTAGAGGTCTTGAGTGCTGTCAAAAAACGCAAACCACTGTACTTTGGCCATTTAATGCGTAATGATGAATACGACCTACTCCGACACAAGAGAAGATACAGGGAAAGCGACCACCTGAAAGAAGGCGTACGTCGTGGCTTAAGAATTTCCGGACATGGTTCATCAACCTGAGCACAAGATCCTTATTCTGTGCAGCTGTGTCTAAAATACAGAAACCCTAATGATAGCCGACCTCCGGTAGGAGATGGCACCTCAAGAAGAAGAAAAAAAAAATTGGAAGAAGTATGTATGTACACAAATAGATAACAAATAGAGTACTGTATGGATCAGAATATTGGGCGATGAAAAGGGAGGATGAATGAACTGTGCATGCAGCGGAAATGCGAATGTTGAGATGGATGTGTGGAGTGCGAAAAAGGACAAGATAAGGAATGAGTACGTCAGGGGAAGTTTGAAAGTGGCGGCAGTGGACATGTCATGCGGAGGGAAGAACGTCACGTAACGAGAATAGATATGGAAGGAAATAAGGGGAAAGGAAGGCCAAACAAACGATGGAAGGATTGTGTGAAAGATGACATGGATAAGAAATGTGTGAGTATGGAAATGACAGCTGATAGAGTGGAAGAAAAATATATGCTTTGCCGACCCCACCTAGAGTGGGATAAGGACACGGCTCTGCCAAGTACTTGCTCGATGCCCTAGATGGACTGCAGCGCTACGCCTTCCGTGTTGTCAACGATCCTCATGTAACTGAGCATGCGGAGTCGTTACAGCTTCGCAGAAATATAGCGTCTCTTAGCGTATTCTATGGCCTGTACCACGGTGAGTGATCTGAAGAGTTATTCAACCTTATCCCTTCCTCTCCTTTCCATCAGCGGACCACCCGTGCCGGACTGCGTTGCCACAGTTGGACGGTCAGTTCATTATCGTCCCGCACTAAAAAGTTTGGCAATTCGTTTTTATGGCGAACCATCAAATTGTGGAACCAACTCCCGGCGCATGTATTCCCTCCCCTCTGTAACATCGGGTTCTTCAAACGTAGTGTGAAGAAGCATTTGGCCAGACCGGCAAAATGATAGTGACGGAGTGAAGATATTTGTGTTTTCCATCCGTTACTCTCATCTCTGGGCTGTATTCGCACTTTCCTCATCAGGCGCGGTGCAGTCATTTTGCCGAGTCACAATAAAAAATAAAAAAAAAAATTGAAGAATAGAATACATAAATGAATATAGAAATAGGTATGGTAACACTACTGTCCTAGATGGATTCTTTCACAAAGGCTCTACTGTTATTAATTTGAAGTTGTTTGTCATAATCAGGTCGCTTAATTACCTAAACTTTCTGGTTTTTACCGCCTCGAAGGAATAATATGAACTGTGGAATGCGAGCATTACTGCCTTCCGGTTTTGAATGGTAAGGGTGCTGGTGAGAACTGTGTTCACACTGTATCAACTTACGTCTCGGGGTGACAGGCGCAGCGGCAATGTCTCTCAGATCTTTGCGATTAAATGCTCTAAGTGGCACTGTAACTGTTATGGACTGACGTGTTGTCAGGGAGTCAGTCACCCGTCAACTCGTCAACCCGTCAATTAAAAAAACATAGCACAAGCTATGGTGACGTGAGCTTCACCGCCAAAGCAGCCTTTGCGAGAGAAGTTTGAAGAAATTAACATTCATAAATTAGTGTCACAGTACGTTTATGAAAATTTAATTTATGTTAGGAAGAACAGTAATTTGTTTATGAAAAATGGTAACAGACATAACATTAATATGAGAAATAAAAATAAACTAGCTGTTCTTGACAGTCGTCTTCACAAAGTCACAAATTCATTTATGGGGTACCTAATGTATACGCTTCTGTAATAAGATACCGGTTGATATTCAAAATCTGACATTTAAAAGGTTTAAAATTACAGTGAAACAAAAACTTTACAATCAAGGTTTATTATACAGCTTCTGCGTACTTGGATGATAACACTCCGTGGTAGTAACCCGTTTAGCTCAATAACCTGCAATCAGGTTGTCTTGATCAGTTATATTGGAAATTAATATAGTAAATGTATATAAATCTTTATTTAATGAAGAGCAATCCATAGAGTTTCTTATTCATTCTTCTCAGGGGAATCTGCCTTACAAATGAGGAGTAGAGTATAATCAAAGTGATGATTTCAAATGTAATTTGCTTGCCTATGAAATAAAGATTATTTAAGTTTGAGTGCGAGCGGTAAACCGAAGTGTGTCATGTATCGACGTTTCCGAAGTCGATTACCGGACACCTGCATAGCGTCACACATCGCAATCCATGCGTATAAATAAATAGTGTAATATTATATAGTTATATTACATAGTAGTATGTTAGTCCCTATGGTATATATTACGTGGATCATGTTGCCTGAATTCAATAAATTATAAAAATATATAAACCGTGAAATGCTCAAAAACTTCAATTTCAGCTAACTAGATACAGCTTTGATTCTTTTCGTCAGAAGTCCTGGACTTCTAGTGACATTAGGCGAAACTTCTGTCACCTCCGATAACTAGCAACTACTTCCGCCTAAAAATAAGCTTTTAATTACAAGGTTAATAGAATACAAGGCACAAGTCCGATCTATCACGGGGTAAGGCAGTAACTTGTAAGACGACTCAGTCAAATAAAAATGCTAGAGGTTCTAGAATCGGTTCAATGCAGAGCCAGGAAATTTATTGTCGAAGATAAGCTCGATTCTAAGATTCATAGTTTAGCCCATCGGCACACAGTTGCCTGTCTATTGGTTTTCTATAGATTAAACATTCAGTGCCCATTATACCCAGACGTACAACGAGATATAATCCTTCATCGTCATCATCCACAGACTGATTTTACCCACCCCAATCATCCGTGTAGACCGAGTTCCGAACGTTGAGATCCGACGACGGACGAAAGTAAAGAATGCTGGAACTCGGATCGAGGAACTTAAATGAGGTTGGGCGGGACACATGGAAAGGCAAAGTGATAACAGGTGGAGCAAAACGTCGACAGATTGGTGACCAAGTGACAGTACGAACAAGTCGTGCGCCTGGTGGTAAGCGACACACCTATCCATAACGGTTGCATTGTCACTTAGAGCTTGAAATCGCAAAGATCTGAGGAGCACTGCCACTGTGCCCGTCACCCTGAGACATAAGTTAACAAGTCCCATGTGCCTTCAATTTCACCAGCACCCTAAGCCTACCAAACTGGAAAGCAATAATGCTCACATTATACTGTTTGGTGGCAGTAGCAGTAGCTCTACTGCTACTAAGATTATTTAGTAGCATTAGAGGTCCTTGTAAAAGAGTTCGTCCAGGAAAGTACTGTCACCTTACCTATTTTTGTCGCCATTCCGGTTTAGAGTGGTAAGAGTGCTGGTGAAGTTACAAGTACATGCGACTTGTCAACTTATGCCCTGGGTGACGGGAGCAGTGGCAGGCTCATAAGATCTTTGCGATTTAAAACTCTGAATAGCACTGCAACTGTTACGGATAGGCGTGTCGCTTACCACCAGGTGCACGACTTGTAGTCCCGTCACTTGGTACTTTAAAGAAAAGATGAATAGGCAGCTTCTGGGCGATCTCGTTGTATCGTAGACCTCATCTTTGCGCCTTGAATAGATAGTGGTCAAGAATAAGTTTATTTAAGTTATATGAAAAAAGACTTACCTAGACAATATACAAATGTTACCATCTTCTACATATTCTAAGATCGATACCCCAGAGCGGCAGTTTTCTATGACTAAAAGAGTAATTGTTTTTCCTTGTGTATTAACCGTATTTATAGAAAGTCCGTTATTGAATACAATGTAAATAGAAGCTGTTTATATAAATCTATATTTATTTTTATTATTATCTCCAATATGATAGGTTGATAAACATTTCTAAACATAAGTAGAATTGGATTTTATCTAATAAACATGATTTGAGTTCAACTTTATGTTGTACGGTAATATTCCAGAAAATGTCATATAGTAACATCTCTTGTCAAACTCTAGTAGGTGTAAAGGTATCTGGTTTAGTGAAGAAAAACTTTCATAGATTTCTCACAGGTGACACTCCGGCAAAAAAGCCGTTAAAGATCTGAAAAAATTTGTAAAATTTGCAGACTCGACCTGTAGCTCAGTTGGTAGAGCATTTGCACTAGATTGGCAAAACAGACTCAGGTTCAAGATCTGTTAGATCGAAGGAATTCGAAAGCGTTCGATCTTTGTATTAACAATTAGTTGATAATAACGATGTTACCTCAAAAACAGCCACACAGACTTGTGAAAAAATTACATACGCTTACATACACGCACCAGAACACACACATGCATCGATAATAATATACACGCGCGCACGTTAGTCTAGTTTTGAAGGGTAAGGGTGCTGGTGAAATTACAGGCACATGAGACTTGTCAACTTATGTCTCAGGGTGACAGGCGCAGTGCCAGTGTCCCTCGGGTCTTTGCGATTTAACTGCAACTGCTATGGACAGGCGTGTCGCTAAAACTAATATATCACAATAACTTAGTAGATAATCATAAAAGTATCTTTGTGTCATGTGATCGTGAAGTCTCGCCATGATACAGGATGACCATAAATCAGATAAAGCTTTGCGCCATCCCTGCCATTTAAATGCGATCGCTTCGACCTACTTTCGGTATAAGTGGAATGTAACTTTGGAAATAAAATGGTAACTTTCTGTTACTTCGTCATCACCATTAACTCATATAGTAGCTGACAAAATATATAATGGAACCGGTGAGAACGCGGTCTGAATTTAAAGGTCTAGATACAATTTGAATCCTGTGATGGCACCTATGACTTTAATAATAAAAAAATATTTAATTCAGACTTAACGAAGGTATGCAAGTAGCAGAAGAATTCCTTGTGAAAGAATTCGTCCCGGGAAGTACTGCCATCTTACCTATTTTTGCCGCCAAGCAGTAACGTTAACATTACTGCGTACCGGTTTTGAATGGTAGGAGTGCTGGTAAAATTACAGGCATATGGGACTTGTGAACTTATGTCGGGTGACAGGCACAGTGGCAGTGGCCCTCCGATCATTGCGTTTTAAAGCTCTGAGTGGCACTGTAAAATCAGGTCCACGACTTGTTTGTCCCGTCATTTGGTATTATAAAAAAAAACTTGATCAGTCTAGTCAGGCTTTTTTCTCCATTCTATCAGGTAACATTCAAGTAAAGGTGCTGGTGTAATTAGAGATTCAGATTCAGATTCATTTTTTCTCAAATATAACATTACAGTATAAATTGCACTACATGTCAAAGTATAAGAAATTATATTGAGATCGTCAGCCAAAAAGGAAAATTATAAGAAAAGCACACAATAATTAGAAAATTAACAATTCATTATATAATATTGTTGTCATTAAATTATATATCAAATATCATTCTCCATCAAGGATCGTCATAAGTTGATAACAATTATACAATGCATGTTAATGCGGTAAAAAAATTAGAATAAAAATAGAAAATACTGAGTTCGTTACAATTTAAAGTCCATAAATTCTTTAAGTAATTAATATAATAAATTCTTTAAATAAATTCAGGAACATGGAACTTGTCAACTTATGTCCCAGGATGATGGGTGCAGTGGCAGTGCCCCTCAGGTCTTTGTGATTTAAAGCACCAAACGGCACTGCAGTCGTTATGGACAGGTGTGTCGCTTACTACTTATTCGTCTATGACTGAATGTCGACTGACTGAATGTCGAATGACTGAATGGTAAATCACATTAACAAAATGTAATATCCTACTGTAATAATAACTGAAAGTTGCAGTATGGACGAGTCATAACTGCGAGCTATAACAGCAATAATGCTGTTAGTACTTCTAATACTGTTTAAGAGAAGACACTCTCTTTCTAAGCACGGCAAATAGGTTCGTACGTGCTAACAAAAACATTTCCGATACACTTCACTATACTGGCCATTTAACCTCCTAAAACCCAGCAAACTACTATGAGAAAAGCGCTAAACGCCTTATATACATTAAAATGTAGTACTCCTCGTAATGGTATATTATTGCAGAGGACGGGAAGCAAGGACTTGCTGTACGAGTATGAGTTATAAGGACGAGAAAAGTCACAGTCAAAGCTAAATAATCCTTTATTCCACGGGTAGAAGTTTTACACTTGAAAACGTCATTATCTCTATATACAATTTTGTAATATGGACTTTTGAATTTATAGTAGATTGTACAACAAGTGCATAAAACGCGCCATTTTACCCGAGACGAGTATATACTTAAGCCGAGGGTATAATGGGTTTTATGAATGAGTTATACACTGTGCTTTTCACTTCGATTGCGAGGAAATTAAACAGCAGTATTACAAATAAACGATTATTTCAAAGAAATTGAATGTAAAATTGCAACAATTAGACATATTTTTATGCAGCCTACAACCCAGCATAAATACGAACTTTAAGGGCATGAGAAGTGAAAAATACTTTTAATGTAAGTCTTAAACTTAGGAAATGGTTATCTTAATATATGCTCCGGAATCTTATTCTACCGTCCGTGTTTAATAGTTCTCTGCGCTTAAAAAAAGGGGCGCAATTTTAAAATGAAGACTTAACGCAAAATAATAGAGAAAGAAAGGGAGAGAAAACTGTCCTACATTCTGTACTTAAGTTCAAAGTCCCCAAACACGTATATATCGTCGTTTTAGGTTTTTCACGATTGTTTTAAAATATTTACGTCCAGTTTTAAGTTCAATTTTTAAACATAACTAAAATCGGAATTAAATTTTTTTTAAAGGCTCTTTCTCCCTTTCTACAATACACCGACGATATGCTCACGAAAGTATTCAAAGGAACGCCAAAAAGGTTGAATTGTAATAACAGCGTTCATAATGTGAACTACTAGCTACAGATACCAGTGCCTCTGTCTTGAGATTACAGTGACAGTTATTACTACCGACCGCGTAAAATGTTGGTATACAAAATTTTGTTTCTTAATGCGCTTTTATTGAGGTCACAAGAGGCGCTTTTGCCATATAAAATTGTGAAGTAATTTACGCGGTCGCTTGCAAAAACTGTCACAGTGAACTCCTGGTAAATGCGTAGAGGGTTTAATCGTAATCAAAAAACGATTAAATAATGCTTTTTTAAAACTAAACCTTCTGGTATATGTGATCAGGCTCAATGGTTCAAACGAACATTGTTATCAAAATTCAACCATTTCTAGCCCTCCTCTTAATATATCTGATATTAAAGCAGTAAAATTTCTTGTGAAAGTGTTCGTCCAGGGTAGTATTGCCACCTTACTTATTTCTGCCGCCAAGCAGTAATGTCAGCATGTTTTGAAGGTTAAGGGTGCTGATAAAATTACAGCCACATGGGACTTATCAACTTATGTCTCAGGGTAACGGGCGCAGTTCTAGTGCCACTCAGATCTCTGCAATTTAAAGCTCTGAGTGAGCGTTGTAACTGTTATGGATAGGCGTGTAGGTTACCATCAGGCGCACGACTAATTCGTCCCGCCATTTGATGTTATAAGAAAAAAATCCAAGACCGTAATTTTTTGTAACTTTTTATTGATTACGGTACAACATTTCACCACAAAACAGATGATAAATGATAATCTAGTAGAAGAGTTTTACTATTCCGTAAATAAATAAATCAACTTCATTTACAAAATAACTATTCCGTATACCAAAGAACGTTTAAATTCAATTCTAACCAAAATCATTAGTCTAATCTAATTTCGATAAACTGTTGTAATTCTGTATGAATGAACTGGAACATTTCGTGCTATATCTCTAGTATTAAGGTTCGTCGCTAAACTGTAGATATTCTCATTTATTCGAGATGAATGTTCGTTCTATGATGCTTTCTTATAAAAAAGAAATTCGTGAAACTTTCTTTGCAATCACAGATCATAGCTTATTTAGCATTAAACAATTATTTAATCTTTCTTTCGGTGTATAATTTTTAAGCTTACTATGAACATTAACGTATTACCTTTTCTTTTCATGATTGTAGTGCTATATCGTAATATAGAGCTGTTGAACAAAAAAGTACGCGGTAAAAAATCAGTACCATGTTGTTAAACTGGTATTTCTAAGAGATTGAGATGAAAATTTCATTACAGGATAAAGGGGCCTCAAATTAGACGCGTGCAGAAGCGCTGCAGCAGCACCAGTACTTTTTCATTTATTTTCCAAAACAATATTATGTACATCTTCTTAAATCTAAACCTACGTACTACAATCCTCTAACGGGTTTATACGTAGGTAGCCACAGTAATCGCACAGCATAATGAGCTTTCTTAAAAAAAAAAAACAAAAATTAAAATATACTAAATTAAAAGAAATAATATTAAACAAGAATAATTGTAATTGTTATATTAACATTTAAAATTTTTATTACATTAACTGATATTACAATTAACAACAATAACCAACAATGTTAATACTTGATCACATTTTTCACCTACTTAGTGTATTGTTTGATGCAAAATGCCTTCAACCTGTTTTTGCATTGTTTCACCTATTTACATATTGATATTTTCTGTATAAGGTCTTAAGATAATGTGTTTATACAATATTTAAAAGCGCAGTTGTAGCGCCAACTGTCGTGATACACACAATAAGTGGAATAACAATTACGGAAGCGCGCCACTGTCGCGCCACTGCAAGCGACTAATTTGAAGGCACCCTCACACAGTTCATAAAATAACTACGCGTCCTGTTGACTGTACGAAATACCTTCACGTCCAGGCATGGTGCTCGAATATTCGCTAACGAATATTAACTATAACAATGTTCGCATTCAAAGTAAGGACGTTCCTTTAGCTTGACACTTCAAAGATTGATGGTTCGCAGCAGCTCCTTCAACAATTTGACAAATGATGCTCAGTGTAAACTCCATCGATCTGTATTTCTGGTGTCATACTAAGATAATAATATTTTTGAAGGTTTCCAGCGATATTTTGCGTTTACGCTGAATTTACGTTTTCATAATAGTGTTTGTTATTGAACTAACATACTAATAAAAACGAATTACTTATGTAATAACATTTAGTTCAGAAATTGTCATTTGTTTTTAGTCGCAGTAGAGTTCCTTGTGAAAGAATTCGACCAGGGAAGTACTACCACCTACTTCTGCCACCAAGCAGTAATGCAAGCATTACTGTGTTCCTGTTTTGAAGGGTAGGGTTGTTGGTGACATTACAGGCACATGAGACTTGGCAACTTATGTCTCTAGGTAACGGGCGCAATGGCAGTGCCTCTTAAATCTTTGCGTTTTAAAGCTCTGAGTGGCCCTGCAACCGTTACGGACTGGCGTGTCTTTTACCACCGGCTTGTTTGTCCCATCATTTGGTATTAAAAAAAAACACTTGATCAGTCTGGTCAGGCTTCATGAAAGCCTCAACTTATAAACTGCGTTTTCTTTTTCTTTTCAGCGCCTATTTTTCTCCGCTCCTTCAGATACATTTCTTTTTCTTTTCAGCGCCTATTTTTCTCCACTCCTTCAGATACAAACATCGACTTCGTTTAAAAAAAATGTACTTTCACAGATTACGTTAACAGATACATCACTCTCATACAAAATCAGAAATACCTACGCTATAACAATAGCCCGCTAAATATGACTAATGAAAAACGAACCTAAGCACACGCTCCGAGAGGTAAAAATAACGTTGCCCGCAGTCGTGCGGAGACGAATGCTCATAAATGAAAGACTTGTATGAGCGCTTGAACCGACATCGGCGCACTCAGCGGCAGGCACTTATTGTGTAACCTTGAGCGACTGACAGCCCTGGTACTTTGTTATTTTGTAAATATTTTATTTTGTTATATTTAGCGAGCTTACGACTATTGTCACAAGACTTAGTTTTAGGTAAACAATTAGGTACATGCCAAATAAACACTTCCACATTATGAAAGTAAATATTACAACTTATTGTACAGATCTCAGCACATTAAGCTACACATTGACGGATCTTGTTCCGAAGCACTCTAGGCGATACCCAAACAAAAGTGTATAGCTTGATATGCTGTTGACTGTACATATGGAGCACTCAATTAAAAGTTGTTGATCACTAACTAGTATCCAAGAACTTTTGTTTTGCTAATAAATGTTAACTACGTAACGGGCAAGGTATCAGGTACATGTCGACTTATTAAGGTCGAACCTTTAAGAAATAAGTAAACCTGCATACTATATACAACTTTAATTATGGACAAGTCTCATGGGACGGAAGATGTATTATTAGGACCAGATCCCAAGAAACTTGAACGAAAATAGGACGAGAAAAGATCAGTCATACCCGTACCACTGGCTTTATATCAGAACATTTCATAGTAGCATGATAAGTACTACCTCTGTTACTTTTGATACAGCACTTCAAGCACTGAGTAGCTATGGCATTAACTTAGGGTTTATTTATGAATGCCATCAATCACTTATGGAGGTATACATAACCACGTAACTCTACAGTTGAATAAAGGACACAGCGGCTCACGTGGCAATGACGCAGCAGATGAACTAGCCAGAAAAGGGTCGAAGACTGACATTGTAGACCCTGAATCCATAATGTCTCTCCCCTACCAATGGTCAAGAAAAACTATACACAAAGGTACAAAAACTAATCATAATAGCACATGGACAACGGTTTGTAGGTTGGCGAGGGAAGCACTCCCAACACTAAACGCCTCGAAAATTAATCAAACAAAAAAGGCAAGAGCTTCGCGCTCTAACTGCCGCCCTAACGGGTCTTGGTCTATACAATAAACACCTTTTCTTACAACAGTACTCCGGCATGGCCAACTACAGGGCAAAGTACCTTGGAGTGCCGAGGTCGCTCCCCGAAGCCTTCAGCAAACCGAGGAGGTCGGTGAGATTCCTGGATGAGCTTGGGTGGCACGAGGACCCTTCACCCAGCGCACGCCAAATAGGCGCCTTGACGTCAAGTTACGGACACCAACCCGTTACACCAAGTACCAAATAGTACTTTTGATGTACGACGAAAATAATTTTAGATCAACAGATTCCTAAATAATGCAATGTTCAAAACATTTTACATTCACTAAATGATTATAACTAACTTCAGGTATGATTTCTTTATATTTTCCCGATAAATCGGGACGGTTCCACGCTTTTCGGTAACAGATTGACTGGCTGCCGGCAACCCACTTTACGTGAGTGACTATGGTAACGCCACAAGTAATCAAGATGAAGGTGATCGTCGACAGCGAAAGAGGGTAGACAGATATGTCTGTTCTTAAAGCTATCAACTGCCGCTAGTCAACCTGTGACCATGGAATGTATAACCATAGCGTAATAGCAACAAGTAGGTTAACTCCTGCCCACGGAATAATGTGGTCTGTGCTCCTGCCATTTGACCTTTCACTTGATGGAAAGTGACGATGAGGTTGACGATGTAGCATGGACACTTAAATAGTGCTTATTCACTGTCACCTTGACAAGGCCCAAATTATTGCGTTCCGGGGACAAATCTTTAGGCAGGGAATTGTACTCCTTTGCCGTTCGCCATATAAATGTGCGAATCTTTGGAATATCCACAACATAGGCGTGGAACCCCATATCTAGTCCCACGATGATGGAATGGGGAAGGCGAAATTAAATCATGCAATGCCATCGCACACTCTCCGTGATATATCCTGTAAAAATCTTGATTATGGAGTATGATTATGAAATAGAAATGCTATGCCGAACAATTTTGAATTTGAGGCACTCTTCAAACCACCACAAACAACAATAAACGCGTCTACTATTTGATGTCATTTTTGAAACACCGAACGACCGCTTTATTTGGATAATTAATGCTTGGAGGATGGAAAAAAATAAAGGAAAGGAGCTGCCTTATCTACAGAATAAACGTCACGCGTGGGATAAGGACAGGAAGAAGAAGGAGTAGAAGAAGAAGAGGAAGAAGAAACGTCCCTACCTAAACCAAAACCACCACAAATGACGGATTTAGTGTTGTACCATAATCATAGATAAGTCAATATCGAAATATATGGCTTGAATGTTGAAACTGTTGTTACTGTGTTTTATGTTTGTGAATTTCTGAAGTTTACTGTAATCAAAGTATGATTAACACTAGGCTATTATTACTAGTAATAAAATTAAAATGTATAATTACTAGTAATATAATTAAAATGGCTCTTTACTTGCCTAGGCAAGTAAAGAGCCATTTTAATCAAAATTAAATATAAAGTCATTTATCAATAAATGAAACGATGGAATTGCATTTTCATGTAATCTAGTTACATTCAAAGTTCTATTAAAATTTGACTCTTCAAAATCGAGCAAACAAACGAAGGTATTTGATCCAATGTTTATGTTCGGCAGTCCTATAACTTCCAACCATTCTTTCTTTCTTTTTTCATTTGTAGGTAAAAATAATAATAATGAAATAATAAAAACCTCGTAGTGAATTGTTTCAATAACAGAATATCGATAATATGTTTGCTTATAAGGACAACACTGTCTCAAAATAATCGTTATCAACAATCATCAAAATATACTAACAAACAGGCAATCTAAAGTAACCAAAGCAAAATTCGGGAAGACTATGAATAAACTATTTAAATGAGTATAATTACATGAGATATTTCGGCTATTGTATAATTTATAGGTAGAAAAATAACACACGCCGGTTAGTGTACGGTGTAATGTAACATTCGCTTGATTTCCGCTTTTTCTACTGCCGCACCCCTTAATGGCACAGCGACGCATTTTTAACAATACTTAATTGTTCTCACTATCAATATTTTTTTCAATTTCATTACAATTCATGCGAATAATTCACTAAAACATTTGGCCAAATATTAGTTTTGACATTTGATGTGCTTCCCGTTGTCAACCGGATACGGATGTCAAAAGGTATCCAAAAATGGTAAAATGAGGACAATTGGCATTTAAGATGACGTTACGTATTTTCGATTCCCGTGTTTGACATAAATCAATGTAGTGCTAACTCTTTTGGCTTACGATGGCACGCAGTAGTTAAACAAAGACAATAAAATGTTTATGTTTTCGCCGTCTAAATATACATATAACGTCTGATTTATATATGTGAATATAACATGTCCTTTCTTTCTAACAACGTAAGTGCACTGCGAGTTAAGCGAATGTGTGCAATACATAACGCGTTATGCTATATGCTACGTTTGTATGGAGTTATCACACTTGTCTAATTATACTATGATCTAACTGTGGAAAAAGATCATTCCGTGTGGTAAGAAAGCTGTAGTTATTGACAATAATTCATAAAAAAAATTCTTCCACTTTCTTATCCTTTTTAAGGAATAACCAAAACTTTTATCTTAAACACCTTTGGAAATTTTAATAAGAACATTATCATGCCAGAGAGGATCTATAATATTTAACCTGACGTTTGGGTACAAATTGTTCATGAAGTTGATTAATTATATCATACATAAGGCTGTAATAGCATATTCAACATTGCCTTCGTTCAAAATTAATGACTAATCGGTTTTTGGATAAATATTGGCAGATTTAATGGTAAGCGTGACGCTAATAGGAGAAAGTTGTACGTGTTTCCATTTTAGAGTGTCTATTTCGATAAAATGTTTTGATAACCGTAATTCTATGGTAACCATCATATTTTATGGGCGGAACAGGACAAATAGAAACCGAGATGTAGTCGTTATAGAAAAAAATTAAAGTTACAAATACATTGAACTGGGGTTTTAACTCATTTTTGCCCATAATCGTGGGCGCTAAAGGCGAATACGAAATTTGGTGTAATTTAAAACAATTGGAGTTAAAAACTCTTTTTCAGAGAGGCAATACCTATCTTAATACACTAATAAGGAATTAAGTAGCAAAACGATTAGATTTTTTTTAAATCGATACAAGTTCATACGATTTGACCATTGACTTACTTAAAAAATGTCCCAAGTCAACCTATTTAAACGTAGTGACATGTAAAGGAATATGAAAAAGCTAAAACGTTGAATTTAAATTGTAATATCATCGCAGTACTGTCTAATTTTGATTGCTTCGCTGTCAGTCGAACAAACGAAGACTAAAGCGTGAATGACGCTCTGTATACGATTTTAACGCCCTATAAGTTCGGACACTTTTTAGCGCGGACCCGACGTCCATATAATTGTAAGTCAATGGATTTGACGATTGTTTGTACTTATCGATTTGTTTCTACGCGATTTTCAAGCGAATCAAGTCAATAGAAAGGCAACTCGAGTCGTCTAGATCAGAAATCAATAAACGTTCTGTAATAATTACATTCAACTTGAACAAATATGATTTACTACAAACATAAATTTGTAAATACGTTTTGCTCTCGATTTAGCCCATTTCTGCAAATTAAGGATTGGTAAGGTATTTCCTATGCCAAGAGTGTGAATGAAGGAATTAAATCAAACTTAAATGCATATAAGCAAAATTTACTAAACGCATTCTATTATACACTCATTCTATCCTATGTAGGTTCTCTAAACATGTAAACCAAAAAAACCAGTAAAAAAAAAACTCGTGTCATAAAAGGTTGCCAATTGAGTTAACGGTACAGTTAGATTGTTTACTTCGGAGAAATATCAAGATGAGATTGTACAAAGCAAATGTAATCCTATTCTTAAGCCCCAAAAACAATCAAAGCATAACCGAAGTTGAGACGAGTCACTGGAGGACAAGCGGGAAGAACTATTTTGCTACATCAAATGGTTTATTAAATAACGGTCCTACAAAAAAATACGTCTTTTTTTATGCATAATATAAAGTGACGGGATGAACAAGTCGTGCGCCTAGTGGTAAACTACTAAGCTACACGCCTGTCCATAACAGTTGCACTCAGAGCGTTAAATCGCAAAGTCCCTGACAAGTCCCATGTGCTCGTAATTTCACCAGCGCCTTTACCCGTCAAAACCGGAAATGGCTAAGGTGGCAGTACTTCCCAGGACGAACTCTTTCACAAGGAGCTCTACTGCTGCTAAAGAGTGTACTTCACCCGATTATATAAAATCCTGAAAACAGGCTAACATAAAACGAATTATTTAAGAATAAAATATCTAACTTAAATATATTTTATAATGGAGAGATTTCTCTTTAATAACTACAGCGAACCTGCAAAATTTTTGTTTTCAACTAAAGCCCTGTCTGTATTTATTAAATTTACATTTATCCCACGATTTGAAAGTCCGCCTTTTCTTATTTTTATTCATATTAAATTTCAGCGCGCGAGTCGTATGACGCGAGCGTTTGTCCCCCACACCTCATCTACTAAAATGTAGGATTTTTGACGCATTGAAATACCTGATATTAGGAACACAGTAATGCGAACGCGCTCTATCAATACTTTGATCTTCTTTTAGATATTATAGAAACAAACTCAGTGATATGTCGAATATTACGATATCAAGTGACAGTACGAACAAGTCGTGCATAATGGTAATTGCTGCGAACGTAACAGAATTTTTGTAATAAAATTTAATACAACTTCCAAAGCAGTAACTAAACGGTCATCAAGGGCACATTACGTAGGCGTCTATTTTGAACCAATCAACTAACACCACATATAAGTTATTTCAACCCTACAACAATTTAGCGAACTTTTTCTACGAACTCAAAAAGGTCAAAAAGGACGTTCACTTTTGAATTGTACTTCTATAAATGACACTACTCCTGTAAACTACGCCGTAACAGTTGTAATACCACACCGAGCTTATTGTTACTGCCCCCGTCACCATGAGGTATAAACGTTGACAAGTCCCATATTTTAGGCCTGTAATTTCACCAGCACCCCGACCCTTCAAAACCGGAACCCAGTAATGCTCACATTAATGCTTGGCGATTAGAATAAGAAATAGGTACAGTGGCAGTACTTCAATTCACTCCAGCTCTACTAAATCGTGTGTACACTAATATCTCAGATCGTGGTTTGTCAGATTTACGTCAAAGGATGAGATTAATTAAACTGTAATTAAATTTTTATTGATTCTAATTACAGTTAATAGCTACATCTCCAGTCAGGGCTGGTAGCTGTAGAGTTACCTAACTGGGTGACGAAATACTTTCATAGATTTCTCATAGATGGCGCTTCGGCTAAAAGTAGTTGAAAAACCAAATAAAAAGATTCGATACGTTCACTCAGTGGCTATTTCTAAGTGTTCGATCTTTGTATTGATAATTATTCTTTTTTTTTTAAACTGTGGCATTATCCACATACCTAAAACATTATTTGAATGAACATCAAACATCTTAGTCGGTCTGTACTTAAGTATAAAGAATATGAAAGACTGAAAGTCTATTCGTTTTAAAATTTGTTATTCCGACTTTCAATAGAATGCGCAACAAGGATAAGATAATACTAACACTT
Organism: Hyposmocoma kahamanoa; assembly: GCF_003589595.1. Lineage (NCBI taxonomy): Eukaryota > Metazoa > Arthropoda > Insecta > Lepidoptera > Cosmopterigidae > Hyposmocoma > Hyposmocoma kahamanoa. The sequence goes on along the minus strand of NW_020653719.1, from coordinate 13,427,410 downwards.
GGAGATATGGAGGTCGAATGTAAACACGTCTGGGAAAAGGCCGCTTGAATAAACACTACCGACTTCTCGACGCGTTGGGTGCGAACTTATGTGGTTTGTTGTATGTGGAAATGCTTATCATAGAATAATAAATAGAGTTTATATTCAGGAGGTTCACTTGAATAAGAACTCTTATGACCTTGAAAAATGTATTTAAAAAACTGTATTTAGGTACATGATTATTATGCTAACAATGATACTGAAAACCAGCACCAGCTATACAAATGAAATAATTACATTTTTTTAAATATTCAACCAACTACGCTCATGAAATCGAAAGATTCGTTAAGTAATTGACGCACGCATTCTGTACACATATATTCTCATCCTTTATTCAATAAAAAAAATTCAAAAGCAAATTACGTGCTGCTAGTTTTATACAAAAGCAATATCAATGGATCTATACACAACCTTCAGTTTTCTCTACCTAATTTTGGTGGCAATTTTTATTATTTCAATATTCTATAACATATTCATGAAGCATTATTAATGTCCGAGTGTGGTATTTAGCTAATAAATCACGGTAATATACTCGAATACTTCAATAATAAAAATTACCACCGAAAATAGGTCGAAAAAACTAACTTGAAAATTACCGGTTTATGATATTATCATCCTTCGCCCACGATATCTACAATTTTGTTCATTTTATATTTCTAAATTAATAACTGTTAATTATGCATTGTATGAAAATGAATACATTTCTTCATAATTAGTTTTACTTTGGTTGTGTTTTAATTTCAATTATGCTGAGAAAGAATCATAAGCTCCTTAAATAACGCTTCATTGCATCGTCGAGGACTGGCAATGTAGGCATATTTTAACTCTATATTATGACCAGGGATTTATCCCTGCAACGCTTGGTGCTAGCAGTAAGACCCCAGCTTTAGATGTTTGAACATAAACTTCCATTGTTATTATTGGAAGAAATTCGATGAGAAACTCGAAGTATTCTGTGCTGTGTCGAAGCGGCGCTAGCCTACTGGGTGAGCTGTTGCTTCTTAATTTATAGGTCATCTGTAGGGCTAGCACGAAAGGGAGCGACTTGCGCGAGAGTGACATAAAGCGCGAGATACTGCGATTCTCGCAAATAGTTCTCGCGCATTATGTCGCTCTGGTGCAAGTCGCGCCCTGTCGTGCCAACCCTACTATACGAGTCCTTGCCACGGATATACCTTTGATTTGATTGTAATGAAATTTGCATGTCCAAGAAGGTTCACAGCCATTGGAAAACGTGTGAAAACTCCAACCCCAATCTTAGAGTTAAGTAGATTTTACGGCTTTCGTGGTTATTCACTAAATGAATATCACTAATTTCAGACTTCTTACCACGGTATGACTTCTTTTTATTTTCCCGATATTTCGGAACGGTTGCACGCTCCACGGTCCATTGACTGGACGGCGGCAGATGACAGCTTTAAGAGCAGACATATCTGTCTACCCTTTTGCGCTGTCTACGACTACTACCTCCATCGCGATTTGTTGTGGCCTTACCATTGTCACTCACTTTTTTCCCACAAACCATACTCACTGTATCCACGCGCGAAACTGACCTCGAGGTGTTTTTGTTTTAAAAAACAACAACACCTCGAGTTGTGGTAAGAAGCCTGAAATTAGTGATAATCACTTAGAGTTAAGGTTGGAGATTCCAAGGCATTTGTAGCAGTAGAGCTCCGTGTGAAAGAGTTCATCCAGGGAAGTACTGTCACTGTACCTATTTCTGTCGTCAAGCAGTAATTCAGTATCCCGGTTCTTATACAGTAAGGGTACTGATAACACAACAGGCACGTGTGATTTTCAACTTTATGTATATGGATGACTGATTCAGCGGTATTGCGCCTCAGATTGGAGTGTCGCTCACCGCCGTACACGCAACTATTTTGTCCGGTTTACGACACAATAGAATAACACCGACCTCAAAAGCTCGTGGAATTACGTCTATTTGCCAAGTTTTAGGAAAGTGCGCAATACCGGGTACATCCCTAAATTTGTGACCCTTAGAGATGGAATACTTTCTTCAAATTTAAATGGGACCAATACTGAATTTCCAATTTCCAACAAAAAAAGATTCATAAAAATCGTTGCAAAAACGCCGAAGTACATAAGAAAAACATACTCAAAAAAATACAGTAGAATTAAGAACCTCTTCCTCTTTTGAAGTCGGTTAAAAACCCTCTATGGCCAGTGTGAAACGTATAATAATCTTTGATCATGACTATGAAATAGTAACTAAATAACTATAGTATACGACAATTAAGTTATATTAATGCTATTTAGAAATCCACTTAGTCTCAATCCTAGATTCTAACTAAGCGAAACCCTAGAATCAAAGTCCTTTACAACTTCATCTATATTACGGGAAGTGTAATCTCCGTGACAAACTCGCCTAAAGTTTAACTACGAGACATTTCCCTTTCCTTTCAGTATAACCAGCGAAACTGTAGTCTCGCTATTACACTAATAATACAAATACAAATTACATCCTATATATTAAATCATACATACTACCACGTCATGCTTTTACCTAACAAACCTGCAATAATTTCTGCATAAATGCCCATAATATTCTTAGTCATAATATATATTCTGAGTACTATGCAAGCTATGGTCACTTTCAAAGCAACGATCGGCAAGAAATTAGATGTAGCTTTAAATTGCATATATTAAATTGTATATAATTGATATAAAGAAGTCCATATAAAACAAACACGTCTCGTTTTCTCACGGCTCGTCTTCTATTCTTTGATTTTAAATCATTCTTCTCTCTTGCACACTGATTCCGTCTCACTCCTACGTTAGGATACGTTCACTCATCACCTAAATTATAATGATGCATGCGTTCAAATCTAGCAATCCCACATGTATATTTATTATTTTTCACAATTTTTTTAATTTTATTTTTTACTGTTCATCGCCACCAAAACTTGTAATTAAGAGTATTTAGAAATTACATATTTTTAATGAATCGGGTTCCCTCTTGACATTATGATCATAGTTCTATATAAATATTAGACAATATCACATACGTTTCTCTGATCCCACAGTAAGTAGCTAAAGCACTTGTGTCATGGAAATTGTAAACGACGACGGTACCACAATCACCCAGACCCAAGACAATACAGAAAAGTTAGTTTTCTACACTGACCAGGCCGGGGATCGAACCCAGGACCTCAGCCACTCGACCACGGAGGCCGGCAAAATAAGGTTAAGTTGTGTATATTTTAGTGAATATTTTATTGGGGCTAATAAGGACACGTCATACACATACTAATATAACATGTAGCGTGTTCCGCCAAAAGGGTAAAATCTGAAAAACAGGTCAAGTTGAGACTCTTACCTTTATAACTACATATGTAACTTAATATGATATTTATTATTAAACATTTTTGTGAAATAACTTCATTAGTTTTGTTATGATTATTAATACTATTTCAAAAATCTCTCACTAGATGTCACTAGTGGCGACGAATGCCGAAAGCCAGTACAAAGATCTATAACAAAAACACATAAGAGAATTGCGACAGCTCGGTAACTTGACCTGTGGCTCAGTTGGTAAGAGTAATGCTACAGTGCAGCATGGTTGTGGGTTCACGTCCCACAGGGTCGGAGAAAATTTTCTATGTTCGATCTTCGTTTAGATGATATTATTTAAGGCTAAATTGTTATTATTTTAATGTAGATCAAATAAAGCTCTTTTATTTTAATTAGT